>NW_028234415.1:6678857-6691357 GCF_977035675.1 Penaeus japonicus | reverse complement strand
TACTATGAAAGTCATGAAATAAACAATAATGCATATATTATGAAATTATATATTCTTTTCTTTAACTTTGCAAATTTCGCTGGTTAATTTGAAACAACAAATATATTATTGAGAGATTACTACCTTTATGAAGTTAAGTTACTTATATTTTTATCATAATATTACCAGTCTAAAATGAATATAATTTTGACGTCAATAACATTGTTAAGTCTCTTACAAGTTTCAGTAAATAATTCATGCCTGATACAGGAATTGAACAGATAATCTCTTAAAAGTATTTTGATCTGTAGCTGATTTTGCACGATGGCTTGCAATGGCATGCAACAACATTTGTAATAATCTGGAATTTTCAAACGCTTTTATTCAATGTTAGTTCAAAGGTGATATCAAGATTCAGTTTCAACCGGTTCAAAAAGACGTGAACTATACTTGAAGAGAGAGAGAGATAGGGGAGAGAGGGAAGGAGAAGAGAATGAGAGGAGGAGGGAAGAGGGAGAAAGAGGAGATTGGAGAGGGGGGGGAGAGAGGGAGATAGAGGGGGAGAGAGAGAGGGGACAGAGAGGAGAGCTAGAGGAATGAGGGAAGAGAGTGGGAGATGAAGGATACAGAGGGGGATAGGGGAGGAGAGAGGATGGGAGAGAGAGAGGAAAAGGAGAGAGAAGGAGAGAAGAGAGGAAGGAGGGAGAGAGATTAGGGGGAGGGAGGGGAGAGATGGGAGAGAGAGAGAGTGAGACTGAGTGAGAGTGAGACAGGAGAGAGAGAGAGAAAGGAGAGAAGAGAAAGACGAGCGATGGAGAGGAGAGTGAGACGAGAAGGCGGAGAGGAGAGAGAGAGACGTGAGGGAGAGAGGGGAGACTGCGAAGAGAAGCGAGAGAAGAGAGATGACGAGGTTTGGGTGAGAGATGAGAGAGCCGAATGTGAGGAGGAGGAGTGAGAGAGCAGAGAACGAGGGACGAGAGAGGAAGACGAGGGGAGAGAGTGAGTGAGAGAGACGGAAGAGAGAGGGAAGAGAGGGAAGGAACGGAGAGTAGGAGAGGAGACAGAGTATGGAAGAGAGGAGAGAGAGAAGAGAGAGGAAGAGAGAGATCCGAGAGGAGAGGGGGGATGGCGAGAGAGATTGGAGTGAGGGAGAGAGAGCAGTGAGGGAAAAGGAGAGGAGCGAGGAGTTGACCGATGAAAGTGCGTGATGTTCGACGAGGGAGAGAGATGGACGAGGAGGAGAGATGAGAGATGGAGGAGGCTGGAGACGAGAGACGAGACGAGGAGCGGAGAGGGAGAGAGTGGAGAGAGCGATGAGAGAAAGCGAGGAGACGAGAGAGCATGAGCGAAGAGAGAGCGAGAGAGGAGAGGAGTGACCGGATTGAGGAGAGAGAGAGAGAGACGGAGACGGAAAAGACGGACCCCGCGGAGAAGAGAGAGAAGAGAGGAGAGAGCGAGATAGGTATGACGAGGACGGAGACGAGAAGAGAGCTGCGAAGGAAAGATGGCGCGAATGAGAGAGGCGAGACGGCGAGAGAGGAGGAGAGAGAGGAGAGAAGAGAGAAGAAGGAGAGTGTGGAGAGAAAGCTGAGACCCGAGGATAACATGTAGAGAAGGCGTGAGGAGGGAGAGCGAGATCGATAGACCGAGACCGGAGGAGAGAATGAAGGAGAGAGAGAACAGAGATAGCGGGAGAGAAGGAGAGAGACAGAAACGAGGAGAGACGATGAGATGGAGATGAGGTGAGGAGAGTGGCAGAATGAGTGAGAGCCAAAGTGCGCGGAGAGTGAGACAGAGAGAGAGGAGGAGGAGAGAGAGAGAGAGAGTGACGAGAGACATGGCGATGACGAGACAAGAGATGAGAGAAAGACATAGAGAGAGAGAATAAAAAAAAAATGAGAGAGAGAGAAGGGGGGAGACAGAGAGAGAGAAAGAGAGCGACAACGAGAGAGAGAGAGAGAGAGAGAGAGAGAGAGAGAGAGAGAGAAGGGGGGAGACAGAGAGAGAGAAAGAGAGCGACAACGAGAGAGAGAGAGAGAGAGAGTGAGACAGAGAGAGAAAGAGAGCGACAACGAGAGAGAGAAAGAGAGAGAGAAAGAAAGAGAAAGAGAGAAATGGAGATCAAGAATACATCATCCACACCCGAGAATGCCTCAAGAACTTATTCAAGAACATCAAGTCTTGGACAGTTCTGCGTCGCCTAGGAAACTTAGCTAAAGTCCTTTGCACAGGCCTGGCCCCCCAAGGCATGGATGTGTAGGGAGCTGCAAGTGCATTGTCTCTGGTGGAGGGAAGGGGGAAGGGGGAGGGTATATTTCCTGTAAGCTTTCGTCGCTAAAGTTTGAAAGTCTGTATATACGTCGACATGTGATACAGACACGGAATATTGCGGGGCATCAGCACACGCGAGGGCGTATACAGATATACATATGAATGGATATATATATATATATATTCTTACATGTTCTCTCTTTCTCTTATCTTTCTTTCTCTCTCTCTCTCTCTATCTATCTCTCTCCCCCCCTCGCTCTCTCTCTCTCTCTCTCTCTCTCTCTTTCAATAGCTAAATCGTTCATTTACATACATACAAACATATACACACACATTTTCACTCTTTTCTCTCTCTCTCTCTTTCAATAGTTAAATCGTTCAATTACACACATACAAATACATACACATATACACATTTTCACTCTTCTCTCTCTCTCTCTCTCATTCAATAGCTGACTGACTGACACAAATACACACACATACACATATACACATTTTCACTCTTCTCTCTCTCTCTCTCTCTCTCTCTCTCTCTTTCTCCCTCCCTCTCTTCCTGTCTCTCTCTCTCTCTCTCTCTCTCTCTCTCTCTGCTGTTTCTACTTCACTGGCATCTACGCTCACATATTCTACTCATCCTCTCTCCCTCTTCTCCCGTCTTCGGCCAGTGCGCAATATTCGGCCCGAAATTTTATGCCATCCGTCGTATCCGCACCCATACCCCTCTACCCCTCTACCCCTACCCCTTCTCCCTACCACAACACTCCCTCCCCTTCCCAGACCTTTTTGCCGGTCGCTTACACAACAAAAATATGAAGCCTGTTTCTCTTTGGCAAATGCACAAATGATATCCAATTTACATGCAAGTGGACATAGCCCGAGGAGGGAGAGTGGGGGGGGGGGGGGGGGGCGGGGGGGGAGGGTGACAAAGAAGGGAAGGGGAAGGGGGGGGGGGGGGGGGAAGGGGGGAGGGGGGTGAGGTTGCGTGTGGAGGGGCGGTGAGGGGGGGGGTAGGAGCCGAGAAGAGACGAGGAGAGGAAAGGGAACCAGGGGGGAGGGGGTGTAGTGGGGAGGGGGGGGTAGGGGGGGGTGGTAGTAGGGGGGGGGGGGCGACGGAGGAGGGGGGTTGGGCGGTTTGGGGTATAGGGTTTTTAGAGTAAAGGGAAAAGGGGTGGGTTTAGAGTAACGGGGTACGAGGGTAGTGGGGAGGGGGGGTTTAGGGGGTAGGTATAGTAGCTAGAGTTAGAGTAAGGGAAGGGGGGAGTGGGGGGTTGGAGTAAGTATAGTGGTGGTATAGTAGGGGGGTTTTAGAGTAAGGGACTTAGAGTATAGTAGAGGTAGAGGTAGATTTTAGATAGAGTTTTAGAGTGGTAGAGTAGAGCGTAGGTTATAGTATAGAGTTTTTAGAGTTTTGCGTTTAGGAGTTAGAGATAGAGTATAGAGTAGAGTAAGGGGAGAAGGGGACCGCACTACTAGAGTTAGAGTTTGGTTAGAGTAAGGGGGGTAGGTTTTTAGAGTAAGGGAAAGGGGGCAAGGGGGGGGGGCGAGAGGGACAACAGAAGAAAGAGGGTAAGGGGGGAGGGGGGTAGAGTAAGGGAATTAGGGGGGTAGAGTAGGGGGGGTTTAGAGTTAGGAAAGGGAGAAGAGAGAAAGAGACGAGGGGTGGAGGGGGCCTGCGGGGGGAGGGAGAAGGGGGAGGGGAGAGGGAAAGACCAAAAGGGGGAGGGGGGTTAGTGGGAGGGGAGGGGGGGGCGGGGGTAGAGGTCTTTAGGTATAGAGTACAGAGGGGGTGTAGGTGTAAGGGGGTCGATAGAGTATGAGTATAAGTTAGGGGGTAGTAGAGTTAGATAGACGTAAGGGGGATAAAAGGGGAGGACCGCAAGGGATGGTTGGAGGAGGAGGGGGAAGGAGGAGGGGGGAGGGAGAGGGGGAGGGGGAGGCGGCGGGGTGGGGGTAGAGTAGCCGGGAGGGTGTAGATAGTAGAGAGAGGGGGGGGGGGGGGTTGAGGAGGGGAGGGGGTGAGGGGGGGCGGTTAGAGTAAGGGCTCATTTAGCGTTTAGTTTAGAGTATAGAGGTTAGAGTTTAGAGAGGTTTAGAGTCTTTTTAGAGTCTAGAGTAAGGGCAGAAGGGGGACGTTAAAGGGGTTGGAGAGAGAAGGAGGAGGAGGAGAAAAAGAGTAGTAGGTTGATGAGAGCGACTGAGACAGGAGAAGGAAGGTATAAGGGCAAGGAGGAAAAAGGAGTAGCACGTTCAAGGGAGTTGGAAGTTGGAGGAAGGAGGAGGATGGAGAGTTGGGAGGAGGTGGAGGAAAGGTAGTTGGGAGGAGGAGGGAGGAGGAGGAGGAGGAGGAGGAGGAGAGGAGGAAGTGAGGAAGGAGAGTAAGAGTAGGAGGAAGGATGGAGGAAAGAGTAAAAAAGAAGGAGGAAAGGAGGACAGAGGAGGAGGATGGAAAGAGTAAAGAGTAAGGTTGTAGGTGATGAGGGAGGGAGCAGGAGGAATAGGGAGGTAGTAAGAAGAATAGTAGAAGAATAGAAGAAAAAGAAAAAAAGAGAAGTAGTAGTAGAGGGACAGTAGGACGGGCGTGGGTGGCTGGGGTGGGTAGGGGTAGATAAATAGATGATAAAAGATGGTTAGTTTGATTAAAAGGCATAAAAGAAAAGAAAAAAGATTAATGTGTTAAGGAAGATTGATAAGATTAAGAAAGATAATGTGGTTAAGGAAGATTGATGAGAGAGAGGAGGGGGGAGAAAGGAGAGAAGGGAAAGAACACGGAAAGAAAAAAGAGGGAGATAGATGGAGATGGAGATAGATAGGGAAAAAAAAAAAAAGAGAGGAGAAAGAAAAGAAAAGAGGGGGAAAGAAGAAGAAAAGAAGGAAGGGAAAGAAGAAAAGGAAAACAGAAAAGAAAGTCAGAGGAGAGAATTGACAGAAGAAAGTAAGTAGTAAGAGTGGAAAGAGAGAGAGAGACAGGACAGACCAGACCAGAGAGAGAAAAGGAGGGAAAGAGAGACAGAGACAGAGCGAGACAGGAGAGGGAGAGCGAGAGATGGAGCATGAGTGAGAGATAGGATGAGAGAGAGAGATACAAAACGGAGGAGAGAGAGATAAGAGATAGAGAGGACGAGAAGAGAAGCAGGAGAGAGAGCGAGAAGCAGAGAGAGAGAGATACAAAGCGGGGAGGGAGATAGCAAGGAGAGAGATGAGAGAGAGACAGAGGAGTGATCAAGAGAATACCAAGAGAGATGAGAGATGAGGAGAGATACAAGACGAGTGAGGAGAGAGGACGAGAGAGGGAGATACAGGGATGGAGAGGAAGTTAGACGTGTGACGAACGGAGAGATAGCAGAACGGAGATGAGAGGAGGAGAGAGAGAGACGAGAGGAGAGAGAGAGAGCAGAGAGAAGAGAGAGAGAGGAGAGGAGAGATACAAAAGTACAAAGAGGAAGTAGATAAGAAGATACTACCAGATTTTAGAAAGAGGAAAGATTCGAGGAAGATGATAGATTGAGAGAGATACCAAAGAGGGGGAAGTTACACAAACAATAATAATTAATAAATATATAAGATAAAGGTGAGGAGGAAAGGAGGCAGGAAAGAGAGACAAGGAGAACAGGACAGACGAGAACGAAGGAAAGAACCGAAGGGAATGGAGGACGAAGGAGAAGAAGAGACGTAACGAAGGAGAACGACGAAAGGGAAGGGACGCAAGGAGAGAGAAAAGAAGAAATAGAAGAGAAGATGCTGGCCATTATAAGAGACAAGAGAGAAGGAGGATGATTAAGCGAAAGAACGAAGAGTGAAAAGAAAGAGAAAAGAGAAGAGAAGCCCAAGAGAAGAGTGGACCATCGGCCATTATGTGTTAATAAGTAGGCGAAGACAGTTCCCCAATGGCATCCCCCTTTGTAGAGGAAGCCACAAATGGGTTGATCCCAAATTGTGGATACATTGGCCCCCGGAGAAGCCCCCCGGAGGAGCACGGAGGAATTGAGCGGGAGAGAGGCAGCAGCCCGACGACCGACCCGAAAGAAGGAGGAAAAAAATTGGGGAAATTGAAACGAACCAGGAGAGCAGCCCCGACGGGAAAGGAAAAAGGAGGAACCGACCCGGGGGAAAAATTGTTTTTAATTAGTTTTTTTTAATTGGTTTTTATCTCGAGGCGGACATGAAATCAAAAGAGAAAGTGCCTCCCAAGACGGGGAAGACATGCTGGTTAAGGTGGGGAAAGATGCAAGGAGGCAGGGGAGGGAGGAGGGAGGAAGAGGGGGAGGAGGGAGGGGAATGAGGGGAGAGGAGGGCAGGAGGAGGAAAGGGGAGGGAGGAGGAGGTTAAGGTAGGGGAAAGATTGGGGGAAAAGAGGGAAAGAGGGAAAGAGGCTAAAGATGCAGAAGGAAGGCAGGGGGAGGGAGGTGGGAGGAAGAAAGAAAAAGGAGGAAAGGGGAGGAAAAAAAAGGAGGAAAGGAAGGTAGGGAAAAGGAAAAGGAAGAGAGGGGGGGGAGGGGGAAGGAAGGAGTGGAGGAGAAGAAGGAGAAGTGAGCGGGAGGGGGATTAGGGAATGGAGGAGGCGAGGGGGATGGCGAAAGGAAGAGGAGAGGGATGGAAGGAGGAAGGAGCAGGGGTGGGAGAGAGGAAGAGAGGGAGAGGGATTGGGGAGAGGGAGGAAAGGAGAGGGGGGATTTGGAGGGAGGGAGAGGAGGGGTGATGGAAGGGGGAAGGATGCAATAGTGGGAACGATGGGATGGGATGTTGGGAGGAGTATTTTGTTGTGGGGTAGGATGGGACATTGTCTTATGATGTGGGATGGGGAATGGATGGGATGTGGGAGGGATTTTCTGTTAATTTTTTTTTTGTGGGATTGGGAAAGGGAAATGTGAGGATGGGAATCTGTGTGGGAATGGGAGGGGAGGGAAGTGAAGATAGAAGATAGGAGAATGGGGGAAGTGGAGATGGGAGGATGGGAGAGGAGATTAAGGATTGTGGGATGGGATGGGATGGAGTGAGATGGGAGAGGAAGACAGAGAGGAGGAGGGAGAGTAGAGGAGGGAGGGAGAAGTAGAGGAGATATTAGAAGATAGAGAGATAAAAGAGGAGATGGAGAAGAGGGGATGGAGGAAGGGGGAGAGAGGGATGGAGGAGGAGGGAAGAAGATGGAGGGGGAGAGGGGAGGAGGAATGGGGAGGAGGGGGAGGGAAGGGGGAGGGAAGGAAGGAGGGGAGGGGAGGAGAAGGGAGAGGGAGAGGGAGAGGGAAGGAGGGATGGGGGAGGGATGGAATATGGAGGAGGAGGAGGAGGAGGGAGAGAGAAGAGGGAGTGGAGGAGCAGGAGGCGAGACGTATGGAGGAACGGAGGAGGAGGGGGGAGGGGAGATGAGGAGGGAGCAGGGTGGGAGGGGTGCGGAGGGGGGGAAAAGATAGGGGAGAGAGATGGAGGGGGGGAGAGGTTGGGGGAGGGGAAGGGGGGGCAGGGATGGGGACGTAGGGGGGCGGGGGAATCGGGAGAGGGAGGTGGGAGGGAGGGGGAGGGGGGGGGGGGGGGGGGGGACTTGTTGTTGTGGGGGCCAGGAGGGGGGGGAGGGGGGGGGATAGGGAGGGGGGGAGGGGGAGGGGGGGAAGGGGAGTGGGGATGGGGGGGAGGGGGGGGATGGGATGGGGATGGGGGAGGAATACATGGGGGGGAGGGCGAGGGTGGGGAAAGGCGAGATGAGGAAGAAGATGGTAGGATGGGAGATGGAGAAAGGAGGAGGGGGAGTGGGGAGATGGGGAAGGAGTTGTGGAGCGAGGAGAGATGGAGGGGAGGCTACGGAGGGATGGAAGGAGGGATTGAGGGGGAGAGAGGGAGGGTGTGATGGGGGAGGATGGGAGATGGAGGGGGGGATGGGGGGGATGGAGGGTAGAGGGATGGGAGATGGAGGGGGGTGGGATGGGGAGGAGAGGAGGAAGGAGGGGATGGAGGAGGAGGGGGAGGGAGGGGCGTGGGGCGAGGAGGGGGAGAAGAGGAGGAGGGGAGGAGGGGAGGGCGGGAGGGTAGGTGGAGAGAGAGGGAGGAGGCAGGAGAGGAAGGAGGGAAGGGGGAGGAGGAGGAGGGGAAGGAGGAGGGGGGGGGAAGAGGAAGGGGTGGGGAGGAGAGGAGGCGGAGGGAGGAGGGGTGGGGAGGAGGAGGTGAAGGGGGAGGAGCGTGGGAGAGGTAGGGGGGGGGGGAGCTTGTGGTAGAGAGGGAGGAGGGGGATGGTGCAGGGGATGAGCGGGATGGGTGGAGAGGTGGTGGAGATGTGAGGGGGAGGAGAAAGGAAGAAATGTAAAGAATTAGGGGGTGAAAGGCGGGGAGGGGGGGTGGAAAAAAAGAAAAGGAAAAAGGTAAATGAAAGGGATGGAAAAAAAAAATAGAAAAAAAACAGAGGAGTAGGATTGTTGTAGGGTAGGAGAGTGGGGAGTGATGGAATGAAAGGGAAGGGATATGGGGTGAAGGTGATGAAGAGGGAATGGGAGGCTGGAAAAGAAGAGGAGAAGGAGGAGAGTGGTGAGATGCCGCATTGGGTGGGGATTTGGGTGGTTTATTGGGGGCGGTTTGGGGGGGGTCTGGGGTGTATTAGGGGGTGGTTTGGGGCGTTTTTTTTGGGTGGGGTGGGGTGTCTGTTGGTGGTTGTTGTTGTTTTGTTTGTTAGTTGAAGGGTGAGTAACGTAGTGGGTGGGGTGGGGGGGGGGGTGGGTGGGGTTGTGAGAGTCTTGTGAAGAAGATAGAGGGAGGGGAGAATGGGGGAAGAGAGTAAGAGGGGGGTGGGAAAGGAGAGAAGAAAACGAAGCGGGAGAGCGGAGGCGTAAGGAGAGAGAGGAGGCGGGGGGGGAGGGGGGGGGGGGGGGTGGGGGGGGGGGGGGGAGAGAGTCAGAGAGAGAAGATCAGAACGCAGAGAGCGGGAGGGTGAGCCGAGAAAAGAGAGAAGCGCGAGAGAGAGAAGTCGACAGGAGCCACCTAGATCCTGTTTTTTCTCTCCTCTTACGGGTCCACGACGGTGTGTGTTTTCTCCTCGCCATCAATGTCTGCTTTACCTCTCTCTCTTTCTCTCTTTCTCTCTCTCTCCCTTCTTCATCTCCCTCTCCCTCGTTCTCTCTTTTTAATTTTCTTCTCTCTCTCTCTTCTCTCTCTCTCCTCATCTCTCTCTCTCTCTCACACTTCTCTCTCTCTCTGGTCGTCTCTCTCTCTCTCTCTCTCTCATCTCTCTCACTCTTCTCTCTCTCTCTCTCTCTCTCTCTCTCTCTCTCTCTCTCATCTCTTCCTTTCTCTCTCCTTCTTGTCTCTCTCTCTCCTTCCTCTCTCGTGTTTCTCTCTTTCCCCCCCTCATCCTCATCCCACCCTCTCTCTCTCTCTCTCTCTCTCTCTCTCTCTCTCTCTCTCTCTCTCTCTCTCTCTCTCTCTCTCTCTCTCTCTCTCTCTCTCTCTTTCTCTCTGATATTGCTAATGTTTTTGTTTCTCAAAAATGAACAAAAGTAGTGACATGCATAAGCAGATATGATAAAATACAACCACAATAAGAACGAATTATGTTGATCTTACTGTGGCTGTGTTTTATGTTGTTATGCTGTACATGTTACGCATCTGCGGGTCCATACAACATAGCCACCTCATGGGGTATGCAGTCACTCCACCATCATACTCTTCTCCCTCTCTCTCTCCCTCTCCCTCTCTCCTCTCACCCATTTTACGGCTATCAATCCTATTCCTTCTCTTCCTCTTCCTCTCCTCACCTCCTACTTCCTTTTCCTCTTACCCCCCCCCACCCCACCTCTTCCCTCCCTCTTCCCTCTCAATCCCTCCCCCTCTCCCCCTATCCCCTATTTCCCCTCTTATCCTTCCTACTTCTCATCTTCCCCTTCACAATCCCCTCTTCCTTCCTTCTTCTTATCCTCTTCCTCTTCGTCACGCCTCCGCAATTTCTTCTCGTACCCAATGACCTGCGCATTAAGACCCCCTTTTTTTTTTTTTTTTTTTTTTTTACAATCCTTCAAGCTTTGTAGAGAAAGCTGAACACACACACGTGGTAGCCTTCGAGGAAATAGCTTTTTTATGAGTGACATGTAATAAGCCGTTTTATTATTGTTATTATCAGATTATCATTTAATTTTGTTGATTGCGTTGTTTCTCTTATTTCTATTATTATTATTATTAAAATTATTATTATTATTATTATTATTATGATTAACGTTTGATCTGGTATTGTATGGGAATAGTCAGCTTCCGAATGAGAAAGGATGGTAACTTTTATAGTAATGAGGATGATAATGAGAGTATTAATGATGAATATTATGTTGGTGATAACGATGATAATGATAATAATGGTTATAGTAATAGTAATGAAAATGATAATTGTCATTGTCAATAGTAATTATGGTAATGATAATAATGATGCTATTAATAATAAGGATAGTAATGATGATACCAATTAGGATTATAATGATGTTGATAGTAATAATAACAATGATGATAATAATGATAACAATGATAATGATAATAATGATACAAATGGTAAAGATAATTACAATAATCATATTCTTAATACTGATACTACCAATGATGGCAATGATAATGATTTGATGATAATGATAATAATGATGATAATAATGCAAATAATCATAATATCAACTATGATAGCAATAACAATAACGATAATGTTAATGATGACGAAAATGCCAATAATGCTTAAAATTGATAATAATTTTAAAAGTAATAATGATAATAATGAATAAAATGGCAACACCGATGATGAAGTATGATAATGGAGTGTATTTTAAAGTACACAAAATTACGTAATATAAAGCGTAATTCACAAGGGAAATTATAGTTGGCCCGTTGTATTTAATTTTCCTTAACTTCGCACTGATTAATTCAGTATCATTATTAATTAATTCGAAAGTCTATTTTCAAAGATAAGGACTTTATATTTTTTTTCATTAGCACAGACAAAGAAAAAAGAAAATAGAAAAAAAAAATCTAGACCTTTTTCATTGCAAGATAATGATAAAAATGACGCTTTTTTCATTATCTTTTTTTTTTGACATTTATTTTCCATCATTGTTGTTGTTGCTATTTTTCTTATCATCACTGATTATTGTTATTATTCTTGTCATTGTCTTCATCATTATTATTGTTTTTGTAACCATTATCGTATTTATTATTATTATCTGTATTATTATCAGTGTTGGCAGTACTATTGATATCATCATTAATATGATTTTTATCCTATATATTATTACTGTTATTATTGATAATGATGATAACAATATTATCATTGTTGTTACCATTATATTACAATTATTATTATCATCATTATTATCATTACCATTATTAATATTATCATTAACAATTCTATCATCAATTTGTTATCATAGTTATCACCATTTATTATCATCATCATCACCATCACCATTTATTATCATCATCATCATCATCATTATTACTATCATCAATATCATAACCATCAGCATCATCATTATAGTCATCACTACTATTATTGTCACTAAAAGAGTAATGAAAGTACTCACACTAAAATATCCACAACTATTTATACTGTCATCATTACTACAATTACATTTGTTATCATTGTTAATGCTGTCAAGAAGATTGGACCTCGGGTTTGGTTTATATGACTTCTGTTCATAATGGTTGTGAACAAGATGATATAACATCTATAATTATACTTGATATATATATATATATATATATATATATATATATATATATATATATATATATATACATATATATATATATATATATTATATACATATATACATATATATATATATATATATATATTAATGTACATACATAATATATATATATATATATATATATATATAATATATATATTATATATTACATACATATATATATATATATATATATATTTATATATATATATTATATAATATATATACACACATACATATATGTATATATATATATATATATATATATATATATATATATATATATATGTATATATATATATACACACACATATACATACATATATATATAAATATATATATATATATATTTATATATATATATATATATATATATATATATATATATATACATACATATGTATATATATACATATATATATATATATATATTATATATATAAAATATATGTATATATGTTTGTATATATATATATATATATATATATATATATATATATATATATATATATATATATATACATATATGTATATATATATATATATATATACTAT
>NW_028234415.1:6653857-6661357 GCF_977035675.1 Penaeus japonicus | reverse complement strand
GGAAAGATTGAGAAACCTCGGTTGGGAGACATATAATAGGTACCAGAAATGAGAGAAGGAAAATGCTAATAGAATTTGTCGTAGCTCGATCCCTCAAATTGATGAATACATTCTTCGAAAAGAGACACGGAAGGACATGGACATGGAAATCACCATCCGGCATTAAAAGCGAAATTGACTTCATAATTACCAGCAGGCACGATATTGTACAAGACGTTATTGTTATTAATATAATAAATATCGGTAGCGACCATAGACTGGTCAGAAGTCGAGTAAAAGTATAGCTGAGAAGGGAACGGAATAAGCTCATACAGAACCCTCTCGTTAATCTTATTAACATTAAGAATAGAGCGACAGAATTTAGTCTTAACATCCGAAATTCTCAAGGATCTCAAAGATCTTGACATTGACCAAATGAACGACCAATTTAGTGAGATAATGAAAGAAGCTCCACTTTAAATAGGCGGTAAAGGCGAGAAAGAAAAGCTCTGTAAGCTTTCGGTCGAAATAAAAAAGCTTATGAAACAGCGTAGGGAAGTGAAAATAACATGAACCATAGACAAAATTGAATCAGCAGAGTTAACTAATACGATAAATAATAATAAGAAAGATGTGCACAAACTTAATGTACGAAAATTAAATGAATCTCCGCTTCCGGGCACCAGCATGAAGACAACAAAGTGGAGACTTGGAATACGGAAAAACAAATACAAGCAGTAAATAAAAACAACGGAGAGGTGACATACAATAAATATGAAATTATCAAAGCGGTAGTAGAATTCTATTGCGACTTATACCACTTAAACGATCAACCACGAACGGAGGCAAACCCAATTACAGACGTCCCAAACATTACGGTAGAAGAAATAAAAAGGGCACTAAAAGGCATGAAAAGAGGAAAAACACCAGTAGAAGATGGCATTAGTGTAGATCTTATTCAAAATGCAGGAGAGATTGCGGCAGTAAAACTAGCTAATATCTTTAACAAATGTCTCAAGCGACGGTAAAACTCCGAAATCCTGTAAAAAAAAACAATAATAATTCTAATACACAAAAAAGGGGAACACGAAAGACCTAAAGCATTACCGACCTAAAAGCCTCCTTTCAGTAATCTATAAACTGTTACTAAATTCATCACAGCCAGCATCACATTAGATTCAAAACAACCCAGGGAACAGGCAGGCTTCCGCAGCGGATTCTCAACTACAGACCATATCCACACACTAACCCAGATAAGAGAGAAAATAAACGAATATAGGAAGCCTCTGTGTATGACATTCGCAGATGGCGAAAGGCATCCGTTAGCAGCAGTACTAGATGCAATTCGTAAACAAGGTGTATAGGGAATATATTGTAGATTTCTAGAGCATATATATCGAGATGGTACAGCGACCATTAAAACCCACGCAGAAACCGATAAAATACCAGAAACAAAAGGGTGTTAGGCAGGTCGACACCATCTCACCAAAGCAGTTTATAGCTTGCCTAGAGGAAATATTCAAGAAGTTAGATTGGAAGGAGAAAGAGTTTAAAAAAAAAGGGAATGAACACTTTAGCAATCTAAGATTTACAGATGACATTGTTCTTTTCGGCGAGTCAGCAAATGAATTAAAACTGTTACTGAGCGATTTGAGAAGGGAAAATCTGAAGATTGGCCTTAAAATGAACATGAAAAAGATTAAAGTCATGTTTAACAGTCGCACCCATTAAGCAAATACTAAATACCAGGGCGGGTACTAGAAGCAGTAAAACGAAGATGTATATCCAAAGGGCAAAACTCATCCAGACGAGATATCCTGTGAAGCCGAGATAAAACGGCCGAATTAGGCTAAGTTGGAGAGCCTTCGGTATACAAAAGTAATATATTACGAGGTTTCGTCCTGCCACTATGTCCTAGAAGAGAAAGTGGTTTAAACCAATGTGTACTCCCTGTCATAACATATAGGTCAGAAACATGATCTACGACTAAAGTACTCGACAAGAAATTAGTAAGTGTTCAAAGAGGAATGGAAAGGCTTATGCTAGGAGTTAGCTTAAGACAAAAGAGCCCCATGGATCAGGCAATAAACAAAAGTAGAGGATATACTCAAGAGCATTAAGAAGAAAAAGTGGCAGTGGGCAGGACATACGGATCAGAGACAGGACAACAGGTGGACAAAGAAAACAAGAGAATGGGAAAACATAACACAAATAGACCAAGGACAAGAGCAGTGACGATATGCCGTGATGAAATAACGAATTTCACAGCCAGGAAAGAAACTGGAATCAGAGAATCAACAAGACCGAAATGACTGGAAAAGATTTAAAAAGGGGCCTTACTAAGACGTCCTGCAGTGGAATGATACAGGCTGACGTGTGTGTGTGTAATATATATTTTCACACATACACACTCACACACACACACACACACACACACACACACACACACATATATATATGTACACATATATATAAGATATATAATATATATATATATATATATATATGTTGTATATATATATATATATATTTATCTGTATTATATATATTATATTATATATATATATATGCATAATATATAATGTATGTATGTATGTATATATATATATATATATATATATATATCTGATATAATATATATATAACTATATCTATATACATATATAAATTCATACATATATACACTCATAAATATATATCTGTATCTCGCTGTCTATTCCATCCTATTCAAATATCCATCTATCGTGTTATATAATCATCTATATTCTCACTCTCGCTCTTCCCACTCCCTCTCTCCTCTTTCGACTCGCTCCCTCCCCCTAATGACCGTGCCTCCAATTGTAGTTACGGCTAAAGGGCTGACTGTTGATTGGTCAATTCGAAATGTCCCGCCATCTGAGGGTATCCCATCGAACTACGGTTATGAGGTTTTCTTCCTGTTACGATATTTTATTTTTTCTCTGAGTATGGGAGATTTGCGACCTCGTAGGGACATCGTACCTTACGAGAGCGTAATCCGCTGCGACGTCTTAAACTGCCAGAGTTTTGAGTATCCGGCCCCTGACTAAATTACTCCCCCCACCAAGATACAATTAAGGCCAGTAGGCTGGGTATCCAGCCAAACCCGTCTCAAATATGATTTCCTAGTCAAGACAAAGGCCCTCATACCCCGGAAGCGAAGGAGCCCCTGGCTATGGTGTTGTGCAGAGTGTTATAAAAATATCCGGTTAGACCCAGGCCGCTTTATGCTAATGAAACTTTGCACATACAATATAAGGACCTTGAGAACAAAATCTGATCTTTCTACACTGCTAGAGGAACTTTCTTTTATTAAATGGGATATTGTAGGACTTTCTGAAGTTAGAAGACTAGGCGCAGAACAGAAATTTCTAATTGATGGACACTTACTATACTCCTAAACAAGAATTAGGAGTAGTTTCTTAGTACTCACAATCGCTTCGAAAAGAATATCACGGAATTCTACAGTGTACAAAAGAGATTTTAAGCTTCTGTAACACTAGTAAACTAAAAAGACAGGAGTATAACCTGAAAAATGCATAAAGTAGTATAACGCTCCTACCTGACCAGCATCATATGTATGTGAGAGAAGATAGGAGGGCTATGAAATGGCGCAGAGCATCTACCGATAATGAGAATCGAAAGAAGAGAGAGAGAGAATAAAAGAGATGAAAGAGAGAGTGAAGAGAGAGAGAGAGAGAGAGAGAGCAAGAGTCGGAGAATGGGAGAGAGATAGCTCTGACAGCACTGAGAGAGGCTGAGAGAGAGAGAAAATCCGTTGGGATTTTTATGGGATTTTAATACCAAGTGAATAGGGAATGGGGGGGAAAGATTGAGAAACCTCGGTTGGGAAACATATAATAGGTACCAGAAATGAGAGAAGGAAAATGCTAATAGAATTTGTCGTAGCTCGATCCCTCAAATTGATGAATACATTCTTCGAAAAGAGACACGGGAGGACATGGACATGGAAATCACCATCCGGCATTAAAAGCGAAATTGACTTCAAAATTACCAGCGGGCACGATATTGCACAAGACGTAATCGTTGTTAATAAAGTAAATATCTGCAGCGACCATAGACTGGTCAGAAGTCGAGTTAAAGTATAGCTGAGAAGGGATCGGAATAAGCTCATACAGAACCCTCTCGTTAATCTTATTAACATTAAGAATAGGGCGACAGAATTTAGTCTTAACATCCGAAATTCTCAAGGATCTCAAAGATCTTGACATTGACCAAATAAACGACCAATTTAGTGAGATAATCAAGGAAGTTCCACTTAAAATAAGCAGTAAAGGCGAAAAAGAAAAGCTCTGTAAGCTTTCGGTCGAAATAAAAAAGCTTATGAAACAGCGTAGGGAAGTGAAAATGACATGAACTAGAGACAAAATTGAATCAGCAGAGCTAACTAATACGATAAACAAGAAGAAGAAAGATGTGCATAAACTTAATGTACGAAAATTAAATGAAGCTCTGCTTCCGGGCACTAGCATGAAGACAACAAAGTGGAGACTTGAAATACGGAAAAACAAATACATGCAGTAAATAAAAACAATGGAGAGGTGACATACAATAAATATGAAATTATCAAAGCGGTAGTAGAATTCTATTGCGACTTATACCACTTAAACGATCAACCACGAACGGAGAAAAACCCAATTACAGACGTCCCGAACATTACGGTAGAAGAAATAAAAAGGGCACTAAAAGGCATGAAAAGAGGAAAAACACCAGTAGAAGATGGCATTAGTGTAGATCTTATTCAAAATGCAGGAGAGATTGCGGCAGTAAAACTAGCTAATATCTTTAACAAATGTCTCAAGCGACGGTAAAACTCCGAAATCCTGGAAAAAAAAAAACAATAATAATTTCAATACACAAAAAAGGGGAACACGAAAGACCTAAAGCATTACCGACCTAAAAGCCTCCTTTCAGTAATCTATAAACTGTTACTAAATTCATCACAGCCAGCATCACATTAGATTCAAAACAACCCAGGGAACAGGCAGGCTTCCGCAGCGATTACTGCAACTACAGACCATCTCCACACTCTATCCCACATAAAAGAGAATATACACGAATATAGGATGCCTCTGTGTATGACATTCGCAGATGGCGAAAGGCATCCGTTAGCAGCAGTACTAGATGCAATTCGTAAACAAGGTGTATAGGGAATATATTGTAGATTTCTAGAGCATATATATCGAGATGGTACAGCGACCATTAAAACCCACGCAGAAACCGATAAAATACCAGAAACAAAAGGGTGTTAGGCAGGTCGACACCATCTCACCAAAGCAGTTTATAGCTTGCCTAGAGGAAATATTCAAGAAGTTAGATTGGAAGGAGAAAGAGTTTAAAAAAAAAGGGAATGAACACTTTAGCAATCTAAGATTTACAGATGGACATTTGTTCTTTTCGGCGAGTCAGCAAATGAATTAAAACTGTTTACTGAGCGATTTGAGAAGGGGAAAATCTGAAGATTGGCCTTAAAATGAACATGAAAAAGATAAAGTCATGTTTAACACGTCGCACCCCAGTTAAGCAATACAAATACAGGGCGAGGTACTAGAAGACAGTAAACCGAATATGTATACCAAGGGCAACGTCATCCAGACGAGTATATCCTGTGAAGCCGAGATAAAACTGCGAATTAAGGACTAAGTTGGAGTGCCTTCGGTATACCAAAGTAAATGATATTACGAGGTCCGTCTGCCACTATGTCTAAAGAGAAAGGTGGTTTAAACACCCAATGTGTACTCCCTGTCCATAACATATAGGTTTCCCCCCCAGAAAAAAAAAAAAAAAAACAGAACTACTACGACTAAAGTACTCGACAAGAAATTAGTAAGTGTTCAAAGAGGAATGGAAAGGCTTATGCTAGGAGTTAGCTTAAGACAAAAGAGCCCCATGGATCAGGCAATAAACAAAAGTAGAGGATATACTCAAGAGCATTAAGAAGAAAAAGTGGCAGTGGGCAGGACATACGGATCAGAGACAGGACAACAGGTGGACAAAGAAAACAAGAGAATGGGAAAACATAACACAAATAGACCAAGGACAAGAGCAGTGACGATATGCCGTGATGAAATAACGAATTTCACAGGAATAAACTGGAATCAGAGAACACAAGACCGAAATGACTGGAAAAGATTAAGAAGGGCCTACGTCCTGCAGTGGAATGATACAGGCTGACGTGTGTGTGTGTAATATATATTTTCACACATACACACTCACACACACACACACACACACACACACACACACACACATATATATATGTACACATATATATAAGATATATATATATATAGATATATAAATATCTATGTATGGATATATATAAATATCTATATATGTATATATATATAAATATATATAATATATATATATATATGTATGTATGTATTGTATAAATATATATATTATATATATATTTTTATATATATATATATATATATATATATACATAATATATATCATACATATATACACTCATAAATATAAATCTGTAAACTCTCAGTCAATTCATCCAATTCAAATATCCATCTATCTGTTTATAATCATCTATATCTCACTCTTATCTACGCTCTTTCCCACTCCCTCTCTCTCTTTCGCTCGCTCCCTCCACCTAATAACCGTGCCTCCCAATTGTAGATACGTCTATAGGGCTACTGTTGATTGGTCAATTCGAAATGTCCCCGCCATCTGAGGGTAATCCCATCGAACTACGGTTATGATGTTTCTTCCTGTTACGATATTGTTATTTTTTCTCTGAGTATGGAATTTCGACCTCGTAGGACATCGTACCTTACGAGAGCGTAATCCGCTGCGACGTTTTAAACTGCCAGAGGTGTGAGTATCCGGCCCCTGACAATTACTTACTCCCCCACCAAGATAACAATAAAAGGCAGTAGCTGGGTATCCACCAAACCCTCTCAAATATGAATTTCTAACAAGAAGACAAAGGCCCTCATACCCCGGAAGCGAAGGAGCCCCTGGCTATGGTGTTGTGCAGAGTGTTATAAAAATATCCGGTTAGACCCAGGCCGCTTTATGCTAATGAAACTTTGCACATACAATATAAGGACCTTGAGAACAAAATCTGATCTTTCTACACTGCTAGAGGAACTTTCTTTTATTAAATGGGATATTGTAGGACTTTCTGAAGTTAGAAGACTAGGCGCAGAACAGAAATTTCTAATTGATGGACACTTACTATACTCCTAAACAAGAATTAGGAGTAGGTTTCTTAGTTCACAAGCGCTTCGAAAAGAATATCACGGAATTCTACAGTGTGAGCAAAAGAGTAGCTTCTGTAACACTGAAACTAAATGACAGATATAACCTGAAAAATCATACTAGTATACGCTCCTACCTGCAGCCATAGTGATGAGAAGATAGAGGGCTATGAAGATGGCAAGCAGCTACCGATAGAGAGAGAGAGAGAGAGAGAGAGAGAGAGAGAGAGAGAGAGAGAGAGAGAGAGAGAGAGAGAGAGAG
>NW_028234415.1:6636357-6638857 GCF_977035675.1 Penaeus japonicus | reverse complement strand
TCCTCCCCTTTTCCCCTCCTCTCCTCCCATCCCTCCTTCCCCTCCTCTCCTCCCATCCCTCTTTCCCCTCCTCTCCTCCCATCCCTCTTTCCCCTCCTCTCCTCCCATCCCTCTTCCCCCCCCCCCCTCTCCTCCCATCCCTCTTCCCCCTCCCCTCTCTCCTCCCATCCCTCTTCCCCCCCTTTCCCCTCCTCTCCCCCATCCCTCTTTCCCCTTCCTCTTCCCTCCTCCCCTTTTCCCCTCCTCTCCTCCCATCCCTCCCTCCCCCCCTCTCCTCCCACCCCTCCTTCCCCCCCTCTCCTCCCCCCCCTCCTTCTCCCCCTCTCCTCCCACCCCTCCTTCTCCCCCTCTCATCCCATCCCTCCTTCTCCCCCTCTCCTCTCACCCCTCCTTCTCCCCCTCTTCTCCCACCCTTCTTTCTCCCCCTCTCCTCCCACCCCTCCTTCTCCCCCTCTCCTCCCACCCCTCCTTCTCCCCCTCTCCTCCCATCCCTCTTTCCCCTCCTCTCCTCCCATCCCTCTTTCCCCTCCTCTCCTCCCATCCCTCTTTCCCCTCCTCTCCTCCCATCCCTCTTTCCCCTCCTCTCCTCCCATCCCTCTTTCCCCTCCTCTCCTCCCATCCCTCTTTCCCCTCCTCTCCTCCCATCCCTCTTTCCCCTCCTCTCCTCCCATCCCTCTTTCCCCTCCTCTCCTCCCATCCCTCTTTCCCCTCCTCTCCTCCCATCCCTCTTTCCCCTCTCCCCTCCCATCCCTCTTTCCCCTCCCTCTCCCCCATCCCTCTTCCCCCTCCTCCCCCCCCACCCCTCTTTCCCCTCCTCTTCCCCACCCTTCTTTCCCCTCCTCCTCCCCCGCCCCTCTTTCCCCTCCTCCTCCTCCCCACCCCTCTTTCCCCTCCTCCTCCCCCACCCCTCTTTCCCCTCCCTCTCCCCCATCCCTCTTTTCCCTCCTCCTCCACACCCTTCTTTCCCCTCCTCCTCCTCCCATCCCTCTCCCCTCCCCCTATCCCTCTTTCCCCTCCTCTCCTCCCATCCCTCTCCCCTCTCCCATCCCTCTCCCCCCTCCCATCCCTCTTTCCCCTCTCCCCTCCCCTTATCCCTCTTTCCCCTCCTCTCCTCCCATCCCTCTTTCCCCTCCTCTCCTCCCATCCCTCTCCCCTCCTCCCATCCCTCCCTTCCCCTCGTCCGTTCCTCCTCCCTCTCTCCCTTCCTCTGCCCTCCCCTCTTCCCCTCTTACCCCTCCCCTCCTCCCCATCCCTTTTTCCACTCCTCTTCCCTCCTCCCCTTTTCCCCTCCTCTCCTCCCATCCCTCTCCCCTCCTCCCATCCCTCTTCCCCTTTCCCCTCCTCTCCCTCCCATCCCTCTTTCCTCCTTCTCTTCCCCCCGTCCCTTTCTCCCCTCCTCATCTCTCCCACCATCCCTCTTTCCCCTCCTCTCCCCTCCCCCATCCCTCTTTCCCCTTCCTCTTCCCTCCTCTCTCCCCCCATTCCTCTTTCCCCCTCCTCTCCCCCCCCCCCATCCCTCTTGCCCTTTCCCCTCTCCTTCCCCTCCCCCTTCCGACTCTCCAGAATGAATAATTAAACTGAAACCCGTAGTATCTTACTTGCAGATTCTTAGGTAGAGGGATCGGGGAAGTGATCACGTGACTGTATTAAGTTAGGTGGGAGGGGGGCTATGGGGGGGACTAGGGGTGCGGGTGGGGGGGGATTGGGGTGCGGGGGGACTAAGGAGGGGAGAGGCTAGTGGGTTGGGGCTAGGGGGTGGGGGACTAAGGGTGCGGGTGGGAGTTGGGGCTCTAGGGGGTGGGGGCTAGGGGGGTGGGGGGCTAGTGGGTGGGGGCTAGGGGGGGCCGGGGGCTAGGTGTGGGGGTGGGGGGGCGAGGTGGTTCGGCGCCATCGCTTCCTCGTCAGTGCGAAATGAGTGAATTCAAGATGGTATTTTACATTAGTGTTAAAATGAAAGGATTTGAATACGGTACTGAGAGACATTTTTTTTTTTTTTTTTGTGAGTGCGTATACATTAGGGTAGGGTCTTGAATAACTTTCTTTTTTCAAATGTCGCTTAATCTTACGGCTCTCATATGCGGTTATTCAATTTGTTTAGAGTAAGTCTAACAATTAGAAAGGATTATGATTATTATTATTATCTTTTCTTTTCTCTCTCTTTTTTTTTTTTTTTTTTTTTTTTTTCTCTCCGCCCTCGGTTTGCCAGGTCAGCTCGAGATCACGTGACATTCACACACCCTGCTGTAAGAGGGTTTAATAGAATATTTACTTATTTAATTTCATTAGGGCAACATAACATATCATAATGCTGTTTTGTTTGTCTATACTCTTTGTATTTAAAAAAAAATAATACTTTCCTTCCTTAGTGTTTCAAAGTCTCACAAGAAAAAAAATTCTTTAATTATTTAGTTTGATACTCCTTTAAATGCAAATTTAAAAATTCAATCATAAAATGCGATCCATACTTAACAAGAGATAGAACCATCCAACATGTATTAGA
>NW_028234415.1:6593857-6598857 GCF_977035675.1 Penaeus japonicus | reverse complement strand
TGCCCGAAAGCAAAGCTTCATTTATTTCTCGCATGTGAAATTTGTGCACATCTTTCTTCTTCTTGTTTATCATACTAGCTCTGCAGATTCGATTTTGTCTTTGATTAATGTTATTTTCATGTCCCTACGCTGTTTCCTAAGCTTTTTTTTTTATTTCTACCGAAAGCTTACTGAACTTTTCATTTTCGACTTTACCCCATATTTCAAGTGCAGCTTCCTTTAATATCTCACTGAATTGGTGGTTCATTTGGTCTATGTCAAGATCCTCTTCGAGAGCTAAGTATCTGTTAAGACTAAATTAGGTCGCTCTATCTTACTGTTAGTTAGATTAACGAGAGGGTTCTGTATGAGCTTATTTCGTTCTCTTCTCAGCTGCAATTTAACTTGACTTCTGACCAGTCTATGGTCGCTATCAACATTTACTCTGTTGATAAAGCTCACGTCTTGGCATTAAAATCCCCCATAATCACGGTAAAATGTGCTTTTGCTCTATCTGTAGCTACCTCACATCATAGAAGTTCTCTATATTCTCATCACTATGGCTTCAGGTAGGAGCGTATACTTGTATAATTTTTAGGTTATATATGTTGTTTAGTTTCAGTGTTACAGAACCTACTCTTTCACTCACACTGTAGAATTCCCTGATATTCTTTTCGAGGCGCTTGTGAACTAAGAAACCTACTCCTAATTCTAGTTTGCTAGCCAGAGATTTACCTCTACAGTATGGTAGTAATTTCTGCTCTTCGCCTAGTCTTCTAACTTCAGAAAGTCCTACAATATCCCATTTAATATATGATAGTTCCTCTAGTAGTGTCAAAAGATTAGATTCTGTTCTCAAAGTCCTTACATTGTATGTGCATAGGTTCATAAGCGTAAAACGGCCTGAGTCTAACCGGATATTTTTAGCACACTGAACGCCGCCTTAGCCAGGTGCCCCTTCGCTTCCGGGGAATGAGGGCCGTTGTCTTGACTGGGAGGGGGGGGGGGTTAGTCAGGAGACACGTGGCCGCAACCTCAAATAACGCGTGTTCGCACGCTCACGTATGCTGACGGGCGCACGCAAAACCGCACTCATGTACGTGTATAGATTGCGTCTAGTGCATGCAGTGCAGACATATATGAATATATAAATATGCAGTTATACACACATTCAAAGCGATGTGCGTATATACATGCACACGTATACAGATACGCTTGTGCATCTCGTGGCTTGAGCTTCCTACAGCATATATGTACATGACACTCGTTACGTATATAAACAAAGTCTACACGCGCATACATATGCACGTGAATTATAATGTGCCCATGTACTATAATTTGCTTAACTATATATAGTAGGGGATAGTTTATACCTATCTGGCAATATTTCGGAGAGGTTTCGTAATTATAGTAGTTATTTATTAGTTGGCACCCGTGCCATGGGCGTCCCGATACGGTCGCAGCCGCTAGGGTTGCCATTGCCTGAGTTTGGGCATCCTTTTGGGATAGATTTTTGACTGGCGAATCTTCTGCCGCAAAGTGATTGAATGATTAGATTTATGAACACGGAAATCATGACATATGCGATTATCTATCATAATGTACTCACGAACTGGTGATGGGATTTCTACTCAAGCAGATGTTGAAAGGAAGTTGGTCACCTTTGACCCTTGGCACTGGCACTGGCTTGGCATCTGTGGATTATGCAATGTTGCAGTGTTTGTCTCGATTTCTATTGGTTTACTTGGATGTTATGCTCTTGGATTTAAAAGATGTTCAGACATCCTCAGTTGCTCTCACACTGTATGGTATTCTTGTAAATAACTATATTAGATGGTATAATTTAATGTTTTTTCTTCCATTTATAGTGTGGCGCTTGTTGGCACCTTCCATACCTTTGAAAGGACAAGCTCTCCTATGGCATTCTTTCTTTTTGAACATTCTAAAACACTTGAGCAATTTCTGATTTATATTTCATTGGTATATGCATTCTAGATATTCACAAATATTTTCACCTTGTGTTGTGCCGGCACAGATCACGGAATAAGCATAATTTTACACAAAATTAACGCTGACACGCTCCTACCCATTGCTATACATACACATGTATATATATATGTGTGTGTGTGTGTGTGTGTGTGTGTGTGTGTGTGTGTATATATATAATATAATATATATATATATAAATATATATAATATAATATATATATATATATGCATATCTATATATATATATATATATATATATATATATATATATAATATATATATGTATATATAATATTCATATATATATATACTATATATATATATATATATATATATTATATATATATAATATATATATATATATATATAATTTAATTATATATATATATATATTGTGTGTGTGTGTGTGTGAGTGTGTGTGTGTGTAAATGATATATATATATATATAATATTATATATATATATATATATATATATATATATATATATATATATATATACATATATATATATATATATATATTATATATATAATATATAAATATATATATATATATATATATTATATATATACATATATATATATATATAAATATATTATATATATATATATCTATTTATATATATATATATATATATATATATATACATATAATATATCTATTTATATTATATGTATATATATATTATATATATATATATATATATATAATATATATATATATATATATATACACACAATATGAAATAAATCTTTCCCAGGGAAACCATTAGCAAGAGAGCCACCTACTACCCTAACCCCCCCCCCCTAACCAGTACCCAAGACAACCCTCCTCATCCCCTCCCCCTTCCCCAACCCCACCAACCCCCTCCCCCTATCCCTTCCGACAGGCTTCCACCTCCTCCCCTCTCCCCCTACCCCCCTCTATTTGAGATCTCCATGCACGTCAACTTATTCCAACGTGGGGGGAGGGGAGGGGGGGGGGGAGGGGGGGGGGGGGGGGGGGAGGGAGGGGGGAGGGGAGGGGGAGGCGGGGAGGGGAGGAGGGGGTTGGGCCATGTGGGGGAAGAGAGGATAATGGGAATGTAGGTAAAAAAAAGAGGAAAGGAGGTGTTGGGATGGGTAGGTGGGGAGGGGTGGAAACTCGTCCTCTCCTTCTCCTCCTTTTCTTCCTTTCCATCTCCTCCACTTCCTCCTCCTTCTCCTCCCCCTCTCTCTTTCTCCCCCTCCTCCTCCTCCTTTTCCTCCACCCCCTCTCATTTTCCCCATCCTCTACCCCTTCTTCTCAACCTCCTTTCTACCCTCTCGCCCTAATCGCC
Organism: Penaeus japonicus; assembly: GCF_977035675.1. Classification (NCBI taxonomy): domain Eukaryota; kingdom Metazoa; phylum Arthropoda; class Malacostraca; order Decapoda; family Penaeidae; genus Penaeus; species Penaeus japonicus. Next base: position 6,595,569 of record NW_028234415.1, on the reverse strand, counting down.
TCTCCTCATCTTCACTCTCCCTCCCTTTTCTGTTTCTCCCTCCTCTCCACCTCCCCTTCCTCCCTTTCTTTCCCCCTCCTCCTCCACCCCCTCCCTTCCTTTTAACTCTCTCGCTTCTTTCCTTTTTCCCAATCCCCTCCTCCCCCTCCTCTCCTCCCTCCCTCCCTTCTTTCCAACCTCCTCTCTTACCCCCTTCCTCCCCTCTCCTCTCCCTCGTTCTCTCACCCCCCCTCCCCCTCCCCCTCCCTCTCCCCTCCCTCCCTCCCCCTCCCTATCCCCTCCCAATCCCCTCCCTATCCCCTCCCTACCTCCCTCTCCCCCTCCCTATCCCCTCCCCCTTCCTCCTTATCCCCTCCCCTCCCTTCCCCTCCCCTTCGCCTCGAGTCACTTAAAATCGGCCACGGTAAATCTTTCAACGCCGCCCCCGAGGCAACGCTCTCGCTGGCACGCTCGCTCGCTCGCTCGGGTGAACTAAAGTGAACATTTTTGTAGATGACAATCATGAGACGAGCGTCGCCGGGCCTCGGGATGTGAGAAGGGGGGGGGAGGGGAGGGGAGGGGATTTGGGGGGAGGGGAGGGGGTAAGGGGAGGGGGTAAGGGGAGGGAGGAGGAAATGGGAGGGGAGGAGGGGAGGGGGGGAGGGAATGGGAGGATGGGAGGGAGGGTAAGGGAATGGGAGGGGAGGGGAGGGGGTAAGGTGAGGAGGGGATGGAGGGTAAGGGAATGGGAGGGCGGACGGGGAAGGGGGGAGGGGAGGGGAATGGGAGGGCGGACGGGGGAGGGAGGGAAGGGTGGAGTGTCGGGATGTGAGAAGGGGGGGGAGGAGGGGGGAAGGGGGAAGGGGAAGGGATTGGGAGGGCGGACGGGGAAGGGGGGAAGTGTAGACTATGGTGGAGGATTTGGGGGAGGGGGGAAGTGAGGGGGAGAGTGTGGTGGGGAATGGGGTAATGTAATAAGTGAGGGGAGGGGGTGAGGGAAGAGGTGGGAAGTGGAGTGCAGTAGGGGGAGTGAGGGGAGGGAGGAGTTGGAGTGTGGTTGGGGGAGAGGGGAAGAGTAGTAGATGGAGCGAGGTGGGGGAAGGGGGGGATGTGAGGAGTGAGGGGGAGGGGAGAGAGAGGAGGGGAAGTGTGATGGGTGATGGTAGGATGTGTGAGTGTGTGGAGTGAGGATGAGAATGGGGGGTAGGGGGTAGGGAGGAGCGGGGAGGTGGAGTGTGGTGGAGTGCGGCGGTAGTGGGAGTAAGGTGGGGGTTGGGAAAGGGAGGGGTGAGGGAGATGGTTTAGAGTAGTGGAAAAAGGCAGGGTGGGGAAAGGGAAGGGGATGAGGGAATGGGAAGTGGAGGGAGGGGGGAGGAGGGGTGATGGGAGAGTGATGAGAGAATGAGGCCAATGGGAGGAGAGTGGAGGGTGGGGAGTGAGGGAGGGACGGTGAGGAGGGGAAAGGGAAAGAGGCGAGGGGTGATGGAGGAGAAATGGGAAGGGAGGGGAGGGAAGGGAATAGCAGTAGGGGGGTAAGTGGGAAAAGTGATTGTCAATATTATATAATTTTATTTATAATTATTATCATCATCATTATCGTTATTCCTTTACTTGTTATTATCGTTTTGCTGTTATTGTTTTTATCCTCATTATTATTATAATTATCATTATCGTTATCATTATCGTTTTGATAATAATAAAAATCATTATCATTATCATTATTATCATTATTA
>NW_028234415.1:6568692-6571192 GCF_977035675.1 Penaeus japonicus | reverse complement strand
CACACACACACACACAAACACACACACACACACACACACACACACACACACACACACACACACACACACACAATCACACATATGTGTATATATATATGTGTGTGTGTGTGTGTGTGTGTGGATGTGTACATGTACGTCCATGAACGCACATATCATGGCGTATCTATATTCTACAGCAAAATAACCACGAGAGAGTCCGACCGAGCAGACAAGCAGAGAAACAAAGAGCCAGATACAAAGAGAACCAACTCTCGTAGTAAACAAAATCGAGCAAGTGATCCCGTTGTAACAACAAACAACAAACGTCCCTGTTATCAGCGGCATAAACGCCTCCCAGCGCATCGACAAACGGAATCCTCGCCGGAGGTTTAGCGAGAGGAAGGCGAGGGGGAAAAAAGAAGGGAAAAAAAAGGGGGGGGGGGAAAGGGAAGACATCATAACAGTAACGGCGGAGGGGGAAAAAAGAAGGGGAAAAAAAGGGGGGGGGGGGAAAGGGAAGACATCATAACAGTAACGGCGGAGGGGGGAAAAAAGGCATCACTGTCAATGAGAAATACAGACCATCACACTTCACCGGTGTTTGCGTAAGGGGTAGGTAGGTAGGAGAGGAATGAAAGGAGGAAGAGAGGAAGAAGAGAGAGAGAGAGAGAGAGAGAGAAACAAAAAGAGGGAGGGAAGGGGAGAGAAGAAGGGAGGGAGGGAAGATGGAGAAGAGGAAGGGAGGTAGGTAGGTAGGAAGAGAGTGAAAGGAGGAGGAGAGGAAGAAGAGAGAGAGAGAAAAAAAAGAGGGAGGGAAGGGGAGAGAAGGGAAGGGGAAAGAAAAGAAGGGAGGGAGGGAAGATGGAGAAGAGGAAGGGAGGTAGGTAGGTAGGAGAGGAATGAAAGGAGGAGGAGAGGAAGAAGAGAGAGAGAGAGAGACAAAAAAAGAGGGAGGGAAGGGGAAAGAAAAGAAGGGAGGGAGGGAAGATGGAGAAGAGGAAGGGAGGTAGGTAGGTAGGAGAGGAATGAAAGGAGGAGGAGAGGAAGAAGAGAGAGAGAGAGAGAAAAAAAGAGGGAGGGAGGGGGAAAGAAAAGAAGGGAGGGAGGGAAGATGGAGAAGAGGAAGGGAGGTAGGTAGGTAGGAGAGGAATGAAAGGAGGAGGAGAGGAAGAAGAGAGAGAGAGAAAAAAAAGAGGGAGGGAGGGGGAGGGAAGAAGGGAAGGGGAAAGATAAGAAGGGAGGGAGGGAAGAGGGAGAAGAGGAAGGGAGGTAGGTAGGTAGGAAAGGATTGAAAGGAGGAGGAGAGGAAGAAGAGAGAGAGAGAGACAAAAAAAGAGGGAGGGAAGGGGAGAGAAGGGAAGGGGAAAGATAAGAAGGGAGGGAGGGAAGATGGAGAAGAGGAAGGGAGGTAGGTAGGTAGGAAAGGAATGAAAGGAGGAGGAGAGGAAGAAGAGAGAGAGAGAGAAAAAAAGAGGGAGGGAGGGAAGAGGGAGTTAGTTAGAAAGGGTGGAAGGACGGGTGCGTAGAAGGGAGGAAGGGAGTAGGAAGATTAGAGAAGGATAGAAATGATGAGAAGAAACGAAGGGAGAGATGGAAGGAGCAAAAGGAGGGAGGTTGAGGGAGGGGAAGGGAAGCAGGGAAAAGGGAAGAGAACTAAGGAAGGGAGGGAGAGAAGGAAAGAGGGAAAGGAAGCAGGGAAGATGAAATGAAATGAGAGGAGGGAGAAGAAGGAAGGAAGGAAAGGAGATAGGAAGGAAAGATAACATAGGAAAAACGATACGCCTTTCAAACAGGTCTTCTGCATGAGATTAAAGAGAAAACGGCGAGGGAAAGAGAAGAGAGAAAGGACGAGGTACGACAATTAGAGTGTATATGCAAGGGAGAGAGAGAGAGGGAGAGAGGGGGGGGGGGAGAAAAAGAGAACGATAGAGAGAGAGAGAGAGAGAGATGGGGGCGGAGAGAGAGATGGGGGCGGAGAGAGAGAAGAGAGAACGAGAGAGAGAGAGAGGGGAGGGGAGAAAGAGAGAACGAGAGAGAGGATGGGGGGGGGGGAGCAGTGAGAAAGAGAGGGAGGGAGAAAGGGAGAGAGAGAGGGGGGGAGGGGAGAAAGAGAGAACGAAGGAGAGAGAGAGAGAGAGAGAGAGAGAGAGAGAGAGAGAGAGAGAGAGAGAGAAAGGGGGGGGGGAGAAAAAGAGAACGAGAGAGAGAGAGGAGAGGAGAGAACGAGAGAGAGAGGGGAGGGGAGAAAGAGAGAACGAGAGAGAGGAGGGGCGGGGGGGAGCAGTGAGAAAGAGAGAGAGGGAGAAAGGGAGAGAGAGAGGGGGGGAGGGGAGAAAGAGAGAACGAAGGAGAGAGAGAGAGAGAGAGAGAGGATAATCATCCACGATTTTATACGTGTAAACTTGAATGGGAATTAAACCGAACTAATCTGAATGCACAAGTAAAGAAACATATGTGTAAAGAAAACTATTTATCATATTTAAAGAGAGTACTTGACTACAAATGAAAAGAATTTTGAATT
>NW_028234415.1:6543692-6546192 GCF_977035675.1 Penaeus japonicus | reverse complement strand
ATACTGATGAAAAGGCCGAAAGGGTTTCGATGTATTCTTGGAGAGATACGATGGAAGCCAAGAGGGGGAGGAGGTTTCAAGAGGAAGCCAAGAGGGGGAGGTTTCAAGAGGAAGCCAAGAGGGGGAGGTTTCAAGAGGAAGCCAAGAGGGGGAGGAGGTTTCAAGAGGAAGCCAAGAGGGGGAGGAGGCTTCAAGAGGAAGCCAAGAGGGGGAGGTTTCAAGAGGAAGCCAAGAGAGAGAGGTTTCAAGAGGAAGCCAAGAGGGGGAGGTTTCAAGAGGAAGCCAAGAGGGGGAGGAGGTTTCAAGAGGAAGCCAGGAGGGGGAGGTTTCAAGAGGAAGCCAAGAGAGGGAGGAGGTTTCAAGAGGAAGCCAAGAGGGGGAGGTTTCAAGAGGAAGCCAAGAGAGGGAGGTTTCAAGAGGAAGCCAAGAGGGGGAGGAGGTTTCAAGAGGAAGCCAAGAGGGGGAGGAGGTTTCAAGAGGAAGCCAAAAGGGGGAGGAAGTTTCAAGAGGAAGCCAAGAGAGGGAGGTTTCAAGAGGAAGCCAAGAGGGGGAGGTTTCAAGAGGAAGCCAAGAGGGGAGGAGGTTTCAAGAGGAAGCCAGGAGGGGGAGGTTTCAAGAGGAAGCCAAGAGAGGGAGGAGGTTTCAAGAGGAAGCCAAGAGGGGGAGGTTTCAAGAGGAAGCCAAGAGAGGGAGGTTTCAAGAGGAAGCCAAGAGGGGGAGGAGGTTTCAAGAGGAAGCCAAGAGGGGGAGGAGGTTTCAAGAGGAAGACAAGAGGGGGGGGAGGTTTCAAGTGGAAGCCAAGAGGGGGAGGTTTCAAGAGGAAGCCAAGAGAGGGAGGTTTCAAGAGGAAGCCAAGAGGGGGAGGAGGTTTCAAGAGGAAGCCAAGAGGGGGAGGAGGTTTCAAGAGGAAGACAAGAGGGGGAGGTTTCAAGAGGAAGCCAAGAGAGGGAGGTTTCAAGAGGAAGCCAAGAGAGGGAGGTTTCAAGAGGAAGCCAAGAGAGGGAGGTTTCAAGAGGAAGCCAAGAGAGGGAGGTTTCAAGAGGAAGCCAAGAGGGGGAGGTTTCAAGAGGAAGCCAAGAGAGGGAGGTTTCAAGAGGAAGCCAAGAGGGGGAGGAGGTTTCAAGAGGAAGCCAAGAGGGGGAGGAGGTTTCAAGAGGAAGACAAGAGGGGGGGGAGGTTTCAAGTGGAAGCCAAGAGGGGGAGGTTTCAAGAGGAAGCCAAGAGAGGGAGGTTTCAAGAGGAAGCCAAGAGAGGGAGGTTTCAAGAGGAAGCCAAGAGGGGGAGGAGGTTTCAAGAGGAAGCCAAGAGGGGGAGGAGGTTTCAAGAGGAAGCCAAGAGGGGGAGGTTTCAAGAGGAAGCCAAGAGGGGGAGGAGGTTTCAAGAGGAAGCCAAGAGGGGGAGGAGGTTTCAAGAGGAAGCCAAGAGAGGGAGGAGGTTTCAAGAGGAAGCCAAGAGGGGGAGGTTTCAAGAGGAAGCCAAGAGAGGGAGGTTTCAAGAGGAAGCCAAGAGGGGGAGGTTTCAAGAGGAAGCCAAGAGGGGGAGGAGGTTTCAAGAGGAAGCCAAGAGGGGGAGGAGGTTTCAAGAGGAAGCCAAGAGGGGGAGGAGGTTTCAAGAGGAAGCCAAGAGGGGGAGGTTTCAAGAGGAAGCCAAGAGGGGGAGGTTTCAAGAGGAAGCCAAGAGAGGTAGGTTTCAAGAGGAAGCCAAGAGGAGGAGGTTTCAAGAGGAAGCCAAGAGGGGGAGGTTTCAAGAGGAAGCCAAGAGGGGAGGAGGTTTCAAGAGGAAGCCAAGAGGGGAGGAGGTTTCAAGAGGAAGCCAAGAGGGGAAGGAGGTTTCAAGAGGAAGCCAAGAGGGGGAGGAGGTTTCAAGAGGAAGCCAAGAGGGGGAGGTTTCAAGAGGAAGCTAAGAGGGGGAGGAGGTTTCAAGAGGAAGCCAAGAGTGGGAGGAGGTTTCAAGAGGAAGCCAAAAGGGGGAGGAAGTTTCAAGAGGAAGCCAAGAGAGGGAGGTTTCAAGAGGAAGCCAAGAGGGGGAGGAGGTTTCAAGAGGAAGCCAAGAGGGGGAGGTTTCAAGAGGAAGCCAAGAGGGGGAGGAGGTTTCAAGAGGAAGCCAAGAGGGGGAGGAGGTTTCAAGAGGAAGCCAAGAGGGGGAGGAGGTTTCAAGAGGAAGCCAAGAGGGGGAGGTTTCAAGAGGAAGCCAAGAGGGGGAGGAGGTTTCAAGAGGAAGCCAAGAGGGGGAGGAGGTTTCAAGAGGAAGCCAAGAGGGGGAGGAGGTTTCAAGAGGAAGCCATGTCTGATGAGGGTTCCGGTGGCTAGGAATGTGGACTCGGTGGCTAAGGAGAGTTGATGTCGACGAAGGCATCTTGACTGATGGTTGGTGGGCGCTCTGTTGCTGGTCATTGCAGGTCACTGCAGGTCATTGCAGGTCAGTTGAGTGAGTTTTGCGAAGCTGCCTTTTCTGCCGTCTAGAGATTACACGTCGTTGGTCTTCCCTCATCACCTTCCTA
>NW_028234415.1:6488692-6493692 GCF_977035675.1 Penaeus japonicus | reverse complement strand
GAGGGGAGGAGTTGAGGGGAGGAGGAAGGAGGAGGTGGAGGAGCAGGGGGGGGGGTGGGAGGGGAGGAGGGGAGGGGGGGGGGAAGGAGGGGAGGAGCAGGGGGGGATGGGAGGAAGGGGGCCAGGGAGGGGAGGAGGAGGGGGGGGAGGGGTGGAATGGGGGGGGAGGAGTGGGGAGGGGGGGGGAGGAGGGAGGGGGAGGAGGAGGGGGGGGGGAGGAGGGGGGGAGGGGGAGGAGGGAGGGGGGGGAGGGGAGGAGGAGGGGAGGAGGGGGAGGGGGGGAGGTGGGGGGGAGGGGGGGGAGAGGAGGGAGGGGAGGGGAGGAGGAGAGGGGGAGGGGGAGGGGAGGGAGGAGGGGGGGGGGGGAGGGAGAGGAGGGGGAGGGGGGGGAGGGGGGGGGGGGGGGGGAGGGGGGGAGGGGGGAGGGAGGGGGGGGAGGGGGGAGGGGGGGGGGGGGGGGGGGGGGAGGGGGGGGGGGGGGGGGAAGGGGGGAGGGAGGGGGGAGGGAGGAGGGAGGGGGGGGGGGAGGAGGGGGGAGGGGGAGGGGGAGGGGGAGAGGGGGGGGGGGGGAGGGGGAGGGGAGGAGGGGAGGGGGGAGGGGGAGGGGGGGGAGAGGGGGAGGGAGGGGGGAGGGGGAGGAGGGGGAGGGGGGGGGGAGGGGGGGAGGAGAGGGGGGAAGGAGGAGGGGGGAGGGGAGGGAGGAGGAGGGGGGGGGGTGGAGGGGGAGGGGGGGGGGGTGGAGGGGGAGGGGGGGGGAGAGGAAGGAATGGGAGGGGAGGAGGGGGGGGGAGAGGAGGGGGGAGGGGGGAGGGAGAGGAGCAGGGGGGGGAGGAGGTGGGGGAGGGGGGGGGAGGGAGGGAGGGGGGAGGGAGGGGGAGGGAGGGGGGGGGGAGGAGGGAGGAGAGGGGGAGAGGGAGGAGGAGGGGGGGAGGAGGGAGGGGGAGGAGGGGGGGAGGGGGGAGGGGGAGAGGGGGGGGAGGGGGGAAGGAGGGGAGGAGGAGGGAGGGGGGGGGAGGGGGGAGGGGGGAGGAGGAGGAGGGGAAGGAGGGGGAGAGGGAGGGGAGGAAGGAGGAGGGGGAGGGAGGGGGAGGAGGAGGGGGGGGGAGGGGGAGGGAGGGAGGGGGAGGAGGAGGAGGGGGAAGGTGGAGGAGGGGGGGGAGGGAGGGAGGGGGAGGGGAGGAGAGGAGGAGAAGGGGGGAGGAGGAGGGGGGGGGGAGGGAGGGGAGAAGGGAGAAGGGGAGAGGAGAGGAGGGGAAGGTGGAGGGAGAGGGGAGGGGGGGGGAGGGAGGGGGGAGGGGGGGGCGGGGGGAGGGAGGAGGAGGTGGAAGGGGGAGGGAGGAGGAGGAAGGGGGAGGTGGAGGAGCAGGGGGGGAGGGGGGGAGGAGGGGGGGGGAGGGGGAGGGGGGAGGGGGGGGGGAGGGGGGGGGAGGAGGGGGGGGAGGGGAGGAGGGGGAGAGGGGGGGAGGGGGAGGGGGGGGGGGGGGAGGAGGGAGGAGGGGGGAGGGGGAGGGGGGGGGAGGAGGAGGGAGGGGGGGGAAGAGGAGGAGGGAGGGGGGGGGGAGGGAGGGGGGGGAAGGAGGGGAGGGGGTGGGGGGAGGGAGGAGGGGGAAGGGAGGGGGGGAGAGCAGGGAGGGATGAGTGGAGGGGGGGGGGAGGAGGGAAGGGGGAGGTGGGAAGGAGAGGGGGAGGGATGGGAAGGGAGGGGAGGAGGGGGGGGAGAAGGGGGAGGGAGGAGGGGGGGGGGGGGGAGGTGGGGGAGGGGGGAGGGAGGAGGGGGGAGGGGGGGAGTGGAGGGAGGGGGGGGGGGAGGGGGAGGAAGGGAGGAGGGAGGGGGGGGTGGGGAGCGGGGGGGAGGTGGGAATGGAGGGGGGGAGGAGGAAGGAGGGGGAGGAGGAAGGAGGGGGGATGGGAGGAATGGGGGGGGAGGAGGAAGGGAGGGGAGGAGGAGGGGAGGGGAGGGATGGGATGGATGGAAGGGGAGGAGGGGAGGAGGAGGAGGGGGGGAGGAGGAGGGGGAGGGGAGGAAGAGGAAAGGAGGGAGGTGGGGAGGGGAGGGGAGGAGGAGGGGAGGGGAGGGTGGAAGGGGAGGGGGAGGAGGAGAGGAGGGGGGATGGATGGAATGGGAGGGGAGGAGGAGGAAGGGGGAGGTGGAGGAGCAGGGGGGGGGGATCCGTGGGAAGGAAGAAAGAGGAGAAGAGGGAGGGAAGGGAAGGTTGAATAGGGGGGAAAGAAGAAGGAAAAATTGGAGGAGTAATAAGAGTAAGGGATGGGAAAATGTAAGGAAAGAGGTAGGGAGAGAAGGATGGAAGAAGGGAGAGAGGGAGGAAAGGAGGAGGAGATGGAGGGGGTGGTTGCTGGAAAAAAAAAAAAAATCTTACAAGAAGAGAGAGAATAAACGAGAAAGTAAAAACAAACATAAAAAAAGTAAGCGAAAGAACAAGCGAGAGAAAATAGACAGTTGTCAGGGAAGAGGAAGGGGAGTGTGTGTGGGTGGAGTGGATGGGGGGAGGGATGGGGGGGAGGGGGGTGGGGGTAGCCCGAACAGCGAGGGCACGAGACTCCATTTCCAAAGGCGCCGTAGATCAGCTGGTGCCATTCGCGAGAGAGAAGCAGTGCCGAGGTCGCTCTTAGCCGACCTGCGCTCCGACCCGACCAATAACTTGAGAGTCGGCGGATCCTGTCGGAGGAAATGCGACTAGTTTGTCTTTTTCGCTCGCTCGACCTGTCTCTCTCGTTCTTTCTCTCTCTCTCGGCTTGTCTTTCTCCGTCTCCCTCTCTGTCTCCCTCTTTCTCTTTCTCTCTCTCTCTGTCTTGTTCTTTCTCTCTCTCGGCCTTTTTTTCTCCGTCTCCCTCTCTGTCTCCCTCTTTCTCTTTCTCTCTCTCTCGGGCTGTCTTTCTCCGTCTCCCTCTTTGTCTTCCTCTTTCTCTCTCTCCTTCTCCCTCACCGTTACCCTCACCCTCACCCTCACCCTATTCCTCTCCCTCTGCCCCTCTCTCTCTCTCCCTCCTCTCTCTCTTTCACTCTCTTTTTCTCCCTCACCCTCACCCTCACTCTCACCCTCACCCTATTCCTCTCCCTCTGCCCCCTCTCTCCCTCTCTCTCTCTCTCTCTCTCTCTCTCTCTTTCTCTCTCTCTTTCACCCTCACCCTCACCCTCACCCTCACCGTTACCCTCACCCTCACCGTTACCCTCACCCTACCCCTCTCCCTCTACCCCCTCTCTCCCTCACCCTCACCGTTACCCTCACCGTTACCCTCATTCTCACCCTCACCCTACCCCTCTCCCTCTGTCCCCTCTCCCCCCCCCCTTCCTTCTCTCTCTCTCTCTCTCTCTCCACCTTTCTATCTATCACCCTCACCCTCACCCTCACTCAACTCCTCTCCCTCCTTCTCTCTCTCTCTCTCTCACTCTCTCTCTCTCTCCCTCCTTCTCTCTCTCTCTCTCTCTCTCTCTCTCTCTCTCTCTCTCCATCTTTCTATCTATCACACACTTCCGCACACACACACACACCTGGTCATCTCCCTTCACGCCGAACATCACAAGCGACGGAGACTGACTGGCTATTTCGCTTGCTCAGACGGGCTCAGAAGATCTTTGGATCCGGGGAAGGGTAGGGGGAGGTTAGAGGGGGAGGGGGGGAGAGGGGGAGAGGGGAGAGGGGAGGGGGGAGAGGGGAGGTTAAAGGGGGAGAGGGGAGGGGAGGTTAGAGGGGAGAGGGGGAGAGGGGAGAGGGGAGAGGGGAGGGGGGAGGAAGGAAAAGGAGGTCTGGGGGTGGGGAGGGGGGAAAGGGGAGGGGAAGGAAAAGGAGGTCTGGGGGTGGGGGGAAAGGGGAGGGGAGAGGGGGTGGGGGGAGAGGGGAGAGGGGAGAGGGGAGGGGAGGGGAAAGGGGAGGGGAAGGAAAAGGAGGTCTGGGGGAGAGGGGAGAGGGGAAAGGGGAGGGGAGAGGGGAGGGGAGGGTCAGGGGGGGAGGAAGGAAAAGGAGGTCTGGGGGAGGGGGGAGAGGGGAGAGGGGAGGGTCTGGGGGGAGGAAGGAAAAGGAGGTAATGGGGGAGGGGGGAGAGGGGAGAGGGGAGGTTAGAGGGGGAGGGTCTGGGGGGAGGAAGGAAAAGGAGGTCTGGGGAAGGGGGGAGAGGGGAGGGTCTGGGTGGGAGGAAGGAAAAGGAGGTCTGGGGGAGGGGGGAGAGGGGAGGGTCTGGGTGGGAGGAAGGAAAAGGAGGTCTAGGGGAGGGGGGGAGAGTAGAGGGATGGAGGTAGTGGTGTAATGAGGGGAGGAGGGTAGGGATGGTAGGATGATGGGAAGGAGGAGAGTAGAAAGGAAGGGTGGGGGTAAGGGGGAGAGGGAAGGAGGTGGTGGTGGAATGAGGGGAGGAGTAAGGGTCGTGGCGTGGGAATAGAGGAGGTGAGGGAGGAAAGGACAGGCTAAGGGGTGAGGGGCAGGGTAGGTGGGGGGGGGAGGGGAGGGGAGCTTGGTAGAGAAAGGAGGAAAGGGAAACTGGGATAAGAAGGAAGGGAGGAGGACTGGAGAGAAGGGATTGTAAAGCGGGGAAGGGGGACAGAGATTGCAAAGTGGGGTGGGGGGAGAGACGGAGGAGGGGGGGGGCTGCCTACGAGAGGGGGAGCGGAGATGGGGGATTCTAAGGAGGAGGGTGTAGGAAGAAAACGGAGGATGTGGGTTGTGATGGGGGGTAGGGGGGATGGTAGGCTACCCAGGAGATGGAGTCTAGTCCCGCAAGGTGTCTGAGTGCGTCGTCAATTCTACGAATCGGGGCATAAACTGTTGCTGAAGACGGAGAGGAATAAGAGATTTGCCGCATACACACACGCACACAGACACACACACACACACACACACACACACATATATAGAGAGAGAGACATATATATATATATATATATATATATATATATATATATATATATATATATATACATATATATATATATATATTTATGTCTATACACACACACACACACACACACACGCACACGAACACACACA
>NW_028234415.1:6468692-6471192 GCF_977035675.1 Penaeus japonicus | reverse complement strand
CTCTCTCTCCCTCTCTTTTTCTCTTTATCTCTTTATCTATCTATATATCTGTTTATCCACCTATCTGTCTATCTCTCTTATCTACACCAGGGTACACGATTTAAGTCCGGAGATGAGGTTAATGTGTGTATGGGTGTCATTATCTCCCCCCACCCCCCACCCCACCCCTCCCTCCTTTCACATCTCTCGTTCCCTCTAAGTTTAATCAATTTCCCTTTGTTATCCTTTCTTTTTACTAATATTACTCAACTTTTTCCAACACTTCCTTTTCCCGCCCGAGTACCACCCTCGTTAAGCCTTCCTGTCGGAGGAGCAGCAGAAGGAGATATAGGGAGAGGAAAAGTCGTCAGAACACCTCATTCACGTGATGATCCCCCTAGCTTAGAGGTTCCTTTTCTAACTCGGGCTAATGGGAAAGGAAGCCGTAATAACTTCCTGTCCTTGTAATGGATAGGATGTTGCAAGCTAGCTTCATGCATCCAGGCAGAACACGAATCTTGCAATGGTGGTCCTCGAGGGATTTTGAGGAAGGTAATCTTTTGTCCTCAAGTATGGACAGAAATTCCATTTTATCTCCTCGTAAAGTCGTGTCGTAGAGCCTTCCCTCCTTCCCTAAGGCATGGGGGGACTATTAACCCCCCTCCCCCTTTTTATATAGGCCCAAGGATCACCCTCCATCCCATCTACTATTTAAGCTAACCACGCTAAGGTGTCTTCTCGTTTTTAGAGGGAGGCTTGATGTTTTTTTGTTTTTTGTTTTATTCACCCTCTTCTCTCTTCCTCCTTCTCCTTTTTTTTCTCTCCACGTCTCCTTTAATTTCATCTTTCTCTCCTTCTCCTTCTCCTCTTCCTCTCTCCTTCCTTCCTTCCTTTTCATCTGCCTTTCCTCCTCCTCTTCCTCTTCCTCTTCCTTATTTTCTCTTCTTTCTCCTTCCTTCCTTCCTTCCTTTTCATCTGCCTTTCCTCCTCCTCCTCCTCTTCTTCCTCTTCCTTATTTTCTCTTCTTTCTCCTTCCTTCCTTTTTATCTTCCTTTCCTCCTCCTCTTGCTCTCTTCCTCCCCTCTCTTCCTCCCTACCCTTTCATCTTCCTTTTTCACCTCTTCCTCATGCTCTTTCTCCTCCCCTTCCTCCTTCCTAACCTTTCATCCTATCCCCCCACCCCCACCCTCCACCCCCCACTCCCCACCCTAACCTGCACAGTCTATGATGCCAACGGAATCTTGACGCTAAAAGTTGCATACTCATCTTGGCGAGAATCATTTTCCCTGACGCCGTAAATGGGAAACTCAATGGAGTATCTTCAACAGACAGCTTGGAAACGGGAGGGGGAGGGAGGGGGGGTAGAAGGAAGAGGGGACGGAAGGAGAGAGAGAGAGAGAGAGAGAGAGAGAGACGGGAGGGGGAGGGGGGAGGGGTAGAAGGAAGAGGGGACGGAAGGAGAGAGAGAGAGAGAGAGAGAGAGAGAGAGAGAGAGAGAGAGAGACGGGAGGGGGAGGGGGGAGGGGTAGAAGGAAGAGGGGACGGAAGGAGAGAGAGGGGCGGGGGGGAGGGGAGGGGGTGGAGAAGGGGGGATGGAACTTTGAGGGATTGAAAGGAGGGGAGAGGGAAGGGAAGGAGGTGCAGAGATAGGGGCAGAATGGGGAAAAGAAAGGGGAGGATGGGAAGGAGGGAGGGGGAAGATAAAGAAGAGGAGAAGGAGGAAGAGGAAGAGTTGGAGGAAAGGATGATGAAAGGGAATAAAGGAGGAAAGAGGAGGAGAAAGACGAGGGGAAAGAGATAGAGGAGTATGAAAGGGAAGGAAGGAGAAAGAAGAGAAGATAGAGGGAGAAGAGGGGAGAGGGAGTAAAGAGGGCATTTTTTTTTTTTTTTTTTTGGGGGGGGGGGAGGGATACGGGTGAAGATAAGGGGGAAGATGGTAAAGGAAAGTGCGGGGGGGGGGGATAAGGAAGATGAAGATAGATAAGGAGAGAGGAGGCTAGGGAAAGGGATATGAGTAAGGGTAACGGAAGGGGGAAGGGAGGGTGAAACTAGGCAAAAAAGAACAAAATACACACACACAATTAGATAGAAACAGACATAGAGAAAGACATGAAATTGAAAACAAAAATCTCAAAGACCATAGACAAAAGAAAAAAAATAATAATAATAATAACTAAAAAAAAAAAAAAAATAAAATAAAAAAAAGATCACAGAGGTGATATTCCTCCCTCCACATAGGTCACCTGTTGACCTATGATGAGCTCCTTAGGTCAAAAGAACACACGTAGGAAACGTTCGGCGTCCTCAGATCCTCCAGAGCGAAATCGAGGCTTCTCTGCATATGTCTTCTTCCTCCATTCTATATAGAGCAAGTATATAGAGCAACATAGAGCAAGGTATGATTTAGTCTCAATCAACAGGCAAATCAACATATGATGTTCGATTGGGCGATAAGGTTAAATATGACAATGATAATAGAGGTGAAAATGATAAATGTAGTGATAATAATAATGAAAATGAT
>NW_028234415.1:6461192-6463692 GCF_977035675.1 Penaeus japonicus | reverse complement strand
CTCTCTCTCTCTCTCTCTCTCTCTCTCTCTCTCTCTCTCTCTCTCTCTCTCTCTCTCTCTCTCTCTCTCTCTCTCTCTCTGTGTGTGTGTGTGTGTGTGTGTGTGTGTGTGTCTATCTATCTATCTTTATCTATCTGTCTCTCAACTCTTGCATTATTTCTCTGTTCCTCTATATCTATTCTTCCTCTTTGTTTCTCCGTACTCCTTCCTTTATTTCCACTCTCTCTTGTTTAGTCAATCGACCCACTTCTCCATCTATCTGTTTCACTCTCTTTCTACCTCTCCCTCCCTCACGTCGCTTCTCGACCCCCCCCCCCCTATTTCTCACTCCGGATCACAACCTCCTAACCCCACCCCACCAACACCCCTCCCCTCCCCACTCCCCTCACCTCACCAACACTCCAACCCCTTCCCTTCCCTACTCAGCTACCCCCCCTCCCCCTCCATTCCGGTAACCCTTTTCCCCCAACCATCCCCTTTTCCTCCCCACCTCACTAACGCTTTACCCCTACCCAACACGCCCTCCACCCCTACCCAACACGCCCTCCACCGCTACCCAACACGCCCTCCACCCCTACCCAACACGCCCTCCACCCCTTCCCAACACACCCTCCACCCCTTCCCAACACGCCCTCCATCCTTACCCAACATGCCCTCCACCCCTACCCAACACGCCCCCCACTCCTACCCAACACGCCCCCCACCCCTACCCAACACGCCCCCCACCCCTACCCAACACGCCCTCCACCCCTACCCAACATGCCCTCCACCCCTACCCAACACGCCCTCCATCCCTACCCAACACGCCCCCCACCCCTACCCAACACGCCCCCCACCCCTACCCAACACGCCCTCCATCCCTACCCAACATGCCCTCCACCCCTACCTAACACGCCCTCCATCCCTACCCAACACGCCCTCCATCCCTTCCCAACACGCCCTCCACCCCTACCCAACACGCCCCCCACCCCTACCCAACACGCCCCCCACCCCTACCCAACACGCCCCCCACCCCTACCCAACACGCCCTCCATCCCTACCCAACATGCCCTCCACCCCTACCTAACACGCCCTCCATCCCTACCCAACACGCCCTCCATCCCTACCCAACACGCCCTCCACCCCTTCCCAACACGCCCTCCACCCCTACCCAACACGCCCTCCACCCCTACCCAACACGCCCCCCACCCCTACCCAACACGCCCCCCACCCCTACCCAACACGCCCTCCACCCCTACCCAACACGCCCTCCATCCCTACCCAACATGCCCTCCACCCCTACCTAACACGCCCTCCATCCCTACCCAACACGCCCTCCACCCCTTCCCAACACGCCCTCCACCCCTACCCAACACGCCCTCCACCCCTACCCAACACGCCCTCCATCCCTACCCAACACGCCCTCCACCCCTTCCCAACACGCCCTCCACCCCTTCCCAACACGCCCTCCACCCCTTCCCAACACGCCCTCCACCCCTTCCCAACACGCCCTCTACCCCTTCCCAACACGCCCTCCACCCCTACCCAACACGCCCTCCACCCCTACCCAACACGCCCTCCACCCCTACCCAACACGCCCTCCATCCCTACCCAACACGCCCTCCACCCCTTCCCAACACGCCCTCCACCCCTTCCCAACACGCCCTCCACCCCTTCCCAACACGCCCTCTACCCCTTCCCAACATGCCCTCCACCCCTACCCAATACGCCCTCCACCCCTTCCCAACACGCCCTCCACCCCTACCCAACACGCCCTCCACCCCTACCCAACACGCCCTCCACCCCTTCCCAACACGCCCTCCACCCCTTCCCAACACGCCCTCCACCCCTACCCAACACGCCCTCCACCCCTACCCAACACGCCCTCCACCCCTACCCAACACGCCCTCCACCCCTTCCCAACACGCCCTCCACCCCTACCCAACACGCCCTCCACCCTTACCCAACACGCCCTCCACCCTTACCCAACACGCTCCCCACCCCTACCCAACACACCCTCCACCCCTACCCAACACGCCCTCCACCCCTACCCAAGACACCCTCCACCCCCCTCCAGACGCCATCGTACCCGAGCGACAGACCGATTTCTAACTCCCCGCGCCAGTCCCTTGTCTTAGTTTTAGGGTTCATCTTTCCTCTTTTTCTTCTTCTTCTTCTTCTTGTCTTCTCTTCTCTTACTCCTCCGTCTCTTCGTTATTTCTTTTCTTCCTCCTCCTCCTACTATTCTTATCCTTCCTCCTTCTTCTCAAGTTTCTCCTACTTCTCCTCCTCCTCCTCCTCCTTCTCAATTTGTTTTAATTCATCCTCCTCCGTCCCTTCCTCTTCTTCCTTCTCAATCTTTTCCTCCTCCTTTTACTCTTCCTCCTTCTCCTCCTCCTGCTCCTCGTCCTCCTCCTCCCCCTTGTCTTCGTCCTCTTCCTCTTCCTTTTCCTCTTTGGACTTCTCATCGATTTCCTCTTTCCATCTCTTTCTTTTCCTCCTACCCCTTTCCCCTTTGATT
>NW_028234415.1:6451192-6453692 GCF_977035675.1 Penaeus japonicus | reverse complement strand
GACCAAAAAAAGGATTCGAATCGGAATGTCCCTTTTTCTTTCTGTTTGTTTACTTGGTTATTTTCCTGTTAGCTGTGCCGTATGTTTACTTGTTTGTTTTTTACCAGCATAGATTTTTTGTATATGTAGATTTTCCATAGCTCTGCCATACGACACTTTTTTCGGAATTTCCAGTATAGCTTAAAATATAGCGCGATCTATGAGAGTCTGGAACTGGGTCCACCTCTTACACGCCAATAAAAATGAAAAACGAAGAAAGAAAAAAAAAAGAAAAAGAAAAAAAAAAAGAGAGATAGACAGAGAGACGTTTGAACCACACACAGAGAGAAAGAGAGAGAAAAACGTTTGAACCACACAGACAGATAGACTGTGAGAATGATATAGAATGCTTATATAGAATTACAGTATATATTATGCCTATATTAGATATTAATTACAGCAATAGATCCATATACAAATATATGCATTTTCGTACTTTTAACTAGTGAGGCAATCGCGAGGTCAGGTCAGGTTAACTTTGAGTGATGGGTGGCTTACTAATGGCTGCCTTTCCAAGTACCTTAGACCCTCAGAACGAGCTTAATTCCTCGATAGTCACGCCTCCTACATTCCAGACTACCTTGCCACGTTCCTAACGCTGGGGACGTCGGATGCGAAGCCTTCCCATATAAGCAGGATGTTTGGAACACACCGACAGACCGGGAATCGACTCCGCTCCGCCGACGCCCGATTTCTCCGCCTGTTTACACGTGTTGTGATATTGTTTATTACTGTGATCATGTGCTGTAGTGAATATATTTTTCGTGTACCATAACGGCAGACTATCTGCGTTATGGAATAAACCTGTAATGTTCAAACCCTGTGTCTGACATCACTCCCTATTTTGTGCTGGGTTGTCAGTTACGATAGACTAAGACAACCCTCACATAGACAGACAGAAAGAGAGAGAGAGTGAGCGAGAGAGAGACGTTTGAACAACACACACGGAGACAAAGAGAGAGAGAGAGAGAGAGAAACGTTTGAACTACACACACACACACACAGACAGAGAGAGAGAGAGAAGGAAAGTGATAGAGAGAAAAATGTTTGAACCACATACACTGTATGAGGATTATATGGTATATTCATATATGATATTAGATACATCAATAGATCAATATACAAATATTATATGAGGATCACACTCTAACTAGCGAGGCAATCACCGGGTCAGGTCAGTGAATTGTTTGATGGACAAACAATTCACACAGAGTTGCCTTCCCAAGTACCTTGACCCTCAAACCAGCAAAAAATACCTTTGACTGCCACACACCCACTACATTCCAGACTACCTTCCCGCGTAACCACTGCTGGAAACCCTACCATATAAGCGGGATATCTGGAACATACAGACAGACCGGGATCGACTGTGCTACCGCTGACACCTGATTTCTCCGCCTGTTTATACGTGTCGTCATGGTGTTTATTACTGTGACGTTTGTGCTATAGTATATCGTGTAACATAGCGTCAGGCTATTTGCGTTATGGAATAAACCTGAATCGTATAAACCCTGTATCTGGCCATCACATACCTATTTTGTGTGGGTTATTAGTTGCAATAGACACCCATCACACACTGAGAGAGATAAAAAAAAAAAAAGTTTGAACCACAGTGAGAGAGAGAGATAAAAAAAAAGTTTGAACCACAGTGAGAGAGAGAGATTTAAAAAAAATTGAACCACAGTAAGAGAGAGAGATAAAAAAAAAAAAGTTTGAACCACAGTAAGAGAGAGAGATAAAAAAAAAAAAGTTTGAACCACAGTGAGAGAGAGAGAGAGATAAAAAAAAGTTTGAACCACAGTGAGAGAGAGAGAGAGATAAAAAAAAGTTTGAACCACAGTGAGAGAGACAGAGAGATAAAAAAAGTTTGAACCACAGTGAGAGAGAGAGAGAGAGATAAAAAAAAGTTTGAACCACAGTGAGAGAGAGAGAGATAAAAAAAAAGTTTGAACCACAGTGAGAGAGAGAGATAAAAAAAAGTTTGAACCACAGTGAGAGAGAGATAAAAAAAAAAGTTTGAACCACAGTGAGAGAGAAAAAAAAAAAAAGTTTGAACCACAGTGAGAGAGAGATAAAAAAAAAAAGTTTGAACCACAGTGAGAGAGAGATAAAAAAAAAGTTTGAACCACAGTGAGAGAGAGAGATAAAAAAAAAGTTTGAATCACAGTGAGAGAGAGAGATAAAAAAAAAAAAACAAAAAAAAAAAAAAAAGTTTGAATCACAGTGAGAGAGATAAAAAAAAAGTTTTGAAAAAAATAAAAAACATAACAGAAAAAAAATACATAGTGAGAGAGAGAACCGTTTGAACCACAGTGAGAGAGAAACGTTTGAACCATACAGAGAGAGATAGATGTTTGAACCACAATGAGAGAGAGAGAGAGAACCGTTTGAATCACAGTGAGAGAGAGATAGACATTTGAACCACAGTGAGAGAGAGAGAAACATCTGAACCACAGTGAGA
>NW_028234415.1:6403805-6406305 GCF_977035675.1 Penaeus japonicus | reverse complement strand
GAAATTGGATGGCGAATAACCAATAAGAAATATCAAAACACCTGTTTGTTTGCCTCGTTGAGTCAGTCTCCCCCACCCCCACCCCCTCCCCGGTTGTTGAAGATAGTCTAGAGGATCAACAAAGATAGATCCCCCTTGGAGCTACATTTTTTTTCTTTTTTTTCTGGAAAGTTCTCTAATGTTAGCTGCTAAATATTTGGTTAAGTGTAAGAATATAATGAAATCTGATACACAAAATAATGATAATAATAATAACAATAATAATGATGATAATAATAATGATAATGATGATAATAATAATAATAATAATAATAGTAATAATAGTGATGATGATGATGATGATGATAATAATAATGATAATAATAATGATAATAATGATATTAATGATAATGATAATGATAATAATGATAATAATAATAACAATAATAAACGTGACTGTTATCTATATCACTCAGTAAAAAGAATATAACAGTAAATGAATACCAACTTTATTTCAAGTAAAATACAGTATAAAAGATGGGGTTGGTGTTTGTCTCTATATGGATGTAAGTGGACAATTATGATCAAGAAGCCTCTCATACAGGCTGAATTTTATCCATTCATGTCAGAGAAAACCAGCGCACATTCTAGAATCCGTAATTTAGCACATCCATCCTGCAGAAAACCTAGTGCTCACCACAGGACACAACAAAACGGGACATGTAAAAAAAAAAAAAAATAGAAAAAAAAAACTCAATGACCTTAAAATAATCGTCTGTCTCCTCGGTCAGCAGGCCTATTCAACAGAATAACCGCGAACTTGCAACCACAGTCTGCATTTCGCAACGAGTTAAGGGTAACATTTGTAAACACGTAGAGGTGAGCCTGAGGTATCCATATCAGAAATGACACAAAACGAAAGTAAGGGAGATGATTCTTTGGTCATTTCTGAAGTATCGTATGTGTTGTGGCATATAGCATCGCCAATGCTTACAATGCTTACAACACTGATACCGATAGTTTTACCGATGGTGCCATGGGATACAACTCTAGTTCTTAACTTCTGCATGGTCAGTTGAAAAAAGAGATTCTCAAATTAATGGTTTTCTTCTTTTGAATTTCGATTTTTTTTTGTATATATATATATATATATATATATATATATATATACATATATATATATATATATATATATATATATATATATATATATATATATATATATACATATATATGTATACATATCTTATGTTGATCGATTTTACTATACTGATACTTCATTTTCTCTTCTTACTTTTTTCATTGTCTGTTCGTCAATAATTCTCTCTCTCTCTCTCTCTCTCTCTCTCTCTCTCTCTCTCTCTCTCTCTCTCTCTCTCTCTCTCTCCTCATTCTCCCTCCTCGCTTATCTCACTCTCTCTCTCCTCTCTCTCTCTCTCTCCTCTTCTCTCTCTCTCATTGTCTCCCTCCCTCGCTTTCTCTCTCTCTCTCTCTCTCTCTCTCTCTCTCTCCCTCGCTTTCTCTCTCTCTCCTCTCTCTCCTCTCTCTCCTCTCTCTTCTCTCTCTCTCTCTCTCTCCTTCTCTCTCCTCCCCTCTCTCTCTCTCTTCTCTCATTTGTCTCCCTCTCCGCTCGCTTCTCTCTCTCCTCTCTCTCTCTCTCTCTCTCTCTCTCTCTCTCTCTCTCTCTCTCTCTTCCCTCTCTCTCTCTCCCTCCCTCCCTCCCTCCCTCCCTCCTTCCCTCTCCTTCCCTCTCTCCCTCCCTCCCTCTCTCTCTTCTCTCCTCTCTCTCTCTCTCTCTCTCTCCCTCTCTCCCTTCCTCCCTCTCCTTCTCTCTCTCTCTCTCTCTCTCTCTCTCTCCCTCTCTCTCTCTCTCTCTCTCTCTCTCTCTCTCTCTCTCTCTCTCTCTCTCTCTCCCCCCCTCTCTCCTCCTCTCTCTCCCCTCTCTCTCTCTCTCTCTCTCTCTCTCTTTTCTCTCTCTCTCATTGTCTCCCTCCCTCGCTTTCTCTCTCTCTCTCTCTCTCTCTCTCTCTCTCTCTCTCTCTCTCTCTCTCTCTCTCTCTCTCTCTCTCTCTCTCTCTCTCTCTCTCTCTCTTCTCTCTCTCTCTCTCCCTCCCTCCCTATCTCCCTCCCTCCCTCTCCTTCCCTCTCTCCCTCCCTCCCTCTCTCTCTTCTCTCCTCTCTCTCCCTCCCTCTCTCCCTCCCTCCCTCTCCTTGTCTCTCTCTCTCTCTCTTTCTCTCCCTCTCCTTCTCTCTCTCTCCCCTCTCTCTCTCTTTCTCTCTCTCCTTCTCTCTCTCTCTCCCTCTCTCTCTCCTCTCTCTCTCTCTCTCTCTCTCTCTCTCTCTCTCTCTCTCTCTCTCTCTCTCTCCCTCTCTCTCTCTTCTCTCTCCCTCTCTCTCTCTTCTCTCTCTCTCCCTCTCTCTCTTCTCTCTCTCTCTCTCTCTCTCTCTCTCTCTCTCTCTCTCTCTCTCTCTCTCTCTCTCTCTCTCTCTCCCTCCCCCTCTCTCTCCTTCTCTCTCTCCC
>NW_028234415.1:6366305-6371305 GCF_977035675.1 Penaeus japonicus | reverse complement strand
AGGGAGCAGGCGAGAGGGAGAAGGAGTAGGAGAGAGGGAGAGGGAGCAGGCGAGAGGGAGAGGGAGAGGGAGGAGGCGAGAGGGTTGTAGGCGAAGAGTTGGATGTTGAGGAGAGGGGAGCAGGCGAGAGGGAGTCGGGGTAGCAGGCGAGAGAGGAGGGAGCAGGCGAGCAGGGAGAGGGATTTGGCGCAGGCACAAGAGGAGAGAGGGAGGAGGCGAGAGGGAGGAGGGAAGCAGGCGGCAACATTGGGAGCGGGAGGCAGGCTGATCGTGGGGAGAAAGGGAGAGGGCTCGAGCAGGCGAGAGGGGGCAGCGCGAGCAGGTGAGAGGGAGAGGCGAGGAGGCGAGAGGGAGCAGGAGAGGGAGCAGGGAGCAGAGGGAGAGGGAGCAGGGAAGTAGCGAGAGAGGGAGAGGGAGTAGGCGAGAGGGAGAGGGAACAAGCGTGAGGGCAGCGCGAGGGAGCAAGGAAGTAGGCGAGAGGGAGAGGGTAGGAGAGAGTGGGAGAGGGAGCAGCAGAGGAGAGGGAGAGGGAGCAGGTGAGAGAGAAGGGAGAGGCGAGAGGGCGAGGAGCAGACGAGGGGCGAAGGAGTAGGCGGAGAGGGAGAGAGGAGGGAGGCAGCGAGAGGGAGAGGAAGCAGACGAGAGGGAGAGGGAGCAGGCGAGAGGGAGAGGGAGCAGACGAGAGGGAGAGGGAGCAGGCGAGAGGGAGAGGGAGCAGGCGAGAGGGAGAGGGAGCAGACGAGAGGGAGAGGGAGCAGACGAGAGGGAGAGGGAGCAGGCGAGAGGGAGAGGGAGCAGACGAGAGGGAGAGGTAGATGGAGCAGAGGGAGAGTGAGCAGACGTGATAGTGATAATTATAAGTGATAGGTATCTTTATCATACTAGAGTTCTCATGATACTTCAGTAGGCTAAGATTTAGGTGTATCATGCCTCTATTATATTATCTCTATATTTCCATATTTTATTATTCTATATTTGCTTTTTCTTTAATATTCTCTTTCTCTCTCTCTTTATCATTATAATTCTATTATCTTTTTCTTTCTTCTTCTCTATTTATCAATCTCATCCTCCTATTTCTACTTCTACTTCTCTTTTCTCTTCTCTCTCTCTTTCTACATCCACTTTCTCTTTCTCTTTTCCTCCCTCTTCTCTTTCTCTCCCTCTTTCTCTTCACTCACGTATCAGATCTCATACGAAATGTCATCTACCCATATCTCTCTTTCAGCTCATTAATCACTCCTTCTCTTTTTCTCAATACCTCCACATCGTTTTTCCGACCCCCCCACCTCTAACCCTCTACCTTATAATTCATCCTCTATCTTTCTCTTTCCCCTCAACTCTCTCTATTTCTTCCTCTATTTATCTTTATCTTCTATCTCACGAGATCTTTTATATTTCTCCTCCTCTTTTCTCAACCTCTTCTCATCCCCTCCCCTCATCCTACCAACCTCAACTACCTCACCCCCTTAACTCCTCATTCTAATCTCCCAACAAACCCACTCCATACCAACCCACAAACTCCATTTTCCTTCTCCATCTTTCATTCTCATATCCCCAATATCCATCAAAAATATTTACAACTAAACCAAATCGATAACCATCACAATTACTCACACTATACCAAACTTTTCCTCCCCCCAACATTAATTTTCATTATAACTTGCAAATATCTCTGATTTATACAAACTATGATACGACAAAGATATCTATATATCTATAGCGAGACTGCGAGTGTCACACCCACCCCACTACTGAGAGAGAGAGAGAGAAGAAGATAGAGAGTGAAAGAGAGAGAGAGAGAGTGAGGTGAGAGAGAAAGAGTGTGTGTGTGTGTGTGTGTTGTGGTGTGAGAGAGAGGAGAGAGAGAGAGAGAGAGAGAGAGAGAAAGAGAGAGAGAGAGGAGAGTGCGGGAGTGTGTTGTGTGTGTCAGGAGAAGAAAGGAGACAGAGAGAGAGAGAAGAGTGTGTGTGTGTGTGTTGTGTGGGAGGGAAGAGAAGCGAGAGAGAGTGTGTGTGTGTGAGGTGTTGTGTGTGTTGAGGGAAGGAAAGAGAGAGAGAGAGAGAGAGTGAGAGGAGTGAGCGTGTTGTGCGTGTGTGTGTGAGGGAGAAGAGAGAGAGGAGGAGATGATGAGAAAGAGTGGGGTGTGTGCCCACCTATATTGTGTTGTGAGGAGAAGAAAGAAAGAGGAGACGAGAGAGAGAGAGAAAGAAGTGTGTGTGTGTGTGTGAGATGAGAGAGAGAGAGGAGAGAGAGAAAAATGAGAGAGAGAAGAGAGAGAGGAGAGAGAGAGAGAGAGAGTGTGTGTAGTGTGTGTGTGTGAGGGAGGAAAGAGAGAGAGAGAGAGAGAGACAGAGTCGTTGTGTGGGTGTGTGGGAGAAAGAGCAGAGAGAGAGAGAGAGAGAGGGGCAGTGTGTGTGTGTGTGTGTGAGTGAGAGTGAGAAGGTGAGAGAGAGAGAGGAGAAAGAGGGGTGTGGGTAGAGAAGTGGAGAGAAGAGTGAGAGAGGGTGAGAGAGAGTGAGAGAGGAGAGCGGGGGAGAGAGGAGATGAGCGAGAGAGAGTGACGAGAGAGGAGGAGAGAGAGAGAGAGAAGTCGAGGAGAGCGAGAGAGAGAGAGCGAGGAGAGAGAGATGAGAGAGAGGGAAGAGAGAGAGAGAAGTAGAGAGAGAAGAGGGAGTGTGTGTGTGTGTGTGTGAGAGAGAGAGAGAGGCCGAGAGAGAGAGACGAGAGAAATGAGAGAGAGAGATGAGAGAAATGAGGGAGTGTGTGTGTGTGTGTGTGATGTGAGTGTGTGTGTGAGGCTAGAGAGAGAGAGAGAGAGAGAGAGAGAGAGAGAGAGAGAGAGAGAGAGAGAGAGAAAGAGTGTGTGTGTGTGTGTTTGTGTGTGTGTGTGAGAGAGAGAGAGAGAAAGAGAGAGAGAGACAGAGAGACAGAGACAGAGAGGGGGGCAGAGGGGAGGGGGGGAGAGAGAATATAGATAAGAAAAAAGAGAACTAAGAAATAAGAAGAAAGAACCAGTAAAAAAAAAAAAAAAAAAAAAAAAACGGGACAAACGCAAGACACAGACACATATATCGAGCAGACCCCCTTCTCCCTTTCCTCACAAACAAAATAAAAAACAAACAAACAAAAAAAAGAAGATTACAATGAAGTCCATATCTCCAAAGAGTAAACAGAATACCATACTCGCCCAAAGAGTACAGTGAATTCCATATCCCTGAAACGTGAGTGAATACGCATAAGAAAGTACAAAAGAAAATCGTTCCCAAGACGAACACAAATGTTTATAAGACGCGAAAAAATGGCCTCAAGGCACAGAGGACTTTCTCTCTCTCTCTCTCTCTCTTTCTGTCTCTCCTTCTGTCTCTCTCGCTCGCTCGCTCACTCGCTCTTTCTCTCTCTTTATCTCGCTCTCTCTCGCTCTCTCTCTCTCTCTCTTTCTTTCTCATTTCTCTGTCTCTATCTCTCTCTCTCTCTCTATTTCTTTCTCATCTCTCTGTCTCTCTCTCTCTCTCTCTTCTCTCTTCTCTCTCGCTCTCTCTCTCTCTCTCTCTCTCTCTCTCTCTCTCTCTCTCTCTCTCTCTCTCTGTCTCTCGCTCTCTCTCTTCCCCCCCCCCCCTCTATATCTATTATCTATCTATCTTTCTCATCTCTCTCTCTCTCTCTCTCTCTCTCTCTCTCTCTCTCTCTCTCTCTCTCTCTCTCTCTCTCTCTCTCTCTCTCTCTCTCTCTCTCTCTCTCTCTCTCTCTCTCTCTCTCTCTCTCTCTCTCCCTCTCTCTCTCTCTCTCTTTCTCTCTCTCTCTCTCTCGCTCTCGCTCTCTCTCTCTCTCGTCATGAAATTCAATCAAACAAGAATATTCATGCTGGCTTTAGCTTCTATCACTCAGCTTTCAAAATTCA
The DNA here is from genome assembly GCF_977035675.1 of Penaeus japonicus. Taxonomy (NCBI): domain Eukaryota; kingdom Metazoa; phylum Arthropoda; class Malacostraca; order Decapoda; family Penaeidae; genus Penaeus; species Penaeus japonicus. Next base: position 6,367,407 of record NW_028234415.1, on the reverse strand, counting down.
AAAAATAAGAATAAAGAAAAAAAAGATATGCAAAAAATAGGAGAAAAAAATGGAGGCTTGACATCTGCGGGACCGAAGAGGAAGAGGAAGAGGAAGAGGAAGAGGAAGAGGAAGGGGAAGGATGGTTGAGGAAAGACTAGAGATAAGAGGAATGAAGACGACAGAGAGAGATGGAAAATAAAAAGGGACAGATGGATAGATAGAGAAAGAGAGATTAATAGGTGGCTAGAGATGGGTAGATAAAATAGATAGGTAGGTAGTAGAGAAAGAGGGATAGATAGGTAGGTAGAGAGAGATGGATAGGTAAGGAATGATGGATGAGTAGGTAAGTAAAGATAGAACGATAAATAGGAAAGTTAAGAAAGAGAAATAGATAAGTGGTAAGCGATAGAGGGAAAATAGATAGGTAGGTTGAGATAGAGGGATGGATAGGAAGGTAGAGAATGAGGGATAGATAAGTAGGATGAGAAAGAGAGAGAGAGAGATGAGTGACTAGAGGTAAAGGAAAATCCGATAGGTCGGTAGAGGAAGAGAGAAATAGGGAGAGAGAGTGATAGATGAGATAGAGAAAGAGAGGGAGGGGGGGAGAAAAGCTGTAGAAGATTACAAAAAAAACAAACTCCCCCCTCCCGCGATCTCCACCCCCCCCCTCACCTCGCACACACACATAACAAAAAAATAATAATAAAAAATAAAAAAAATGAGAGAGAAGGAAAATAGCGCCAGATCTAAAAGAAGCTTATAACAAGGATGCAAATGAAGGCGCATATTTCTTCCGCATCCTTATATGGCTCTAACAATACTCTCCGTCGGTGCAATGCCTCCTGCCCTTCCCCTACTCCCACCTACCCCCTTTCTCCCTACCTCTCTCTCTCTCTCCTCCTACCTACCCCCTTCTCCCTCTCTCCCTCTTTCTCTCTCCTCCTACCTACCCCCTTCTCCCTCTCTCTCTCTCCTCCTACTTCCCTCTTCCTCTTTTCTTCTCCTACCTACCTATCCCCTTCTCCCTCTCTCTCTCTCTCCTCCTACCTACTTCCCTCTCTCCCTTTTCTCCTCCTACTTACTCCCCTCTCCCTCCCTCCCTCTCCTTCTACTTACTCCC
>NW_028234415.1:6291305-6298805 GCF_977035675.1 Penaeus japonicus | reverse complement strand
TTACCTTTTCTTTTACTGTTCAGAAGATTAGTCTTATTTCAGAGCGGTGTGTGTTTGGTTGTTTGTGCGTGCGTGCGCGCGCGCGCGCGCGCGCGTGTGTGTGTGTGTGTGTGTGTGTGTGGATAAGAGCACATGGAGTCCTACAATAATACCTTATGGAGTCCTTATCTTTTAGTTTTGATATCTAAGGCGTTTCTCCAGTCACTAAAGATTTTTTCTCTCTCTCACTTTCTCTCTCTCTCTCTCTCTCTCTCTCTCTCTCTCTCTCTCTCTCTATCTATCTATCTCTCTCTCTCTCTTTCTCTCTCACTCACTCAATCTCTCTCTCTCTCTCTCTCTCTCTCTCTCTCTCTCTCTCTCTCTCTCTCTCTCTTACATATCAATCTTCATTTAACTCGATGTATTTGACTCGTGTATCGGTGTTCTACATTAATTCATTATTCAATTTGGTTTTGTTTGTCATTCTACAGTGCATTTAGTCTATGTTTAGAGAGCAAATATGAACTTTGGGTGTTCTGTACTCGTTCAAATTTAGTTTGGTTTCGTAAGTACATCAAACTGCACAATACTGAACGCTTGGGATATCATATCCCGTTTTTTCACTGCTGTTTAATTTCCTCGTGAAAAGAAAGTGAAAACAAGAATACATATAGTTTTCAAACGGAATACAAGGGAAGGAGGAATGAGAGAGGAACGATAAAGGAAGGAAGAAGAGGCACAGAGAGCGATAAAAGAGAAAGAGCAAGGGCAGGGGAGATGAGAGTCAAGTGAGGGGGAGAGAAACGGATAAGCATTCAAAGCGGTCAAGGATACAGCCTTTATTTGATAGTTTCCTTAAAAATAAATAAATAAATAAATAAAAATAAAAAAGGAGTCATCCATGCTCCTTAAGTGATATTGCACGATGTACAGCCGAAATGTTCCATTGCCTAAGTAAAGAAATATTACCAGTTGCATGCATATAAATATGTGTGTGTGGTGGCTATCACTCTATCTATAAGTCTCTCTATTTATTAACCAATCTAGCTATCTATCTGTCCATACATATATGTATAGACAGATGTATAAAGATATTCCCGTTTTATGTCACGGACTCACTCGCAAAGACTATGACAGTTATCTCTTTCGAAGGGCGTTGGATTTGAAAATGAGAGACCGTTACCCAGCGTCAACGTACTTCCTGACCTCGGAAGTATCAAAATAGTAATATAAATAATAATAACAACAGTAAGAATCATAATGATGATAGTAATAATCATAATGATGATAGTAATAATCATAATGATGATAGTAATAATCATAATGATGATAGTAATAATCATAATGAGGATAGTAATAATCATAATGATAGTAATAATCATAATGATGATAGTAATAATGATAATGATGATGATTCAGTCGAGGTTCGAACTCCTGCGCAACGAGACACCCTGATTCGAAGCCGCGCATGTTACCGGTGTTCCAGTATGGTACCTTTCTATTTATCTATCTATTTATTTATTTATTTGTCTGTCTATCTATTTGTCTGTATGTCTATCTATGTGTATATTCTTGATTCTTTTTTCTTTTATTGTTTTTTTTTCTTATTTTCTTTTGAGAAGTTGACAGAATAGGCTTAAGAAATTTGCAACCTTTTTCAATCTTTGGACAAACACACACACACACACACACACACATTCCTCAACAGAAACTTCCAGATCACAACAGTAGTGTAGTTGTTATTATTATTGTTGGAATCATCATCATTATCACCATTATTATCATCATTATAATTATTACTGTTGTTATTAATATCTATAATACTATTTTGATATCAATATCACTATCATTATAATGGTCATTATCATCATCATCACAATTACTATCAATATTATCATTAATGTCACCATTAATTCCACGATGACCGCTATCGTTAACTTCATGATCATTATTATTATAGTCATCATGCTATTCTCATTATTCCTATCTATTTTTCTTTTTCTTTTTTTCTTAAAAATCTCCCGCTGTTTCTTTCTTGAAAATTAGTATACTTTCTCTCTGGTGTGTGTGTGTGTGTGTGCGTGTGTGTTTGTGTGTGTGTGTGTGCGTGTGTGTGTGTGTGTGTGTGTGTGCGTGTGTGTGTGTGTGTATGTGATATACTGTGTAATTCTTTTTGTGATATAAACAGTCGATTGAATTGTACTCATTTGGATGAATAGACTTCTATATCAGTTTAAAAGCACGTAATTAGTGTAATTAGGCCGGCATGTAACGTGTGTCTATGTATGTATGTGTTGAGTATGTGTATGTGTGTGTGTGTGTTTGAATACTTGTATGCGTGTCTCAACGTTTTTTTGTTTTGTTTTATTCCCAGAGTGTGAGCGTTTGTGTGTATGTGTTTGTTTGTTTGTTTGCTTTTGTGTGTATGTGTTTGTGTGTCCGTATCACCACACATTGATACTTAGGTGGGTCAGCTTGTTGGAAAGCCTATTGATATTCGTGTGCGTAACCGTATGATTAATGGACGGAGACGATTATATCAACAAGACGTTTTCATTAACCACCAAGAGACCTTAGGGAGTGAAGTAGGAAGTTAAAATCACTGGCAAGCAAAGTCAGGCGAAATTGGCCACGCCTACATATGTATTCACGACCAATCACAATCCCGTTCCTCGGTGATCACAAGAAGGGCGAATGAAAGTGATGGACTTGATTGGCTGGATGGGGACGAGTGGCGAGGAGGGGGTGGGGCCAGTATTGCCTGGTGTTGTGCCAGTGGCTATGGTGTGATATTATGGGCATATTTCAGCATGTCATGGGAGTAAGGCATAAGCATCGCAGGCTTTCTTGGTCATGTGCTTGGTGTATATATATACATATATATATATATATATATATATATATATATATATATATATATATATATATGTGTATATATTGTGTGTGTATATATATATATATATATATATATATATATATATATATATATATATATATATATATATATATATATATATGTATATGTACATATATATTTATATATATATGTATATATATATGTATATATATAATATATATATGTTATATATATATATATTATATATATATATATATTGTGTTGTACATATATACATATATATATATATATATATATATATATTATATATATATATATATATATATGTATATTATATATATTATATATATATATATTTATATATATATATACACATATATATATCATATATATATAATATATATATATATGTATTATTAATATATATATGTATAGATATATGTATATATATTATATATATATGTATATATTATATATATGTATATATATTATATATATATGTATATACTATACATATGTATATATATTATATATATATATATGTTATGTATGTGTGTGTGTGTGTGTGTGTGTGTGTGTGTATACATATATGTGTGTGTGTGTGTGTGTGTGTGTGTATATGTATATATATATATATATATATATATATATATATATATATATATATATATATATATATATATATTATATATATATATATATATATATATATATATATATATATATACATATATATATATATATATGTACATATATATATAATATATATATATATATATATATATATATGTAATATATACATATATATTATAATATATATATATATATATATATATATATATATATATATATGAATATATATAGAAATATATTTCTATATATATATTGATATATATATATATTTATTTATTTATACATATATAATATATATATGTATATATATATATATATATATATATATATATATATATATATATATATATATATATATATATATACATATATATATATATATATGTATATATATATATATATATATATATATATATATATATATATATATATATATATATATATATATATATATGCGTGCATGTGTGTGTAATTGTATGTGTGTATCAATGCGAATATCCAACACGCAATGAAGCAAACACAGACAAAAACGCAAACACACACACTATTGTGGTTAATCATTTCATTCTATCCTCAAATCGTCATTATCAACATTCCCATTGTTACCGTTATGAATGGAACAACATTTGCGAAATTCAATAGGATATGTCACTCCCCTCTTCCCCCCCCCAACCCAACCCCACACCCCCACCCCCCCTCAACCCACCGGTCATCACACACAAAAAATAAAGTGGAAAACATCACAAAGCAGGGATTTTTTTTTTTTTTTTTTTTTACCCATCATTATCCTACTTAATCCAAAGTAATGAGCAAGGAGATTACTTAACACTGAAATAATACACATGGTATTTGGTATAGATTTTGCCGTCGCCCGTTGCGTGATCAGTGTCATGGAAAATACACATGTGTGAATTTTTAGTAATTTGATATGTGGCGGAGTGGAGAGAGGAGAAAGAGGGGGAGGGAGGAGGGTGGGGGGGGGGGCAGAGAGATCGAGACAGAGAGAGAAAGATAAAAGGGAAGAGAGGTAGATAAGAATGATGATAAAATTGATGGCAATATATAAAACATATGCTATAATTGATTGTTATTACGTTATAATGAATAAGGGAGGGATAACAAATTAATAACAATAGCAAAAATAAACTATGGAGATGAACAAAGTCATATAGCCTTTGATCATGTCTCCGGGTCACAGCTGTGACGTCATCTATCAACCCAAGTTACCATCTTTACTTTTCAAATTGTCGCAAACAGCTATATATATATGTTTACTGAAGTGCGGGTAACTATGGAGAATCTTTACATGTGTCCATGTACGCATACACACATACATACATACACACGTATATATGAACACATACATACATACACAAGTATATATGAACACATACATACACACAATCTTATCCACACACACAGATATACATATATATGGACACACAAACAAACAAACACACAAATATACACACACAAATACAAATACAAACACACACACACACATACACACACTCTCTCTCTCTCTCTCTCTCTCTCTCTCTCTCTCTCTCTCTCTCTCTCTCTCTCTCTCTCCTCTCTCTCTCTCTCTCTCTCTCCCCTCTTTCTCTCTCTCTCTCTCCCCTCTTTTTCTCTCTCTCTCTCTCTCCTCTCTCTCTCTCTCTCTCTCCCCTCTTTCTCTCTCTCTCTCTCTCTCTCCTCTCTCCTCTTCTCTCTCTCTCTCACAACACACACACACACAACACACATACATAAGACAAACACACACACACACACACACACACACACGTAAGAGACAATCTTGCAATACTGTGAAATATATATATATATATATATATATATATATATATATATATATATATATATATATATATATATATATATATATATATATATATATATACGTGTGACGGGAGATCACAGATACGCAGAAATCACATGGCATCCGTATTAACATTTTACAAAAGCCATTTTGATATTACAACTCATATGAATCTGACATTGATCCAAGAGATGAATAACAATGTTGCAGGAATCATAGAATTTTTTAATCAGAATATTAGGAACAATGTCAGTTTTCACTCTGTGAGACTTTCATGTCTGATTTTCAATTTATCATGCTAAGCTTCTTGCAATTGAATTATTGTGATCGTTCTCATTATCATCATGATTAGTATCATCATTTCTAGCTGTATCATGATATGCATTATTTTGGTAATTAAAATACTTATGGTGATATGTTTAATCATTATTGTTATCATTATTTTTATTATTGTTATGGTTGTTGATGTTCTTGCAACTGATATTGTTATTTTTGTAGTTGTAATCATGATTATCAATGTTGTTGTTGTTAGCATCTTTATTTTTTCATCATTATTATCATCATTTTTATTACCATTATCATTATCATCATTATTATCATTACTATCAGTGTTGTTGTTATCATTATTACTATTATCATTATCACTATTGTAATGATCATTATCATCATCATCATTAATATCATGATTATTGTTATCATTATCATCATTATTATTATTATTATTATCATCATCATTATTGTTATTACATTGATTAAATCATCAGGGTAATTGTTTTATCATTATTATTGTCACCATTGACATTTTTTATCATTATTATCATTATCATTACTATAACAATTATCTTTGTTGATATTACAATAGTAATCATTATAATAGTGATAATAATGATTATGGTAAAAAGAATGATAACAATAGTAATAAATACAATAATAATAATGCTAATAATGATAGAAATATAAACATATTGATAATGATGATGATGACGATGCTGCTGATGATATGATATGAATAGAGGGGGTGCTTTTTAATATCTTTATCATTGTAAATGTTCTCAGTATTGTTATTATCCATTTCATTATGATGATTATTATTACTGTCATTCTTATCATCATTATCATTATTATCATCATTATCATTATTATTATCGCGGTTATTACCATTATCTTCGACATCATTTCATCAACATTGCAGTTATGGTCATTCCTATCATCATTGTCATTATCATTATCAATTTTATCGTCACTACTATTACCCTCATCATTATTCATGAGCAGCAGTTTATACGTTTATGTTTAAGATAAAAATAAAAATAAATAACAATAATAACTTTTTTTTTTTTTCTTTGCCTTCGTCTTATTATTATTATTATTATTTTGCTACCTTTTCTCCTTCTCCTTCGTTTTCATCTTCGTCTTTTCCTTCATCTTCTTCTTCTTCTTCTTCTCATTTATCTTTGTCTTCGTCTTCTTCTTCCTTTTCGTCTTCATATCTTTCTTTTTCTTCTTCTTCTACCATCCATCTACCATCAGAAATATAGTAAATAAAAACCCGAAAACCTTTGCCTCACCAACGAGAAAATTTAACGAAGTAACAACATGAAGTAACAACATGAAGTAACAACATGAAGTAACAACATGAAGTAACATCATGAAGTAACATCATGAAATAACAATATGAAGTAACAGCATGAAGTAACAACATAAAGTAACAATATGAAGTAACAACATGAAGTAACAACATGAAGTAACATCATGAAGTAACATGAAGTAACAACATGAAGTAACAACATGAAGTAACATCATGAAGTAACATCATGAAATAACAACATGAAGTAACAACATGAAGTAACAACATGAAGTAAACAACATGAAGTAACAACATGAAGTAACAACATGAAGTAACAACATGAAGTAACAAAATGAAGTAACAACATGAAGTAACAACATGAAGTAACAACATGAAGTAACAACATGAAGTAACAACATGAAGTAACAACATGAAGTAACAACATGAAGTAACAACATAAAATAACAGCATGAAGTAACAACATGAAATAACAGCATGAAGTAACAACATGAAGTAACAATATGAAGTAACAACAGTGGAGTAACAACATGAAGTAACAACATGAAGTAACAACAGGAAATTAACAACATGAAGTAACATCATGAAGTAACAACATGAAGTAACAACATGAAGCAACAACATGAA
>NW_028234415.1:6283805-6286305 GCF_977035675.1 Penaeus japonicus | reverse complement strand
GAAAAAAAAAAAAAAAAAAAAAAAAAAAAAAAAAAAAAAAAAAAAAAAAAATCGAAAAAAGCAAAATAGAGCCTAAACCCTGGGTCTCGCTACCTCTATTGATAATCTATGTAACAGGGCGGAGACTACAAAGCCTGTGAGTCCCATCCCCAGAGACAGAGGCTCCGTAGACCTAAACATTTTCTTTTTTTTAGCCATTTGATTTTTCCTACCGATTCCTTCATCAATTTGGGAGAGAAGAAAAGGCAATACAGGTTACTCACTAAGGCTTGGGGAAAATGGGAAGGGATGTGTCCTGCTGTGGTGTTTTTGTTTGTTTTTTGTTTTGTTTTTATCTTTTTTTGAATGTGTTTTGTTGTTGTTGTTTTGTTGTTCTTGTCACTATCATCATCACTTTTTGAAAATCGTTATCATTATCATTTCTATTATCTTTATTATAATTTTTATTATTTCTATTTTTTTATCTTCATCATCATCGTCATCATATCATAATCATCCTCATTATTACTATCATTATTATCATTATCATTATTATCATCATTACCAATATCATCATTACCATTATTATCATCATTATTATCATCACTATAATCCTTATCATCATTAATAGCAGTAGCATCACCATCATTTCCATTATCTTTATCTTTTATCATCATTTTGTTTTCAGAATTTGAGAGAGAATGAATCATTTATGCAGAGGGATGTCAGCTGACTGTTTTTGCTCCCATGTAATTCTCGTGTAATTTCCTATCACTTTACTAAAACTATTAACAAAATAAGTGTTTTAAAATGATGATAACTTTAAACTTTTTCCATGCAAAACAGAACGAAATTGGCAGATATGAATTGGAATCAATTAAAATACCAATTATCATCCAAGTCTCTACCTCTATCCCTTTTTTATTTTGTGTGTGTCTTTCTTTCTCTCCTCCTCCTTCTTCTCCTTCTCCTTCTCGTCTTCATTTTCTTTCTCCTCCTCTTCCTCCACCTTCTCCTTCTCCTTCTTCTTTTCTTCCTTCTCCTTCTCCTTCTCGTCTTCATTCTCCTTCTTCTCCTCCTCTCCCTCTTCCTCCTCCCCCTCCTTCTCCTCCTCCTCCCCCTCCTCCTCTTCCCCCTTCACCTCCTCCCCCTTTACCTCCTCCTCCTCCTCTTCCCCCTATTCCTCTTCAACCTTCACCCCTTCCCCCTTCACCTCCTCCTCTTCTTCTTCCCCCTCCTCCTCTTCCCCCTTCACCTCCTCCCCATCCCCCTCCTCCTCCATCTGCTCCATTTTCTTCTCCTCCTCCATCTCCTCCATTTTCTTCTCCTCCTCCATCTCCTCCATTTTCTTCTCCTCCATCTCGTCCTCTTCCCCCTTCACCTCCTCCCCCTCACCCTCATCATCCTTCTCCTCCTTCTCCTCCTCCTTCCTCTTCATAGATAACTGTCCTATTTACGCCATATGAATACTGATTGATAAATAGCGACCCCAATTACTCAGGCGTTCTGCTCATGATTTTCATCATCGGGTAAACCTAAATAGCAACAGGAATAAACGAATACGGTTACCATGACAACGCTATCAAGTATTTCCTGTGCAGTGTAAGATTACGAGATTAAGAGTATGTAGGTTACTGAAAATTTAATGGTGCAGTGATTTGTTACTAAGTCGAGGCAGCTCGTTCGCTATTTCTTATTTGCAATCGGAAACAAACATGCTAATACACATATCCGATGTGTAATATGAAAATCTGTACGAAAGGACAAAGATGTAAGCGTAGTTGTAAATAGACAGAGTTTCAACATTCTAAAGGTCAAATAGAAAGGGCAAATATGAATGCACAGACAAAAAAAAAAAAGAAAAAAAAAGACAGACAAAAATGCACAATGACACACAGAGACACAGACATAAATATACAAGGACACACCGAGACACAACAACACAATGACACACACATAAAAAAAAAACCATACAAATATTCATAAGATACAGACAAACACACACACGTAAACAACAAAACACACACACAAAACCATAAACATAAACACATAAACACAACTCGTATGGTTCGATGCGTTGCCAAGCCACCCGAAATTCACTTGTTTCGCCCTTCCTTAGTATCCTGCAAAGCTCCTTATCCCCTCCCCCCCTTCCCCCTCGGCCTTGTCTCCCCTCCCTCCCTCCCTCCCTCCCTCCCTCCCTTCCAGCCTCCCATTACCCCAAATCCCTTCACCTCTCCCCCTCACCCCTCCCTACTCCTGTACGTGTGTGTGGGAGGGGGGGATTAGGGGGTGGGGGGGAGGAGATTACCTACTGAGGACAGCTCTGTTCGGAGATTTACTTTAGACTCCGAGAGGGGTATGTTGATGACAGGTCTTGCATAATTACTTACGTTTGGCTTCCTGTCCTTCGTTGTTGCTTTGTTTCGTCGGTTGAGACTGGCTTTTATTTTGTCTTTGGTTTTCTCTGTTGAGTTTCTTGGGATTTGCCTTTGTCTTGGTCTTTCTCCTTTTTCTCTTT
>NW_028234415.1:6251305-6278805 GCF_977035675.1 Penaeus japonicus | reverse complement strand
CGATTCCAGGTCAAGAGAGGTTATGAGTAACCTTACTTGGTACTAGGTGCTATTAGCTTGTTGTCCATCAAATATAAGATATAAGCCTTTGGTATGGCGTATTACTTGCTATGTGTACAATTATGACGCAGCATGTTCCCGCTATGTGGAAGGAGGGGCAGGGGGGGGGGGGGAGAGAATAGTATGATTTTTTTTTTTTTTTTTTTTTTTTTTACTTTTTTGAGGGATGGGGGGGACAAAATGTAGCTATGATAGGGGACGGACGATCCGAAAGACGGACGGGGGAGATGGATGAAAAGAGGGATGAGGGACGAAATACCAAGGAGAAGTTTGTTTCTTTTGTTGTGTTAGTGGGATAGGGGAGGGAGGAAGGGCAGAGAGAAGGAGGAAGCGGAGGAACACAATAGAAAACGTGTGCGTAGGAGATATCAAAATACAGTTTATAAATGTAACAGATGAATGACGGACCAAACAGATAGATGAGAAGGGTAGGTTGAATAGATACTGATGGCCGTTTTAGAGACTAAAGGTAAGTTTAGAAATATGCCCAACAGATGGTGTTTGAGACTTCTCGAAAGAAGGGTGGTGGAGGGTGATATCTAAGAGTGAAGGGAAAGTCATAGAAATATGATGGAGCTGAGGGGCAAGTGTGACATAAAGGAGGGGAGATTAAGGGGGGGTTAAGGCCATGATAGATTATTAAATGGGGAGGATACGTTTTAAAGAGAGGATGATAAAGGCTAGGAATGGATGTTGAAGGATACCTCTAATTTAGAATAGAACTTTTTTTTCTTTTTGTTAGGCTCGTATCATTTACATTATTCTGTTCCATTCAAATCCTGAATCCATTCGCAAATGGTTATCAAATTGATAATAACCTTCTGTCACACACAAAACAGATAGTTCAAAACTTTGCTATTTTTCTATTTAAATGACCCCCCCCCCTATACAAAAAGAAAAAAATAGACGACAACTTTGACCCCTTTAGAAGCACATGCAAAAAAGGTCACACCGACACGCCATCGATTGAAATCAATTAAAGCTTTCTCTAATTGAGGTCAACTGAGCCTAATGACCCAATTTACTTCTCACAGCCTGCGAGAGATGCGTTCGTATTGGGAAAGATTTAATCCGTATATTTCTATTTTTTGACGCTTGATCTGTATAGGATGTGCTATTTTTAATGAATCTGCCAATTGGTTGACATGGCGTATCTGTTTGTGACGTGTGTGTGTGTGTGTGTGTAGGTATAGGTGTGTGTGTGTGTGTGTGTGTATGTGTGTGTGTGTGATATAGAGGTAGTTATTGTGTATGTTGTGTATCTATGACTGTATTTCTCCATTTACCGCTGTTATTACACGTATATGTGTGTATTGTATGTACGTGCGTATACAAAAAAAAAAGGAAATAACACAATGCAGAATAAAAAACGAACGGTAATGCGTCAGAAGCAAGAGAGCTAGACTCGTCTGGTACATGAGACTGCAGGGTGTAGAAAGAGGGGGGGGGGTCGTGTAAAGGAGAGAAGGGGGATGAGGAAGAGGATCTTGCAAGGCTGTAAACAACATTGAACCCTTTAAGGAAGCGCCATCTTACGAGCTGACGCAGATGTGTCTCACAAGCGCACAAAATAGACTCTTTTTTTTTTCTTTTTTTTTAACGGCAATACAGCCACTTTTCTAGCGTCTAGCGGGAACTACATAGGTTCAACTTGCCCTGCGTTCTAATCTAAGTGTGAATAAATATAGAACTCACATCCGTTACAAATTAATTGGGGAGGCATCACCTCAGTGCCATTCTTGGGCTAGTTATTGAACACAACAGGACGCAAACCTGTTTTCCAAGGCCCGAGAGAGAAAGAAGAGCGTTATGAACTGGCACGCTCTGGCAAAATACGCTTCCTTGCTTCTCTTTCTCTCATTCTCTTGACGTCTTTTCTCTCTTGGTATTATTTTTTTCTCTTGGTTTCTTTCTCTATTGATGTCTCTCTCTTTTTCTCTCTCTCTCTCTCTAATTCTGTCTCTCTCTCTCTCTCTCTCTCTCTCTCTCTCTATATATATATATATATATATATATATATATATATATATATACACACATATATATACATAAATATATATATACATATATATACATAAATATATGTATATACTTATATATATAATACATATATACATAAATATATATACATATATATATACATAAATATATATATACATATATATATACATAAATATATATACATATATATATATATATATATATATATATATATATATAGAGAGAGAGAGAGAGAGAGAGAGAGAGAGAGAGAGATGGAGGTGGTGAGGGTGGGTGGCAGAGAGAAATAGATAAAGAGAGTGCAAGAGAAAAAGTATATATGTATGTGTGAGAGAGAAAGAAAGAGAGAGGAAAAAAGACACATCCACATCAACAATGACGAAGGTCAAAATACAGCGTTGGGAGCGACAGGAGAGACAAATGGATTAAGTGGATGTTGATCAAGATTATCCAATTATCCGCACTGTATCATCCTCTTATTTCGCACAGCTCTGTATTTACCTAAGCCTGGCGATATCCACGGCGCTCGGTTTAGCTCTGGGGAAAGATTAAACGATATGATGGTGTTTCTTGCGATTGTATGATTATATAATAAGCTTTTCTCATTAAAAGTGAAGTTGTATTTAGTATTGATGAAAGGTTCTGAGAGTGTGATGTATAAAAAAAAATAAAAAATAAAAAAAATAGCGAGGTTTTCATGGAAATTAAGTTTTATGCGATGTTGATAAAACGCTTAGGGAAAATTGAAATAAAAAAAAATACAATTGTGCAAATTAATAGTGAATATATATTTTTTTTCTTTAGGGAAAAATTGGAAAAAATAAGATTTTGTTTTCACTTTTGAAATATGCAAGTAGGTTAAAAGGATAGATAAAGGATGCAGAGATAAATAAATCAATAAAACAAAAGGATATATAATTTTATATTTACTGTGTATATCTCTATGTGTACACCATGTACAGGATATACATATATATGGTTATATCTATGCATGTTGTATGGACAGGTAAATATCTCACCCAGCTCCTTCAGTTACCGAAGACAGGTGGGGACGGGGGGGGGGGGGGTATCAAGACGTAATCCTATCGCCTCAGAAGGAGGAGGGGCGTTCGCGAAGAAGGTGATGAAGGGGCGAGGAATCCGCATAAATTAAGGAAAGACTCTACTTGACTCTTACGAAGGGGGGGGGGGGGGGGGAGGGAAGACAGGAGAGAGGGGAAAGGCTATAGGTGAGAGGGTGGGGGGGGGGAGGTAGGACAAGGAGATGGGGAAGGAAGGGAGGTAGGATGGTGGGGGGAAGAGAGGTAGGGAAGATAGAAGGGAGGACGGAGACCATAGGTGAGAGGGTGGGGGTAGGTAGGTAGGGAGAGAAAGAGGGGAGAGGAGATAGGAGGAAGGCAATCGGCGAGAGGAGGGGGGGTAGGGAGAAGGAGGAGCAACCAGGGAGAGGATGAGAAGAAAGGGAGCAGAGGGAGGGCAAGAGAGGGTGGGGAAGGAAGGGCAAGAGAGGGTGGGGAAGGGAGGACAAGAGAGGGTGGGGAAGGGAGGGCAAGAGAGGGTGGGGAAGGGAAGGCAAGAGTGGGTGGGGGAAGGGGGGAGAGGGGGGTAGACGAGTAGGAGAGCGGCACTCGAGATCCCATAGTCAAGTTGCTACTCAAGGTTTACGGGAGACGCGCAGAAACACTCGTGTACATGCAAACGAGTCTCTCGCTCACGGGCTTAAGGTCCCTTGTACACACGCCCCTCCACTCCTCTCTCCTCTTCCGCCCTGGCTTTTGTTTTCCCTTTGCTCCTCGTCCTCTCCAGCTTTTCTCCTCTTTTTTTTCAGTCGGATTATCTGCCTGTCTGCCTGTCTATCTTTCTCTCTATTTCTTTCTTTCTTTCTCTCTCTCTTTCTCTCTCTCTCTCTCTATCTCTCTCTCTCTCTATCTATCTATCTATACAACTGTATATCTAACATCTATGTATTCTCTCTCTCTCTCTCTCTCTCTCTCTCTCTCTCTTGCAATATCTGTGTGAGTGTATCTGTCTCTCTCTCTCTCATCTATTCATCAGCAATAAACAAAACTACTTGTTCCTCCTTTCATCCATCCCTCATCCGATCTTCCTCCTTCCCTCCTTCCCTCCGCTCTACCTCTCCCTCTTTCCCCTTTATTCAACGAATCTCCATACGACAACAGCCTTCTTAGGAGAAAACGCCATCTTGCTGCAACCCCGGATCGAGGGGAAATTATCAAGAGGAACTCGTGTCGTAAAGGGGACGAGCATCGTCTTGGGGAATCACCGCGTAAGGGTTTAGGAAGGAGAAGAAAAAAGAAGAAAGTTTACAATGAGGGAAGACTCTTCAATTAATTAGAAATAGGTTTTTGTTCAAGAAGAAGAAGAAAATATATATATATATATTTAAGTCCTATCATGGCGAATTCATGTTCAAAAGGAAACGTTTTATTTTCCTGTTCGTTTAGATAGATACGTCCTCTTCTTGGAAATTCTCTCGTAAAAGGGGGAAAGCATCTTTTAAAGGGGGAACGGGCAAGGGGAGATGGAAGGGAAGGTCTACGCTCGTAAGGGGAGGTCTGACCTGGTTAGGATGACCTGGGGGAGTTGACCTAAGCTTACGTGGGTCGTTGATGTTTGTGTGTTGAATGACGAGGATTCCAATCTGCCGAGATATGTAGAGAATGAAAGAGACTTCAGGATGTGGTGAGCCTGCGACGCGACGGAACTTATGTAGGGCTACGTGAGTTTCAATAGCGACAGGTGAAACATGTGGGAATAAATGTTGACACTTATTCTAAAACGCCTAAAGCCCCTGGCGGTCGCCCCCAAAAGACGAGTCGGCAGAACGGGGCGCGAGAAAAAGACTTGGTCTCGAATCTCGACACTTTTCGTCTCCGAGGTTACGGTCTTTGCCTTGCCCTGTGAAGCATGTGTCACATAAACCTGCTTTGTTTACGTCGCTCTGGAAATTACTTGTCTCCACCGTCATGCGCCTGCTAGATCCATGCACGAGATTGGGTGCGAGAGAGTTAGTCAGGCACATGCAACTGTTTTCTCGCGCCTGCCCGGACGAATGGTAAATAAACATGGTATTACCTACAAGGGTAAAAACTGCATTAGCAAAAAAGATTGTTTTTTAATGTGTAATAAGCGCAAACATTAATTCCGTGATAAACTGTATGAAAATCGTATATATTTTGTTAATTACTTTTGCATGTTTTTATAACAAACATGCCAGAACCATTTCCGGGCCCGCACTGTTGTCACAAAACGCTGACTGAATACTCAACGAGGCTCTCGGTTTTGGCAGAATGTAGCCCAGGTTCGCCGTCCCGCCTTTATGAGCTTCGCAACTCGGGGCAGAGTGATAAAACAACATGCTTGTGGCGTTTCCTGCGAGTACTCACGGTCCCACTGCGTCTCCCACAGATCTCACGTCTCTCCACACCAAGGCTGGAAACCGCCGCACTATATACCACTTTACACAGGCTGGTGTCCTTGCGAGACGTGCAGAGGAATGAATGAGTCAGCCAGACATCCGTGCTAAGACGTCTTCAAAAGCAGGTCGCATCACCAACACCTGCTGGCGCCTTCCAGTACCACACCGACACCCTTCAAAGCCTCGAAACGTGGTAGTGAAACGGCTTCCGAATGCTTCGAAGCTCGTAAGTACCTCGTCTTGTACTGGGAAGTAGTCCGTTTCATTTCGTTGTTCAGTTATTCTATTTCGATGCATTGATTTCTGGTACTTTGGATGTCCGTTACTTGCCTGAATTTTTGAAATATCATCAAAAATTTGTTTATTTATCTGTCCACCTATCGATCTTTTTTATTTCTTACCAATCTATCAATCAATATTTCTGTCTACCTATCTCTCTGTCTGTCTGACTATCTATATATCTCTTTATCTAGCTATCAACCTCTATCTTGCTATCTCTCTATTCATCTCCTTTTCTTTTAGTGCGTGGGCGTGTGTGTGTGTGTGTGTGTGTGTGTGTGTGTGTGTGTGTGTGTGTGTGTGTGTGTGTGTAATGGTAATGAGAATGATAATGAGAATGATAATGGTAATGAGAATGATAATGGTAATGAGAATGAGAATGACAATGGTAATGAGAATGGTAATGACAATGAGAATGGTAATGACAATGAGAATGGTAATGACAATGAGAATGGTAATGACAATGAGAATGGTAATGAGAATGATAATGGTAATGACAATGATAATGGTAATGATAATAATAATGGTAATGAGAATGATAATGGTAATGAGAATGAGAATGGTAATGAGAATGAGAATGACAATGGTAATGAGAATGGTAATGACAATGAGAATGGTAATGACAATGAGAATGGTAATGACAATGAGAATGGTAATGAGAATGATAATGGTAATGACAATGATAATGGTAATGATAATAATAATGGTAATGACAATGATAATGGTAATGAAAATGATTTATGGCAATGAGAATGAGAATGATAATGGTAATGAGAATGGTAATGAGAATGAGAATGGTAATGAGAATGATATTGAGAATGAGAATTGTAATGCGAATAAGAATGATATTGAGAATGATACTGGTAATGAGAATGAGAATGGTAATGATAATGATAATGGTAATGAAAATGAGAATGGTAATGAGAATGAGAATTGTAATGCGAATGAGAATGGTAATGAGAATGAGAATGGTAATGAGAATGAGAATGGTAATGATAATGAGAATGGTAATGAGAATGAGAATGATAATAATAATGATAATGGTAATGAGAATGATAATGGTAATGAGAATGATAATGGTAATGAGAATGATAATGGTAATGAGAATGATAATGGTAATGAGAATGATAATAATGGTAATGACAATGATAATGGTAATGAAAATGAGAATGGTAATGAGAATGAGAATGGTAATGACAATGAGAATGGTAATGACAATGAGAATGGTAATGACAATGATAATGGTAATGACAATGAGAATGGTAATGACAATGAGAATGGTAATGACAATGATAATGGTAATGACAATGAGAATGGTAATGACAATGAGAATGGTAATGACAATGATAATGGTAATGACAATGATAATGGTAATGACAATGATAATGGTAATGACAATGATAATGGTAATGACAATGATAATGGTAATGATTGATAATGGTAATGACAATGATAATGGTAATGATTGATAATGATGATGACAATAATAATGGTAATGACAATGAGAATGGTAATGACAATGATAATGGAAATGACAATGATAATGGTAATGACAATGATAATAATGGTAATGACAATGACAATGATAATAATGACAATAATGATGGTAATGACAATAATAATGGTAATGACAATGAGAATGGTAATGACAATGAGAATGGTAATGACAATGAGAATGGTAATGACAATGAGACTGGTAATGACAATGATAATGGTAATGACAATGATAATGGTAATGACAATGATAATGGTAATGATAATAATAATGGTAATGACAATGATAATGGTAATGACAATGATAATAGTAATAATGATAATAATGGTAATGACAATGATAATGGTAATGATTGATAATGATGATGACAATAATAATGGTAATGACAATGAGAATGGTAATGACAATGAGAATGGTAATGACAATGAGAATGGTAATGACAATGATAATGGTAATGACAATGATAATGGAAATGACAATGATGATGGTAATGACAATGATACTAATGGTAATGACAATGAGAATGATAATAATGACAATAATGATGGTAATGACAATGATAATGGTAATGAGAATGATAATGGTAATGACAATGATAATGGTAATGACAATGATAATGGTAATGACAATGATAATAAGGGTAATGACAATGACAATGATAATAATGACAATAATGATGGTAATGACAATAATAATGGTAATGACAATGATAATGGTAATGACAATGATAATGGTAATGACAATGATAATGGTAATGACAATGATAATGGTAATGACAATGATAATGGTAATGACAATGATAATAATGGTAATGACAATGACAATGATAATAATGACAATAATGATGGTAATGACAATAATAATGGTAATGACAATGATAATAATGGTAATGACAATGATAATGGTAATGATAATGAGAATGGTAATGATAATGAGAATGATAATGACAATGAGAATGGTAATGACAATGAGAATGGTAATGAGAATGATAATGGTAATGACAATGATAATGGTAATGATAATAATAATGGTAATGACAATGATAATGGTAACGATAATGTTAACAATGGCAATAATAATGATAATAATGGGAATGACAATGATAATGGTAATGACAATGATAATAATAGTAATGACAATGATAATAATGGTAATGACAATAATAATAACAATAATAATAATAATAACTACAGAAGAAGAGAAAAAAAAGGAAAGAGAGGCTCTAAAGCCAAACTTTCCTCTACCTTGTACCAACAGGGACAAAGGAGGGAGAAGAGAAGACAGATGGTTGCCAGAGAGGAAAGTGCTGTTGGAGGAGAAGGGTGGACGAGGTGGGGGGGGGGAGAAGAGTTGGTTTTGTAGTGAGAGGGAAAGGGAATAGACGGTGCGTGGGAAGGGGTGGGAGAAGGGAGGGGATAGGTAAATGGGGATAAAGGAGGAGGGGAGAGGGGAGGAGAAGGGAAAAGGAAGGAAGGGTGAGGTGGGGGATCAGGAAGGGGGTGAAGGAGGAAGAATATGAAGGGGTGGGGCGGTGGGGGTCACGGAAGGAGTGAAGGAGTGAATACGTTGCTGATGATGCTGTTAGAAAGAGATAAATGGATAAAAGGAGAGACGAAGAAGAAAAAAAAGGGAAAAAGAACCAGGCTGAAGGAAGGAAGGAAAGAGGGAAGGGGGGGTAAGGGGGAGGGGGAGAAGGAAAAGCTGCTTGCGGTTCATCACATATTCATGACGCAACATCAGGATGGACGGCGGAGACATCTGCCAGAAGCACCCAGGGGGGGAGAGGGTGAGGGGAGGGAGAGGGGGGTGTGATTCCCTTAACCCCCGCCGCCATCGTCATGTGTGGCTGACAGAACGCCATAAAACGGGTTGCGAAATCCTCGCTTTTATTGACTGTGGCGATGGCTGGGACGCTGGGCCAGGAAGCGGTTCGGAAAGCCAAAGAACAGTAAGCCCTTCGGACGAACGGAACCGGGGACAGTTACGTCATGTCGGTGTGTGTGTGGGGGGGGGGTGAGGGTGGGGAGGGGGGTCGATTTCAATCAGTTTTGGGATTGAGAAAAATGTGTCTTCATTAATATTTTGATGATGATGATGATGGGTATTGTAATGTCTATGATAGCTTTAAGTAATAACAGTAACAGCAAAACAACAACAACAAAAATAATGGTAATAGTAACAATGATAATAATAGTGATGATGATAATAATGAGATGATGATAATAATGATAACAGTATTAGTAACAATTATTTAAGATATCAATAAAGATGACATCGATGCGTAAAACGATTACTTAATAGTGATAATACTACTAATGGATTAACGATAATCAACAATAATTAATTAAGGAACAATAGCAATTTAACAATATACACGAGATCCCCCCCCCCCCACCCCCCCCCCCCCCCCCCCCCCCCCCCCCCCCCCCCCCCCCCCCCCCCCCCCCCTACCCCCACCCCCTTTGGGGCCAGAGAGAACAACAACAAAAGTAACAATAAAAAGCAATGCGATTCTTACTGCCTTCTCCCCTCGTTCAGTGTATGTGAGTATGTGTGCGTGAGTGTTTTTCTGCGTGTGTGTTCTTGCTCCCGTGTGGTTCAGGGTTCACTATAGTATAGTGATGGAGGAGAAGCTGCAGAGTGTGACAAGGTCTCGTGTGTGTCATCTGCTTATTTTGTTTCCCTGTTTCTTTCGTTGTTTTCACTCCTTTTTTTCATGGTTTTCTGTTGGGTATAAGTACAGTTTTTCCTTTTCTATCTCTCTTTTATCTTTTTTGGTCTATGTGCTGTGATTCTAGGATCTCTATTTTTTTTATATGTATTCGGCTATTTATATATATATATACACAGCAACAACATAAAGTTACAGCATGCATCGCCATCTTACATCACTACAAAAAAAAAAAAATAATAAAAAAAAAAACTCTCTCTCGCCCTAACGAACATCATACACATCCCAGGTACAAAGTAACAATGTTTTCACACACGCCCTGGATACATAATGACCTGAGTCTCCCAAATAAATCATGGGTATATAGCAACTTTTCCTTTGCTCAACTTGGGTACATCTCGGCTCGCACATATGTGTTCGCAACTTTCAACAACTGGGTCGACCTTACGCTTGGGAACTTTCTTAACAAACGTAATATTCCTTGTGCTTAAGAGATAAACGGATCTGCGAGCGTTTCTTGTCGCTGGGTCGTGGGAATTCCTCGTTTTTATCTGTTTTCTGCTCTTGCTAGATCTCTCTCTCTCTCTCTCTTTTTATGCTTTCTCTCCTCTCGCTTTCTCTCTCTAACTCTCTCTCTCTTCCTCTCTTTCTTTCTCACTCTTTCTTTCTCTCTCTCTTTCTCTCTTTCTTTCTCACTCTCTTTCTCTCTTTCTTTCTCAATCTCTTCCTCTCTCACCGCTCCTCTTTTTCTTTCATATCTCTCTCATCTCCCCTTCTGCTCTCCACTCCTATCCTCTGACATCTCTCGTTCTCTCTCTCTCCATTCTCATCTCTCCTGCCTCTCTCCGCATCTCTCTCCATATCGTCTCTCTCTCTCCTCGACTCTCATCTACACCGCAGAAGAGTATAAAAAAAAACGAAGAAAGGAGAGAGAAGAAAAGCCGAGAATGAGAAGAACAAACAGCGAAAGAAAAATGTTGACAGTTATGAGACAGGGTGAGAGATAAGCAAGAAAGAATGTAGAGATGAACACACACACACACACACACACACACACACACACACACACACACATATATATTATATATATATATCATATATTTTTATATATATAATATTTATATATATCTATCATTAGATATATATATATATATATATACACACATTTCTATGTGAGTGTGAGTGTGTGAGTATGTGAGAGAGAGAATGTTTGAATGTATATGTGTGTATGTGTGTGTGTGTGTGTGTGTGTGTGAAAGCAACGGAATGAAGCGAGGGAAAGAGAGCGCAACTCAGGCCATAACACGAGAGTCGAAGCCCTTCTTACGTCATGATAATCCATCAGCGAGGAGTCTGAAGTCTGAATCCTTCTTTTACCGTCGTATTCTCATGAAGTCATGGGATACAGTCATGTAGAGTTATGAGCGAATATTCTGTTGAAGTCACGGAATACTGCCATGCAGAGAGTAGCCAGCGAGTAATCTTATGACGTCATGGAATACATTCATGCAGAATAATGAACTAGTATTCTCACGAAGCCATGGAATATTGCCATACAAGGATTAGCAAGCAAATATTCTCATGAAGTTATGAAATATTGCCACGCAAGGAGTGTCGAGCGAGTATTCTCATCAAGTTATTAAATATTGTCATACCGAGAGTATCGAGCAAGTATTTTCATGAAATCATGGAAAACAGTCATGCAGAGACTGATGAGCGAAAGAGGCTGAGAATCCTATAACTGTCGTATTCTCATGAAATCATGGAATCTAAACATGCAGAATGGGATGAGAGCATGAGAATCTAGAGCTTTGATCATTCCGTCTCACGAAAAAAGAATATACAAGAAAAATGAGGTGTAATACCTTGGGTACGTAGCCATTAAAGTTTAATACAGAATATTAGACGGAATGTTTCCCATCCGAGTATAATGCTAGATTATTTTCTTTTTTTTTCTGAATGGATTTCGTTTCCTTGTTTCATTAAGGAAAATGGGGTTTGAAATGACGATACAGGTCACAGGAGATTAGGAAACGTGTCTTGATATTTCTATTGGTGGTTTTCAATCATTTGCAATCATTTGCATAGATGGATAAATCCTTGGATAGATAGATGAAGGGATGGATGAATAGATTGATGATGGATAGATCAGTGTATGGATAGATAGATATATAGATAAACAGAGAGACTGACAGATAGACGGATAGAAAGGTGAGTAGGCAGATATCATATATCATTAGGCATAATACTAACAATGTCTTAACAATGTTGCACGACCAATACCGACTCAATCCCTGCACTAGGAATCACTCATTCCTGTTTGTGCAAAAGCCGAACATCAATACACTGAATCCCAGGAAATGTTATCCCGTATCCAATCCCAATTACGTGGATTAGCCAATCCTCATGTACCTCCCACCGGCACCTTTCCCAATCACACACGCGTTCATCCCTGTTAGCGGTCAACCTTTTCCTGTCCTCTCTTCTTTCCTTCCCTACGCTTTCCCCCTTTTGCAGGACTCTCGTGGTTCCTCGAGATTGATCATTCAGATAGATGGACAGATATGCCTCAGGGCCAATGGCTTCAGGGTCCTCTTTAACGACCCTGAGAAGAAGGGCGCTTAAATGTTTCTGAAATCGCTTGCCTCAATATTCTCAATAGTCACCGCGTTTCCCTGGGTTCCTGAAGGCTGCTGAAGTGAGATGGGCTGTTCATTTGACGCTGTTCTTTCATAACGTTTGTTTATAGATGTGATAAAAGACACTCATATAAACGTGTAGTCTCGGCCTAAGGTAGTGTTTATAGATCCTTATATTCAGAAATGTGGATATAAATGTAGGTTTATATGCATGCTTACAAACACACATTAATATACATACATACACAAACACACATACACACACATATACATAATAATGATAGTAATAAATAGGATAATGATAATAATAAATATGATAATGATAATAATAAAGATGATAATGATAATAATATATATGATAATGATAATAATAAAAATGATAATGATAATGTTAACAATAATGAACACAAATACAATGATAATAAAAGTTAATAATGATGATAATGATAATCATCCTAGTTCACTGCAATCCCCTCCTAGTCACACTGAAATAATGGAAGATAATTGATAGTATTGGTAGTAGTAGTAGTAGTAGCAGTAGTAGTAGTGGTGGTGGTGGTGGTAGAAGAAAGAGGGGTAGGCGCAGTAGGTGTAATAATAGATAAAACAAAAATGTAAACATTAATTCCAAATTCTTTACTTTTTTATTTATTTATTTTATTTATTTGTTTATTTTTTTTTTTTTTTTTTATTTTTTTTTTTTATAAGTGGTATTTATATGTTACGTCCAAATTCATCAACGGGCGAGTGGGTGGGTTTCGGGTGAAGGGGATGGGTATGAGGAGTAAGGGGGGAGGGGGGGTGTTAGCGTGAATAATAGGGGAAAGAATATAAAGGAAATAAAAGGAAAGATGTCGATAGAAAGAATTTTATTTTTTGAGAATTATCACAGAATTTGCTTAACACATTTTCTTTAATGAAATCCAAAGCCAATGATAATAAAAATATGAATATATATATATATATATATATATATATATATATATATATATATTATTTTTCGTTTTTTTTATATTTCTTGTACAACAAACAAAAAAATAAATAATAGAAAAAAAGAAAAGAAATTGATACCACCTAGACAGAGAGAACTTGCTGATAACAAAAGTAAATACCTACTCTCCCCAACTTGACCTTTTTTCTACTTTCTTTCTTTCCTTCTCCTAGTATTTTTTTTTTTTTCTTCTTTTTTTTCTTCGTCTCATTTTTTTCCCTTTCTTAGTCCTCTTATTTTGCCCACTGGGAATGCGTTTCCCCGACTTTGGCTTGGCGGAACAATGGGTTTTGTTTTTTTGTCTCTCTCTCTCTCTCTCTCTCTCTCTCTCTCTTTCTTTCTCTCTCTCTCCTTCTCTCTTTCTTTCTCTCTCTCTCTCTCTCTCTCTCTCTCTCTCTCTCTCTCTCTCTTCTCTCTCTCTCTCTCTCTCTCTCTCTTTTTCTCTCTCTCTCTCTCTCTCTCTCTCTCTCTCTCTCTCTCTCTTTCTCTCTCTCGTCTCTCTCTCTCTTTCTCTCTCTCTCTCTCTCTCTCTCTCTCTCTCTCTCTCTCTCTCTCTCTCTCTCTCTCTCTCTCTCTCTCTCTCTCTCTCTCTCTCTCTCCTTCTCTCTCTTGCTTGACCTCTCGGATGGATGGATGGATATGTGTGAGAGAAAGAGAGAGAGAGAGAGAGAGAGAGAGAAAGATAGAGGCACAGACTGAGAGACACAGAGACAGCCAGGCAGACAGACAATTTCAATTCTCTTACTCATAAAAAGAATAAAAAATTATCTGCCGTTCTCTCTCTCTCTTTCTCTTTCTCTCTCTTATCCATCCATCCATCCAAGAGAGGTCAAGCGAGGAAGTGAAAGAGAGAGAGAGAGAGAGAGAGAAATTTCTCTCTCTCTTTCTCTCTTTCTTTCTTTCTCTATCTCTCTCTCTTTCTCTCTCTTTATCTCTCTCTCTTTCTCTGTCGTCTCTCTCTCTCTCTCTCTCTCTCTCTTTCTCTGTCGTCTCTCTCTCTCTCTTTCTCTGTCGTCTCTCTCTCTCTCTCTCTCTTTCTCTGTCGTCTCTCTCTCTCTCTCTCTCTCTCTCTCTCTCTCTCTCTCAATCAAAATCAAATCTCTCTCTCTCTCTCCCTCCCTCTCTCCTTTTATGACGAAGCCTCTCTGGTCTTGGTGAGGCTGTGGACACAATGCTTGTGGAGTCAGCATTGTAGGAATTAAGGGCACGAAGTGACGAGAGTGAATCTGTTCTGATAATTGTATTGAATTCACTGCGATCTAAAGCGTGCAGAGCAACAATTATTCAGGCTGTAAAATCAACGCCCAGTTATTAATACTGATGTCCCCGTTATTAATCTCACATTCTTAATCCCGTATAATAATTACAATCTCTACTGAGCCTGCCACTGGTGCCATTGACCCATAAAGAATTAATATTGTTTTGCAAATCATGGATGTATTCGGTGATATTATATCTAGATTTCAAATTTCAAAAACGAATTCATTCCAAAGACTTTTTTTTTTAATTGGGTAGTGCATTTGCTTTAACTTCATCATATTGTTTAACATCCCAAAGAGCAGCTCTGTTGTTTTGAGAAACGTTACAACAAACTATTTGCGTAATATGACATATAAAGTCATTTTGTGGACTTCTTTTGCTCCACTTTAAGGTCACGTGATGACCATAAAGAGTTCGATAGCTATCATGGAGTTTATTTCAGAAATTTTGTCGTGATTACTTACTGATCTCCCTTTTACTTTTCTCATATTTAAAAATTTTAGTTTCCATTCGGCAGCTCGGTGTAATGGATTGCATCAACAATTGCATCAGCACCAATCTCCTTATTGACCTGTTTGAGCGGGTGTGGCATAACCAATCAGAAGGTGGAATGCAATGCAACATACGCGAGTCTCGCTATTTCGATGTTGGTTTGTGGTGGTGTGTTGTTGTCTGAACTTCCATTGATTCATTAACTTTTATAACCGCTGCCTATTTGCGATATCTAATGCATTTTTTTTTAGAATTGGAAAGGAACTAAAGCCACTTCTTCCTATAAGTTGTGAGAAATGTTGTGAATGACATCTTGAACGTGTTATCGTGTCGCTAATCGACAGAAATGTTGTGACATGAAGTCTTCAGTCCTGAACTATATATAATAACTCTTCTTGACTTTACAAAGGCAGCTGGTCAGTAAAATAGGTGTGTATTCCCCCCAGTATTATTTACTTTTGGTATTGACGTCATTAGCCCGGACACCCTCCTCATATATCCCCCCCCCCACTCCAGGTTTATTCTAATGCATTTGTTACATAAATTATCTTCATAGATTTGTTAATTGAATTCATTAGTTATTTCGTGGAATTGATGTTAGAGTCATCGTGCTCATTAGTATTTATACAAAATCGATAACATAGGATAAGATAATAAAAGAAAATAAGTGTATTTTGACATTATCTCCTTAACAGAATGAATGGAAATTGATGGTTTTGATTTAATGAATGCACATTGTAAGATATCAATAAACTGAAAAAAACATCCTCTGCGAATATCATAACTCAGACTAAAAAATGAATGTCGGAAATAATGCATAAACAGTAATCGCTGGTTTAACGCTACTCGCACCCAGGTGAATGAATTAACATCGGACTAAACATTTCTCATTCGAAAATTATTTACGACAAATGGGAAATGAAAGAGTTAGGTAGGATGAAACAAAACAGAAATAAATAGAGAAAATTTAAGAATAAGGATTTCCCTCGTGGATTTGCTTTGTGCGTGTCTTCAGAAAACCCATTCAGAAAAAATGCTGGGAAGTTTTTTGTACAGGTTGCTTAGTAGGCCGAGGAAAAGACGGGAATATGCAACAAAATTAGGTCAAAATGACAACAACAAAAAAAATGAATAAAAAAAAAAAAAACGCTTATATAATGCATTGTAGCAATCAACATACAACGGAAATTACATACTTGAATCACAAAGAGATTGTTAGAATGTAAGCATGAAATAGTTTTCAATAAAAAATAACATTATAAAAAATGCAACGGACAAAATATACGAATTCGTTCAACACGATAGCATCTGCAGCCACACTTCAAAATGAAATATTTAGAAAGATAAAGGAACAAATTAAGGATCCGACCAAACATACAATACTCCGTTTTCTTTTTGTTTCAACGATTTGTTTATATGTCCAGAAAAGAGCCTCTATTTCCGTCTCATACTTACTTATCTACCTATTATTTTCTTCTCTTTTTTGTAATTAGTCAAATTGGATTGCAAGTCAATAAAAAAAGGAAAATTGAATATCGAAAATCTAGTAGAACAATTCCAAAGTCACCCCCTTTTTGCCCTCAAGAGAACCATTATGGAGTCTCGAGCTCCAGCAGTGTTGCCACATCCGTCTGGTTAGAACAAGGGTTAGCGCGCCGACCTCACATCCCCGTGGTCGGCAGATCGGGCCCCGTCCAAGCTCATGGGTTTCCAGAGTCGCCTGACTATTATTATTATTATTATCATCATTATTATTATCATCATCATCATCATCATCATCATCATCATCATCATCATCATCATCATCATCATCATCATCATCATCATCATCATCATCATTATTATTATTATTACTATTATTAATATTTTTATTACTGCTATGAAGGATCAAGCTCTGATCGAGGCAACACTCGTTGACACAAACAAAAGATATATAGTCAACACGAGAGTAAAGATAGAGAAACAGAGGAAAGGGAAGATTGAGAAAGATAAATAAAATATAGCTAGAAAAATGTAGATCGAGAAAGATAGATAGGAGATGGAAAAAGGGAGAAAGGGGAAGGGAAAGACAAAGGGAGAGAAAGGAGGGAGAGTGACGTAAGTTAAGACTAATGGAAGAGGAGGATGGAAATAGATGACTGAGAGAGAGGGGGAGGAAGGGAGGGAGGGAGAAACAAAGAGATTGTATGCGAGAGAGAGAAAAGAAAGAGAGAGATTGAGCAAAATTGAGAAAGAGAAAAGAAGAAAAAAAGAGAGAGAGAGGAAGGGAGAGAAGGTAGAAAAAAAGAAAGAGAAAGAGGGAGAAAGATTTAAAAAAAAAAGAGTGAGGAAGAAAGTAAGAAAGAAAGGGAGAGAGAAAATGAAAGAAATAAAGATAAAAAAAGAAAGATAGAGAAAGAGAGAGAGAGAGACACAGTATGTGCTTGTGTACGAACGCAAATCTATGTCTGTATGCATGTGGTGTCGTAAGTATGTGAATGAATTTTGTTTTACCGTATTTCAACGCTCACTTATATGGATAGAAAGCTAGATGTATCATTCCTGTATCTCAAAAAACAAAGAAAAAAAAGTGATTAAAAAAAAAAGTCTCATATTTCAGCAACAGTTAACAACAAGACAAACTGTTTTTGTCGCCTAATAAATCAGTCCCCTTGATAGCAGACAAAACTTTAGGAGACATGACTTTCATAGTCAAAAGATTTATGAGAGCTTTTTTTTTATTATTATTATATTTCATTTTATTTGTTCTTTTATATTTATGTACATATTTTTTTTATCTTTATTTTTATCTGTCTTTTTTTGGAGGAGGGGGATTTTTTTTTATATAAATATGTATTCATTTGCATTGAATAAGTAATTATGATTTACATATGTATGTATATATACAGTTTATGCGTCTGTTTGTTTGTTTGTGTGTGTGTTTGTGTGTGTGTGTGTGTGTGTGTGTGTGTCAGAGTGTATGTACGTATGCATGTAAGTATGTATGAGAGAGGGAGGGAAAGCGAGAGAGAGAGAGAAAGAGAGAGATCACAAATGCACTAACAAAAAAACAAGAGATCAGTATCAGACATATTCTTCCAGAAGGCAAGTCTACCCGAAATCCCAAGTATTCCCGCGACCCCCCCCCCCTTCCGCCCTTCCCCTCCCTCTCCCCCTCCCCCATCCCACAACGCCCACGATCAATATTCAGAGTCCATAACATCTCCAGTCTCTGTCGCAGATTCTCTCAAAGTGAATTTATGAGCGAAAGCGTCGCCGGTGAATAGGCTCTTTCTGCCCGCCCATATGTAAGAAGAATGTGGGCGGAGACCGTGGGCGGGGATGTCTCTGTGACGCCCACGGAATAGGCAATGCGGGCGGTGAATAGTCACTGCTGCTATGCACGTCGCTCTCAGGAATAGGTCTATATTCCTAAAAGTTTTCTGAAAGCCTATTCAGGGTTGTTATTTATGTTTTCTTTTCTTTCTTTCGTTTTTCTTATTTGTCTTTTCTTATTATCATGATCGTTCTATATCTTCATTTGCATTGTTTTTGTTCTTTCTGAGTTCTTCTCATTTTCGAATTTATTTTTTCCTTTCTTTTTGTCACCATTCTCGTTCCTTCTTTTGTATTGCTTTTCTTTTCTTCATATGATTCACTTTATATATAATGATGATAATGATACAAATATTAATGATACTGATGATAGTGATACTGATAAAGATAATGGCAATGATAATAACAACAATAATAATAACAATAATACCAATAATAGTAGTAATGATAATAATGTTGATAATGATAATGATAATTATAATAATGATAACAACACCTCTTTTGTCCTAACATCTTAATACCCCAGACCAACAAAGCCTGTTCAAGAAGAAGAAGAAGAAAAAAATAATAATAATAATGATAATAAATAAATAAATATATAAAATATAAAATGTTATTCACTTTTAGGAAAGCGAAGTATGACAATGTGTTCAATATCAGGTCTTGTTTTTTGTCGTTACAAGAACTCCGATTTAGTCCAGTAGTGGTGGTGGTGGTAGTAGTAGTAATAGAAGTAGCAGCAACAATAGCAGCAGCAGTACTAGTCGTGGTAGCAGTTCTAATAGTACTAGCATTAGTGACTGGAGTGATAATATTAATAGTAAGAATTTCTTTTGCTGTCATATCTTTATTAGTAATAGTAATCGTACTAGTATTAGTAGTTAACAACCTTGCCAATCAAATCTAAGTGATTAAAAAAAAAAAAAAAAAAATCATTGATACTATAGCCTTTAGATCCGGTTGATGCTGATCCTGCAACGAAGTGCAAGAAGGAAGGTTTTGTCTTGTGTTCTTCATGCGAGAGTGCGAGATGCAACAGGAAATCGACTGAAATAAATATGTATGTATATATACAGTTTATGCGTTTGTTTGTTTGTTTGTGTGTGTGTTTAAAGCCAATGGCGCTGGAAGACAAAAGACTGGTCTATCAACTCAACTCAAGAGCAAGAGTTGACTCGTGGACGCGTTGACAGATAACCGTTTTCGACATTTGAATCATCGAATGGGTGGTTCTATGTTATCGAAGCTTAACAGCTCATAAGCAAAAAATAAATAAATAAATAAACAAATAAATAAAAATAATAATAATAATAACAACTAGGGGCGTACTCAGACAGAATCCAAAAACATAGATCACAGAACTTTCACGCCATTAGTTTTCACTATTTCTGGAGGAATGGGACCATCAGGCCAAATCATCCTTTGCGAGGCTAGCTAAAGTCATATCAGAGAGAGAGAGAGAGAGAGAGAAATGGAGAAAGAAAGAGAGGACGGAGAGAAAGAGAGAGAGAGAGAGAGAGAGATGGAGAAAGAAAGAGAGGACGGAGAGAGAGAGAGAGAGAGAGAGAGAGAGATGGAGAAAGAAAGAGAGGACGGAGAGAAAGAGAGAGAGAAAGGGAGGGAAAGAGAGAGAGAGATGGAGAAAGAAAGAGAGGACGGAGAGAGAGAGAGAGAAAGGGAGAGAGAAAGGGAGGGAAAGAGAGAGAGAGAGGTGGAGAAAGAAAGAGAGGACGGAGAGAGAGAGAGAGAAAGGGAGGGAAAGAGAGAGAGAGAGAGAAAGGGAGGGAAAGAGAGAGAGAGAGAGAGAAAGAGAGAGAGAGATGGAGAAAGAAAGAGAGGACGGAGAGAAATAGAGAAATAGAGAGAGAGAGAAAGAGAGAGGACGGAGAGAGAGAGAGAAACAAAGAAAAAAAAACAATAAACAAGAAGTTTAGGTACATGGTTTCTAGCATGAGGTGTTGCATGACATGCTCGCTCCTCCAAACCATTTTGCTGTGCATGAAGGGAACTCGATCATCAGTCCTGAAAACTATCTTTGTGAAACTGAACTAGCAGAAGCTGAGAGTCTTATAAGAACGCGGTTTCATGAGGAAAAGTATTGAATATGTTAATGAATGGTAGCCTACAAATAGCTATAAGGACAGAATAAGGGTAGACCAATAGATATAAGTAGTAGTAGTCGGAGTGGTAGCGTCAATTCGTGACAGAAAGACCGGGATTATTTTTCTAGTTTATTGATTACGCCCTAAATACATTTTTCTAATTGATGTAACGGTTCAGTGTGGTTATGTAACACTGCGGCGTAGCGTAATGGAATGAGGTCAGGTAATGTTATTATCATTATTATCATTTTTTTTTATTATCATTATCATCGTGTATTTGGTGTTTTCTGATGACCTCCCCATCTTCGCTCTGATTGGCTGGCGGTGCTCCCGAATTGACCAATGGCGTGATGTGTTCGGATGCAATCGCCGTCTGCTATAGCATTAGTAGAAATTTTATCATCTTCATTATCATTTTCATTATTGCGATTATAGTTACGATAGCTATTATTAACATAATTATTTCTATCAGTAGTGCTATTATCATCATAATTATCCTTATTATTGCTATTATTACTATCACATTTACCATTGTTATTATTATCGGTATCTTATTATCAATATCATTATCATTATAGTTATCATTAACATCATCATTATCATAATCATCATCATCACCATTATTATCAGTATCGTTGTTTATCATTATCATCCTTATAATTATCATCATTATTGTTGTTATCTTTATTTCTATTATCAATCTCATTGTTTTTATTATTACAAGTGTTATTTCTATAATTGTTATCATTATTATCATCATTATTATCATTATCATTATTAGCATCATTATTATTATCATCGGTATTATTGTTGATGTTACTATTATCGTTGTCCTTATCATCATTATCATCATAATAATTTTTCAGTATTCTTATCATCATTATCATTATCATAATCATCATTATTATCATCATCATTACCATTATTATTATCGTTATCATTATTATCATCATTGTTGTTGCAGTTGTTGTACAAGTAATATTGTTATCATCATTATCATTATGCTGATCATTATGTTTTTTATCATTACCACTATCAATATTATAATTTCTATTGTGGTCATTATTATCATTATTGGTATCATAATTTATATAATCATTCTTGCTATTATCACTATTATTTTATCGATTCTATCATCCTCATGATTATCATCATTACAGCCGTTATCATTATTATGTCTAAGCTGTTTTTTGTTGTTATTGCAATCATCATCACCGTTATCATTATTACCATCATCATTATCATCATCATCATCATCACCATCATCATCAACATCATCACCATAATCATTACTATTCCATTCTCGCATTTCCCTTCGAATGCCCCCCCCTACCCCCTCACCCCTCTCACCCCCTCTCATCCCCCCCTCCCCTTTCCTTTTACAATACCCCTCCACCTTCCTTCGCATATTTCTCTCCCTTCGTGTTTCCTTCTTGTATTTCCCTCTTAAATGCCTTCTACGTCGGTCAAGATATCAGGTGTCGCTCAGTGTCAGCCCCGCAAGACACCGCATGAATATTCTTAGACGGAAAAGAATAGATTGAAGGAGAGAAAGAAAAATGTCATTTCGCATTTTCCTCCTCGAGCTGAGCCTGAAGTGAACAGCAGCCAGACATTGAAAGACGGTTGAGACTTAATTGTATAATGAGGTTTCCCATATTTCCTTCTCTTCCTCTTCCTGTTCTTGTTCTTCTCTTTCTCCTTCTTCTCTTTGTGTCTTTCCTTCCTTGAATTTTGTTTTGTGTCTTTGTTTCGTCTTATTTTTTTTTTCTTTTTTTTTCTTTTTGGAATGGGGTTCTTTTTCTTCTTCTCTTTGTGTCTCTTCTTGTTGTTTTCGGGATTTCTTGTTTTGTGTTTTTGTTTCGTCTTCTTTTTGTTTTTTTTTTCTTCTCCTCCTTGTGTCTCTTCTCCTTGTCGTTTTCGGGATTTCTTGTTTTGTGTCTTTGTTTCGTCTTCTTCGTATCTTCTTTTTGTTTTTCTTTTTTCTTCTTCTCCTTGTGCCTCTCCTTGTTGTCTTCGGAATTTAGTTTTGTGTCTTTGTTTCGTCTTCTTCTTTTTCTTCTTTTTGTTTCCCTTCTTCTTCTTCTCCTTGTGTCTCTCCTTATCGTCTTCGGAATTTCGTTTTGTGTCTTTGTTTCGTCTTCTTTTTGTTTTCTTATTCTTCTTCTCCTTGTGCCTCTCCTTGTCGTCTTCGGAATTTCGTTTTGTGTTTTTGTTTCGTCTTCTTCTTTTCTTCTTTTTGTTTTTCTTTTTTCTTCTTCTCCTTGTGTCTCTCCTTATCGTCTTCGGAATTTCGTTTTGTGTCTTTGTTTCGTCTTCTTTTTTTTCTTCTTTTTCTTTTCTTCTTCTACTTGTCTCTCCTTATCGTCTTCGGAATTTAGTTTTGTGTTTTTGTTTCGTCTTCTTTCTCTTCTTTTTGTTTTCTTCTTTTTCTTCTCCTTGTGTCTCTCCTTATCGTCTTCGGAATCTCGTTTTGTGTCTTTGTTTAGTCTTCTTTTTTCTGTTTTCATCTTCTTCTTATCATTATCATCATTTTTTTATCTTTTTTTTTCTTTTTTTGGCGGAGGTCTATCTGAGATAGAGAGAGAAAAAACGTCGTCTCTTCCCACTTACTGACGATTAAATTTCTTAATCTTAATCGTGTGTCTGTTTTCTCTTCATTCCCTTTGCTCTCTCTCTCTCTCTCGCTCTCTCTCTCTCTCTCTCTTCAGTAATCGCTGATCTTATATATTCCCTCTCTCTCTCTTCTCTCTCTCTCTCCTTTCCTTCTCTTCCCCTCATCCCTCCACTCCTCTCTCCCTCTCCCCCCTCCTCTTACCTCTCTATCTCTATCCCTCCCATTACCCTTCCCCTCCCCTTTTCCCCCCTCCCCTCTCCCCTCCTCCCTCCCCTCCCTTCCCTCCACACCCCTCCCCATCCCCTCCCTTCCCTCCCTCCCCTCCCCTCCCTCCCCTCCCTTCCCTCCCCTCCCTTCCCCTCCCCTCCCTTCCCCTCCCCTCCCCTCCCCTCCCTTCCCCTCCCCACCCCTCCCCTCCCCTCCCCTCCCCTCCTCCACACCCCTTCCCTCAACGAGAGCAAACGGGAGCAGTCTTTATAGCCCTGCAATTGCAAACAAAAATCAACTTGCAAGCTACCAGGCGCCGTCTCTCGTTGATTTCGTGGCGGGGGGAGGGGGGAGAGGGGGGGGCAGATGGCGCCGTTTGGAGGGTCGTGTTCCTTGATTTTAGTGTCGCGGGGGCTGCCTTTGTTCCTTATGTCGTGGGCTGTCTTTGTTTTTGTTTTTTTGTGTTGGTGTTGTTGTCGTTGTTTTGTGGGTCTTGTTTTTTTTTTGTTTTTTTTTTTGGGTGGGGGGTCTGTTTTTTTTTTTGTTGTTGTTGTTGTTGTCGTTTTGCGCGTTGGTTTCATTTTGTTTCGTGGGCTGTTTTTTTTTCTCTTCTTCTCTCTTTTCTCTCCTTCTCTTTCTCTCCCTTTCTCTCTCTCTCTCTCTCTCTCTCTCTCCCTCTCTCTCTCTCTCTCGTTCTCTCTCGCTCTTTCTCGCTCTCTCTCTCTCTCTCTCTCTCTCCCTCTCCCCCTCTCCCTCTCCCTCTGCCCACCTCTCCCTCCCCCCCTCTCCCTCTCCCTCACCCTCTCTCCGCCTCTCTCTCCGCCTCTCTCTCTCTTTCTCTCCTAGATAGCAAGAAAAAAAAAAAAAGAGAAAGACAATGACAGAGACCGGAGAGCCCATAGGTCATAAAATTGAAAAGCCAGGGAATTGTAGACAGCGTTGTACATGGAGATTTTCTGGTCACTATTTTTTTGGACACTTTTTCCCTCTTTTATTTTATCTACTTATTTTTATTTTTATTTTTATTATATATATATACATATATATATAATATATCTATTTATATTATATAATATATATATCAGTAGTACTATATATATATTTATCTATTTTATTTTATTATCTTAATTTTAGATAATGATTTTTTTTTTTTTTTTTTTTTTTTTTTTTTTTTTTTATAAGGAAGTAAGGTTAAGAAACTAGTGTCATTACGGAGAACAGAGACACGGCCGGTGAAAGAAGAAAATAAATAGATGTTTTTATGAACAATTAGAATTGATAAAAAAAAAGCACGATTACGAAAAAAAAATATATATATATATATATATATATATATAATATATTAAATATATAATATATATATATATATAATATATATATATATATATATATAATATATATTATATTTTTACAATAATATATTTACTTATATATATATATTATATAATATATATATATTAATAGAGTTATATATGTGTGTGTGTGTGTGTGTGTCCTCTCTCTCCTGTGTGTGTGTGTGTGTCTGTGTGTAAAAGTATAAACATACATACATATATACAATCATACATAATCATATATTATATATATGTTTGGTGTGTGTGATGTGTGTTGGAACGTGGTGTGTGTTGTGTGTGTGTTGTGTGTGTGTTGTGATACCGTGCTGATGTGGAGTTTGCTTTGAGTAAGAGAGTTGTGTGGGGTGATGTTGTGTTGTGTGTAGTATATATATAGTATCATATAAATATATATATATATATATGCTATATATATATATACTATATATCATATGTAACTTATATATATATGTATACATTAATGTATATATGATATTATAGTATATATATATATATATAGTATATATATTATACATATATATATATATATGTATGTATATATATAGATAAATAAATATATAATATATTATAATATATAAAATATATAATATATCTGTTATACTTATATATATGTATATGTATGTATATATATATATATATATATATATATATATATATATACATATACATATACATACACATACAGCGGACGCATTCCAGATGATCCAAACCAATTTGAAACGTTTGAAAAATCGAAAAAGAAAAAAAAAAAAAAAGCGAAGACACATCGACGCTCTGACCCAAGGACGGTTATAGAACGGGAATCATTCACAAGGTAAGGAAGAACGCGGATAAACTGGACGAGAGGACAAGGAAATGGAGAGCGAAAAGATGTTCTACATCGTTCACAACAGAGAACTCAAGACGAAGAACATTCTCTGTTCCTCTACACGATCCCGAAGCATGGCGAATGTATTACGTTTCTCTGTCTCTCTCTCTTTTATCTTCGGTATATGTCTTAAATATAAATAATAATAATAATATATATATATATATTTTATATATATATATATAAATATTAATATATACACTCACACACATATACATATAAATATATTTAAATATCATATATAAAATATATACTATAATAATATATATATGTATATCTATATACGTAAATGCAAATATGTATATATATATATATAGTATATAAATATATATATAATATAACATATACAATATATTATATATAATAAAAATATATTTATATGTATATGTGTGTGTGTGTATAAGTATATAAATATATATATTATATAGATATAATATAAATAATATATATATATATATCATAATATATATATATATATTATCAATATATATTATATAATATATATATACATATATCATAATATGTATAGAATATATATATATATAAATATAAAAATAATAATATATATAATACATATATATATTCATATAAATATATATATATAATAATATCATATATAATATATATATATATATAGATATATAATAATATATAAAATAATATAATACAATACACACACACACACACACACACACACCACAATACATATATATATACAGATATATATATATATATAAAATATATATATATATATATATATATTGTGGTGTATATATATAATTATATATATAGATATATAAATATATATAAATATATATAAAAATATATGTATGTGTGTGAGGTGAGAGATAGACAGATTTATGTGTTACTGTGAGAGACCCATGAGTACACACACTCCAATCACACCAAACTCACTTCCAGACACACAGACTCACTCAGAAAACCACCACAAAATCATACTAACACACCCACACACCCTCACGAAACACAAACACTAAAACACCCACACACACTACACACTCTCAATCTAATAACAAACACCACAACCAACGACAAAATCACCAAAAACCAACAACAACCAACCCACACACTCAAACACATCACACACAATCACTCACTAACACTCCTCACACACAACCACAAACACCCCCCCACCCCCCCCCCCCCCCCCCCCCCCACCCCCCCCCCCCCCCCCACACACTCTCAAAAAATCTGATATTTATTATATAGATGGATGATATACCCGATAATACACCAAACAAACACACACACAGCACACCTCACACACACACACACACACACTCACACACACACACACCCCACACGCAAGAACAAACAGACACTACTAAACACACACACACACACACGACACACACAACACACACACACACACACACACATACACCACATACACACACACAGACCACAACACACCCCCACACACACACACACACACACTCACACACACACACACTCACACACCACACACATAACATCACACACACACACACACACACCACACACCACACAAACCACACCACCCCATCACACAACACACACACACACACACTCACACACACACACACACACACACACCCCCACACATACACACATACACCCCCCCCACCAAATACACACACAAACACACACACAAACACACACACACACACACACAACACACACACCCACCCACACACACACAACACACA
>NW_028234415.1:6238805-6241305 GCF_977035675.1 Penaeus japonicus | reverse complement strand
CAGAGACAAACAGACTAAAAACAGACCGAGACAGCCAGACGAAAGACAGCCAGATAGACAGAAGACAGCCCGAGACAGCCAGACAGCCAGACAGACAGACAGACGAAAGACAGCCAGACAGCCGAACGAAGGGTAAGAATCGGGCAGCGGTTCCCCCTTGGCAGCCCTATTAACCTCCGCGCGTGAATAAATGAAACCCCAAAACGAGAGGAATTATTTGATCTGATTGCGAATTAATTATGCGTGCAATCACTTGAGAGAATTTCATGGTGAGAAACGGAACCTTGCGAATAAGGAAATATGGCGCAGGATGGACGAGAGGAGGAGCAAGAAATGAGAGGTTATAAATCAAGGGAGACACGTTGAGGGGGAGGTGGATGGTGTGAGGTAAGGTGAGGGAGGTGTGAGGTAAGGTGAGGGAGGTGTGAGGTAAGGTGAGGGAGGTGAGGGAGGTGTGAGGGAGGTGTGAGGTAAGGTGAGGGAAGTGAGGGAGGTGTGAGGTAAGTGTGAGGTAAGACTAAGGAGGTGTGAGGTAAGGTGAGGGAGGTGTGAGGTAAGGTGAGGGAGGTGTGAGGTAAGGTGAGGGAGGTGTGAGGTAAGGTGAGGGAGGTGTGAGGTAAGGTGAGGGAGGTGTGAGGTAAGGTGAGGGAGGTGTGAGGTAAGGTGAGGGAGGTGTGAGGTAAGGTGAGGGAGGTGTGAGGTAAGGTGAGGGAGGTGAGAGGTAAGGTGAGGGAGGTGTGAGGTAAGGTGAGGGAGGTGTGAGGTAAGGTGAGGGAGGTGTGAGGTAAGGTGAGGGAGGTGTGAGGTAAGGTGAGGGAGGTGTGAGGTAAGGTGAGGGAGGTGTGAGGTAAGGTGAGGGAGGTGGGAGGTAAGGTGAGGGAGGTGTGAGGGAAGGTGAGGGAGGTGTGAGGTAAGGTGAGGGAGGTGTGAGGTAAGGTGAGGGAGGTGTGAGGTAAGGTGAGGGAGGTGTGAGGTAAGGTGAGGGAGGTGAGAGGTAAGGTGAGGGAGGTGAGAGGTAAGGTGAGGGAGGTGTGAGGTAAGGCGAGGGAGGTGTGAGGTAAGGTGAGGGAGGTGTGAGGTAAGATGAGGGAGGTGTGAGGTAAGGTGAGGGAGGTGTGAGGTAAGGTGAGGGAGGTGTGAGGTA
Organism: Penaeus japonicus; assembly: GCF_977035675.1. Taxonomy (NCBI): domain Eukaryota; kingdom Metazoa; phylum Arthropoda; class Malacostraca; order Decapoda; family Penaeidae; genus Penaeus; species Penaeus japonicus. Next base: position 6,240,161 of record NW_028234415.1, on the reverse strand, counting down.
AGGTGAGGGAGGTGAGAGGTAAGGTGAGGGAGGTGTGAGGTAAGGTGAGGGAGGCGTGAGGGAAGTGTGAGGCAAGGTGAGGGAGGTGTGAGGGAGGTGTGAGGTAAGGTGAGGGAGGTGTGAGGTAAGGTGAGGGAGGAGTGAGGTAAGGTGAGGGAGGTGTGAGGTAAGGTGAGGGAGGTGTGAGGTAAGGTGAGGGAGGTGTGAGGCAAGGTGAGGTGAGGGAGGTGTGAGGTAAGGTGAGGGAGGTGTGAGGTAAGGTGAGGGAGGTGTGAGGTAAGGTGAGGGAGGTGTGAGGCAAGGTGAGGGAGGTGTGAGGCAAGGTGAGGGAGGTGTGAGGGAGGTGTGAGGTAAGGTGAGTGAGGTGTGAGGAAAGGTGAGGGAGGTGTGAGTGGTGGTGTGAGGTAAGGTGTGAGAGGGGAGGTGTGAGTAAGGTGAGGGAGGTGTGTGAGGTGAGGTGAGGGAGGTGTGAGGTAAGGTGAGGGATAGGTGGTGAGGGGGTAAGGTGAGGGAGGTGTGAGGTAGGTCGAGGGAGGTGTGAGGTAAGGTGAGGAGGTGTGTTGAGGGGGGTAGCAAGTGAGGGAGGTGTGAGGTAAGGTGAGGGAGGTGTGAGGTAAGGTGAAGGAGGTGAGGGAGGTGTGAGGTAAGGTGAGGGAGGTGAGGGAGGTGTGAGGTAAGGTGAGGGAGGTGTGAGGGAAGTGAGGGAGGTGTGAGGTAAGGTGAGGGAGGTGTGAGGTAAGGTGAGGGAGGTGAGGAAAGTGTGAGGCAAGGTGAGGGAGGTGAGAGGTAAGGTGAGGGAGGTGTGAGGTAAGGCGAGGGAGGTAAGGTGAGGGAGGTGTGAGGTAAGGTGAGGGAGGTGTGAGGTAAGGTGAGGGAGGTGTGAGGTAAGGTGAGGGAGGTGTGAGGGAAGGTGAGGGGTGTGTTTGAGGAGGTGAGGTAGAGGGAGGTGTGAGGCAAGGTGAGGGAGGTGTGAAGGAAGGTGAGGGAGGGGTGAGGGAAGGTGAGGGAGGGTGAGGGAAGGTGAGGGAGTGTGAGGGAAGGTGAGGGAGTGTGAGGGAAGGTGAGGGAGGAAGGGAAGGTGAGGGAGTGTGAGGGAAGGTGAGGGAGTGTGAGGGAAGGTGAGGGAGTGTGAGGGAAGGTGAGGGAGTGTGAGGGAAGGTGAGGGAGTGTGAGGGAAGGTGAGGGAGGGTGAGGGAAGGTGTGAGGGAAGGTGAGGGAGTGTGAGTAAGGTGAGAGTGTGAGTAAGGTGTGAGGTAAGGTGAGGGGGGTGTGAGGGAAGGTGAGGGAGGTGTGAGGTAAGGTGAGGGAGGTGTGAGGTAAGGTGAGGGAGGTAAGGTGAGGGAGGTGTGAGGTAAG
>NW_028234415.1:6222699-6223705 GCF_977035675.1 Penaeus japonicus | reverse complement strand
AGAGAGAACAGATCCTGGAACATAGATAAAAAGACACAACGAAACTGCCTCAATGCAAACAGGCACATTTACAGATAAATTTAAAGGCAAAAGACAGAAAGAGACCCCGTCACAGCTGTGACTCCCCTGGTGTCTTTTAAAGAGATAGAACAATTACACACTCACAGATAGACGAAAGACAGCCAGAGACAGACACACTTACGAACAGACAAAAGACGACCAGTGACAGACAGACGAGAGACAGACACATTCACAGACAGACGGAAGACCACCAGAGACAAACAGATTATAGACAGCCCGAGACAGACAGACGGAAGACCACCAAAGACAAACAGACTATAAACAGACCGAGACAGCCAAACAGAAGACAGACAGAAGACAGCCAGACAGACGGAAGACCACCAGAGACAAACAGACTATAAACAGACCGAGACAGCCAGACAGACAGACGAAAGACAGCCCGACAGCCCGAGACAACCAGACAGGCGGAAGACCACCAGACAGACAGACAGACTAAAAACAGACCGAGACAGCCAGACGAAAGACAGCCAGATAGACGGAAGACAGCCCGAGACAGCCAGACAGACAGACAGACAGACAGAAGACAGCCAGACAGCCGAGCGAAGGGTAAGAATCGGGCAGCGGTTCCCCCTTGGCAGCCCTATTAACCTCCGCGCGTGAATAAATGAAACCCCAAAACGAGAGGAATTATTTGATCTGATTGAGAATTCATTATGCATGCAATCACTTGAGAGAATTTCATGGTGAGAAACGGAACCTTGCGAATAAGGAAATATGGCGCAGGATGGACGAGAGGAGGAGCAAGAAATGAGAGGTTATAAATCAAGGGAGACACGTTGAGGGGGAGGTGGATGGTGTGAGGTAAGGTGAGGGAGGTGTGAGGCAAGGTGAGGGAGGTGTGAGGTTAGGTGAGGGAGATGTGAGGTAAGGTGAGGGAAGTGAGGGAGGTGTGAGGCAAGGTGAGGAAGGTGTGAGGCAAGGTGAG
>NW_028234415.1:6207699-6210199 GCF_977035675.1 Penaeus japonicus | reverse complement strand
CTATCTATCTATCTATCTGACAATCCTCCCTCGTTTACACTCTCTCCATATTCCTTTAAAAAATTAGGAATGGCAAGAGAGTGGAATAGCTTCTTTCCTGCTATTATTTCTCAATTCGAGTGTAAATCTAATAACAAGCAAAAAGATTTAAAACTTCAAGACTTCACTTCATCTCTTTTGAGAAACTAAAACCTGAAATGGAATTGAAACAGATAAATGGTGCACAAACACTACACACACAATATTATTAGTCTTGTATTATGTCTGTTATGGTGTGTGTACATATATTTAAATATTTATACTCACACACACACACTACTCACAACCAACACTGAAGACACATCAACACAGACACATCCACACCACACCATACAGGACTATATTCACAATTATTAAACACACAACACACACATACACACAACATACACACACAACACACAGATTCACACCAACACACATACACCAATCTGTAATATATGTATATATATAGTATATATATCTAGTCTATATATATATCTAATATAAATATAAATAAACATAAGATATACATATATATAAATACATATATATATATAATATCTAATATATAATTATAATACATATATTTGTGTTGCGTGTGTGTGTGGTGTGAGTATGTTGTTGTGATGTGGTGTTTGTGTGTGTGTGTGTGTGACATATATATATATATATAATATATATACAACAATGTTGTGTGCGTGTTATATATGTGAGTGTGTGTGTGTGTGATGTTGATGTGTGTGTGTGTGCGTTTGTACATATATATAAATACACTATAATATATATATAAAATATAATAAAAATCATATATAAATATGGCATATATATGTTTTTATAAAATATATATATATATATAATATATATATATATATATAATATATATATAAAAACCCTATATAAGTATATAACATATAACATAATAATATGTGTTTATGTTGTGGTGTGGTGCATTTTGTGTGTTGGTGTGTGTGTGTGTGTTGTGTGTGTTCTTGTGTGTGTATAATATATAATATATAAATATATATATATATTATGTTGTGGTGTGTGTAGTGTGTGTGTGTGTGTAGTGATTTGGGTGTGTGTGTGTGTGGTGTGTGTGTTATATTACATATATATATAAATATATAAATCATATATATATACAATTATATATATAAAATATATATATATGTGTGTGTGTGTGTGTGTGTGTGTGTGAGTGTGTGTGTGTGTTGTGTTGTGTGAGTGTGTGTGTGTGTATTCATAAATATATATATAATCTATATATATATTAAATATATAAATATATATAATATATATATATAAATATAATATATTAAGTATGTATATGTATATAAATATATGTATATATATATCCTAATATATGTAATAAAGCTATATAAATATATATATAATATATATATGTGTGGTGTGTGTGTGTGTGTATGTGTGTGTGTGTGGTGTGTGATGTGTGTGTGTGTGTGTTGAAGTGTTGTGAGTGTGGTGTGTGAGTGTGTGTGATGTGGTGTGTGTGTGTGTGTGTGCCATGTGTAGTTTGTATACATGCATAATTACAGTCAGAACCAAAATATACAAAAAGAAGACCTAGAGAGACTATGCATAATTAAAGAGACAAAGCAACCACATCAGACAAAAAGAGAGAGAGAGAGAGATAGAAGCAGAAAGAGAGAGAGAAAAGAGAGATAGAGAGTGGAGACAAGAAGAGAGACTGACAGAGAGAGATGAAGAGAAAAGAGAAGGGAGAGAGAGAGAGGGATAGAGAAAGAGAAGAGAGATTAAGGGAAAGAGAGCGACAAAAGAAAGAAAGAGAGAGAAGACGAGAGAAGAAGAAATAAGGCGAAATCGAGCGACAAAACGCTTACCAGTAGGATGGCCCAAAGTCATCTTCAGCTCGAAATGGAGAGTTAATCTAATCAGAGAAAGGGAGTACGCGGAATGGAGACAAATCAAAGATTATCAATAAAAGAGAAGCTGGTCTCATGAAGTGGAAACAGAATAACGGCAATAACGTAAGGATGAAAAAAGAGCAGAAAAAGAAAATGCAAAGAGACACTAAACCGACTCACAAAAAAAAAAAAAAAAAAAAAAAAAAAAAAAAAAAAAAAAAAAACTTTATTTCCACAATTACAATGGTATTCATATACATACATATATGATTTGTTTGAAAAAACATAATTAGTATATAACAAATAATCATCATGTTTGAATACTTATGTCCATGATTCATAAAGCTTTGATGATGAGCTGAAGCACAAATATAAATGGAACTTTGATTTGTCTTATATAAAGAAGGAAGGTCAATTTGAAATTCGATCATAAAGGAACTTTGATTTTTGATCTTATATATAAAAAAAAGTGTGTGGTATTATATTATATGTTAATCGCTCTGATCATGAGGGTCATTAATAATGGCTTATCATTACAAACCGACATCTATTTCAAATCAAACTTAATAGACATACATTTATCCTAGATTATGAAA
>NW_028234415.1:6202379-6207599 GCF_977035675.1 Penaeus japonicus | reverse complement strand
TTTGAAAAAAAAAGAGAAAAAAAAGGAAAAAAAAGACAAATTGTGAAATATGTTCTTGCTTGTTTCTGATTTTTGGATGGATATGTGTATATATGCATACATATGTACATTTATGTATGTATATATATGTATAAGATATACAAATATATGTATATATGTACATATACATACATACACACACACACACACACACACACACACAAACACACACACACACACGTTACATCACACATCAACACACACACACACCACACACACACACACACACACACACACACACACACACACACACATATATATATATATATAATAATATATATATATATATATATATATATTCAAAATATATATATATATATAATATATATATATATATATATATAATATATATATATATATATATATATATATATATATATAGAGAGGAGAGAGAGAGAGAGAGAGAGAGAGAGAGAGAGAGAGAGAGAGAGAGACAGAGAGAGAGAGAGAGAGAGAGAAGGAGAGAGAGAGAGAGAGAGAGAGAGAGAGAGAACCCTAGATGAATAGAAAGAAACATAGATAGAAAAATAGAGATAAATGTAGATAGATAGAAAAAAAGAAAAAAGAAAAAAACAGTAAATAGGTGGATATATACATATATAGATATTAAATATATATTAATTATGATAGATAGACAGTGAGATAGATAGATATAAAGATATACAGATAAAAACATACATATATAGATAGGCAGATACACAGTGAGATATATGGGGATGGGGATGGGGATGGAGGATGATGATAAAATACCCATGAAAATAATGATATAAATGATAATGATACTCATTATTATCATTATTATTATTATCACTGACAGTATCATAGTTATCATACGTGAAATAATTATCATCATGTTTACAGTGAGAAATATATCTCAACATGTATATAGGAAATATTAGAAGAAAAAAATATATATATTAGACTCATCAATGATTCTAGATAGACTCCATTGCTCATAATCCTACCCATTATCGATATAAAATACAATAAGATAAAAATAAAACACCTTGGTGGGGGGGGGGGGGGCACCCATTGTCGCCATGGCAACGTTTCTATATTGAAAGCTTGAGTTGTCTGTTTCCTAGCTTTTATGCTTAAAAAAAGGCAGCTTATTGGTTTATTGTTTGTTTCTTAGCTAGTTAGCCGGATTACGTAAAAGGTTAATGAATGATTGTGATAAAAGGTTATATGCTTGGTTTTCCATAACCAAGGGATTCAATTTTTGGCGGTAAATAAATCCGTGTATGGACCTTGGATGCACTTGAATAATTCATTGCCAGTTAGGTCCATTGTACAAAATAACTCTGTAAGGATATTTGTTTTCTTTTTTTTTCAATAATTGTGATAGAATTGTATGTTTTGAAGCTGGATTTTAGGCGTTGGTAGAGGTTTGTGCTCTCTAAAGGCATGATTTTTTCTTTACTTGCTAGTTCTTTTTTTTCCTGGTCTAAATATCTGTTGATGTCATAGTAAGCCATAAGTGAATGAGATTATATTTTTTTTCTATGTTATGCGTGACAACTGTTATTATTTATGTCCTTTCTTCGACAATTATAATTGTTGTCTTTATCAAGTTGTTTGAAAATAATAGAAAAGCAAGTACCTATTAGGAGAGAATTAGTAGTTCAATTATTTTCTTCTGTAAATTATCTTTTGGATTTGAAGACTAGTGTTGTTAATTTCCCAATTTGTTTGTTTTTCTTTTTACTCCATTACTCTTTTCAAAATAATTCAATATGGCTAGGGTATAAACTTGGAATACAAACAGGCCTTTGAATGCAGTCAGACTTTTTGTTGCACATTTTTTTAAAGAGAATATCATTGCTTGAATATTAGTTGTGTCATATAGTTTGATAGCATGTTTTGTTTCTAGGACTTTGGTTTTAGAAAAGAAACTGTGATCAAAGCCAATACTAATATGTTATTCAGTTTGTAGAAGGAAAACATTGGGTACTGAGTATTATTATTGTTTTTATTACTATCAGTTTCCCGTTAAGATGATTAATTTGAATTTGATTATAGCCAAAAGGTTTATGTTCATGTCATACGTTGAACTGATGAATTATTTTATTCATTTTTTTTATCAATTCATTGCTTTATATTTCCAACCATAAAGCTCTACACATACGAGGAATCGTATAATGGGAAAATTATGATGTTCAGTAACTACTATTATCGTTATTTTACCTGTTGCGGTTTCAATTATCAATGTTGATTATGCAACAAGAGTGAAAACAGATATTGAACGATCCTTTTTGTTCATGTTTAGGCATCTCCCTGGAAGTGGAGGAAGGAGAAAGGAAGACGGAGAATAGGGGGAGGGGGGGGGGGCATAAGGAGAAGAAAAAGAGAGAAAGGGGGGATCGAAACTAGAAAGAAGGGAATAACAAAAAAGAGAAAAAGGAGAGAGAGAGAGAGAGAAGGTGGGGGGGGGGGGGGGAGATAGAGCTTTAGAGAGAAAAAAAGATGAAAACAGATATTGAACGATCCTTTTTGTTCATGTTTAGGCATATCCCTGGAAGTACTAGACCTCGTGTACGCTAAGACACATAATTTAGAGACAGTCACGGAGACTACCAAGCAATAGCCCAGACACACGTTATCTCTGGACTGTCTAGCAACGGTTGCAAAAACAGATTATAGACTCATCCCTTGAGGAAGTTGCAACCAATCGTGTCGACGGATTGTTGCAGGAGGAGCACAGTGGTTCTTAATAGGTAAAGGATCTTGGTGTGTACAAGGACCATGTTACACGCCTTTTTACTTATTACCTGCAATTGCAAGAAGCGCGATAGTGGGAAAATGTAGAAAACCGTGATCTTCCAGTGGCCCTAAGTTCATGAATTTTCTAGAGAATCCAAACTGACATGCTTCACGTGGAGCCTGGCTGGAAATCCGGAATTTCACTGTTTTTTTTTTCTTCTTCTTCTTCTTCTTCTTCTCCTTTTTTTTTTTTTTTCTTTTTTTTTTTTTAGCCCAAAAGCTATCTTTGTTTTGTATGTTTTTGTACCTTTATTGGCAACACTAACGAAGATGATGCGATCACAAAAAAAACACTATAACATATCAATAATGAAGAATGAAAATAAAAAAGGGAGATCAATCGCCACCAGCATCTTGACCTTCGATTTCCCTTTGATCCAGTCCTTTTTTTTTTTTTTTTTTTTTTTTTTTTTTTTTTTTTTTTTTTTTTTTTTTTTTTTTTTTTTTTTTGGGGGGGGGAGAAGGGGGAGGGGGTGGGGAAGGCAAGGGGGGATGGGCTTAGGCTAATGGATAGTTTAGATGGCGAAGGTGAGGGGGACAGGAAGTAGGAGGGGACAATGCCTTAAAAAATGTTCAATCTGGTCAGACTTAGGCATCTGCGATTTGCCTATTCCTCCTTCCTTTATTTTCTGTTCTTCCTCTTTCCCCTTTTTGTTATCATATTTACTTTCTTCTTCTTCCTCTTCCAATTTATTCTTATTCCTATTCACTCCTTTTTCCCTCTTCCTTATTAGTTTTTTTCTATTTTCATATTCATTTTTTTTTATTTTTTTTTATTTACGCATCTTCCTCACTCGTTTACCCATCCCTCTCCTCATCTTATTCACTCTCCCCCCTCCACCTCCTTCTCCCTATCTCTTTCCTCTCCCTCTTCCTCCTTCTCCCCATCTCTCTCTTCCCCCTCCTCCTCTTTCTCCCCATTCCTCTCCTCATCTTCTTTACTCTCCCCCTTCCACCTCCTTCTCCCTATCTCTCTCCTCCCCCTCCTTCTCCTTCTCCCCATCTCTCTCTTCCCCCTCCTCCTCTTTCTCCTCATCCCTCTCCTCATCTTCCTCACTCTCCCCCCTCTTCCTCCTTCTCCCCATCTCTCTCCTCCCCCTCCTTCTCCTTCTCCCCATCTCTCTCCTCCCCCTCCTTCTCCTTCTCCCCATCCCTCTCCTCATCTTCTTTACTCTCCCCCCTCTTCCTCCTTCTCCCCATCTCTCTCCTCCCCCTCCTCCTCTTTCTCCTCATCCCTCTCCTCATCTTCTTTACTCTCCCCCTCTTCCTCCTTCTCCCCATCTCTCTCTTCCCCCTCCTCCTCTTTCTCCTCATCCCTCTCCTCATCTTCTTTACTCTCCCCCTCTTCCTCCTTCTCCCCATCTCTCTCCTCCCCCTCCTTCATCTTCCTCATTTTCCTCCCCACTTCTTCTCATTTCTTCCCTCCTTCGCATCCTCTACCCCACGCTCACTAACCCCCCCCCCCCTCCCTCTCCTCTCCTCTCCCCGTCTCCCTCCTCATTTTCCTCTCATGTTTCCCCATATAATGAGATCGAGAAGGAAACACAAGTGATCATACTAAGTGCTATGTTGGCAGAGGGTAGAGCGAGAGACAGAGAGAGCCGAGGGAGAGGGAGAGAAAGAGAGAAAGAGAAAATAGAGGAGGTGATAGAGATAGAGAGAAGAGGAGGAAGAAAGAAAGAAAGAGGGAGAACAGGGGAAGAGTTAAAGATAGAGGGAAGTGGTGGAAGGAGAATAGGGGGTGGGGGGGTATAAAGAGAAGAAAAAGAGGGAAAGGGGGAATCGAAACTGGAGAGAAGGGAATAACAACAAAAGAGAAAAAGGAGAGAGAGAGAGAGAGAGAAGGGGGGAGGGAGGTAGATAGAGCTTTAGAGAGAGAAAAAAAAAGAAAAATGGGGAGAATGAGAGGGAGGAGACGAGAAGGATGAAGGGAGAGGGAGGAGACGAAAAGAATGGAGGACGAGGGAGGAGAGAGAGAGAGAGAGGACGGAGTCTAGGGAGCGAGAAAGAAAACTAATTGATAGAAAGGAGGAAGTAGCAGAAGAGGAGAAGAGAAATGGACGGGATCGTAGAGAAGGGAAAGAGACAAATAGCAACCGACAGACAACCAGAAAGGGAGAAAGGGAGCGAGGGAATAGAGGGAAAGAAATCGGAGGGGGGGGGAGTGTTAGAGAGGGGAAGGGTGAGGGGGGAGGGCCGTTAAGTGAGAGGGGAGTGACCATAAGAACGAAGTGGGGGTGGGGGAGGGGGGGAGAGAGAGAGAGAGAGAAAGAGAAAGAGGGGGGAGATACAAAAAGGAGGAACATTATTCATTCAATCAATTTCTCTACTTGATTATACAAACTTTTGACAGGAGTTGTAGAAACATCTATTAAACAACTCTCAGTTTTAATATTACAGGGCTGAGTGGTTCTGGAG
>NW_028234415.1:6187379-6189879 GCF_977035675.1 Penaeus japonicus | reverse complement strand
AGACATCATTTCTTATCTATTAATCACATAAATTTAGATAACGCTCTCGCAAAGGCTCTCCTCTTACAATCTATTTGATGTACTACCAAACCCATTCTTGAATATTTGTCCAACATAAGCAACGACATGCGAAAACAAACAAGGGAACAAACAAAGACTGACAAGGAAAAAACAACGACATGCGAAAACAAACAAAGTAATGTTTGCTCTTCAAGACAATGTTGATAAAGACAATGAAACGTGCAATGTGTGATAAAGAATAACTTCCTGCTTTAACTCTTCAGACATTTACACTTCAACAGGAGTACACTTTGAGTTGTGATCTTTGTATATCATTCATAATGCCACTTCAATTAGTGTGCAAACTTAATAGATGAGAGAGTGAGAGAGAGAGGAGAGAGAGGAGGGGGGGAAGAGAGAGAGAAAGAGAGAGAGAGAGAGAGAGAGAGAGAGAGTGAGGATAAAGAAAGGGATAAGGACACTGAGAGAGAAAGAGAGAGAGGAGAAAGAAAGGGAGAAGGACACCGAGAGAGAAAGAGAGAGGAGAAAGAAAGTAAGGAGGACACCGAGAGAGAGAGAAAGAGGAGAAAGAAGGGAGAAGGACACTGAGAGAGAAAGAAGAGAAAGATAGTAAGAAGGACAGTGAGAGAGAGAGAAAGAGGAGAAAGAAAATAAGCAGGACACTGAGAGAGAGAGAGAGAGAAAGTAAAAGTGAAAGAGTGAGAGAGAGAGAGATAGAAAAAAAATTATCAAAAAGAGAGAGAGGGAGACCAAAGTATTAATCTCATTCATTCATTCATTTTACATCAACCTCTGAAAATGTACAACTGATTCCATACATGATGAATAAGGCTGGCTGGTCCAATAGACTCCAGGCGCCAGAGGGATTAGCTTGCTGTTCAATTAGGTCCTTCTCATTCTTCTTCTTCTTCTTCTTCTCCTTCTTCTCATTTTTCTCATTCTTCTTCTTCTTCTTCTCCTTCTTCACCTTCTTTTTTCTCATTTTTCTCATTCTTCTTCTTATTATTATTATTAATATACTTCATCTTCTTCTCATTTTTTTTTTATTTTTCTTTTTATTATTATTATTATACTTCATCTTCTTCTCATTTTTTCTTATTCTTCTTATAATTATTATTCTTATACTTCATATTCTTCTCATTTTTCTTATTCTTCCTTTTCTTCTCTTTCTTCTTTCTTTTCTTCTTCTTCTCCTTTTTTCCTTCTAATCCTTAGTCATCTTCGTCCTCTTCTTCTTTTTCTCCTTCTTCTACTTCTTCTTCTTCTTCTTCTTCTTCTTCTTTCGTCTTCCTTTCATCATATGTCGATTTCTTGATTATATACATAACGTGTTTTTATTCCCCAGGAATTTTGAGTGTTCGTTATTCACAGGTGGTACAGCAGGTGGTCGCTGAGGAAGGTTTGGCCAATGCAGATTTAATTATCATTACTGTTATCATCGTAATTATTATTATCATCATAATTATCATTATCATCATAATCATCATAAATATCATCATAATTAACATTGTCATCATAATCATCATTATCATCATTAGTGGTAGTAGCTTTAGTAATATCATCATTATTATGATATCCATCATAACAATCATTAACATTATTTTATTGATATAAATATCATTGTCGTTGTCATTATTTTTACTATTGTTGTTATTACTATCACCATAAATTATATGGTAAGGATAATTATTATTATTATTATAATCATTAATATTATCATTATCATTATTGTTATTATTATCATCTGAAAGAGAAGAGGGAAAAAGAGGACGGGGAGGAGGAGGAGAGGAGAGGAGAGGAGAGGAGAGGAGAGGAGGATGAAGATGGAAGGGGGGGGGTGTAGAGAACAGGGAGGGAGGGAGGAAAGGAGAGGAGAGAAGGAGAGAAAGAGAAGAGGGAAAAATGAGTACGGGAAGGGAAGGAGAGGAGAAGGAGAGAAAGAGAAGAGGGAAAAAAGAGTGCGAGGAAGGAAGGAGAGGAGAAGGAGAGAAAGAGAAGAGGGAAGAAAAAGTACGAGGGAGGAAGGAGAGGAGAAGGAGAGAAAGAGAAGAGGGAAAAAAAGAGTACGGGGAGGAAAAGAGAGGAGAAGATTAGAGAAGGAAGAGGGGAAAAGAGGAAGCGAGAGGAGAAAAGGGGAATATAGAGGAGAGGAAGGAGGAGGGGAGAAGAGGGGGGGGGGAGTCGATGGAGGTGAGTGAAGCCTTTTACTTTAAACAGAATATAATAGTTGGATGGAAGCGATCTCCTCCCCCTCCCCACTAAACGCCCCTACACCCCTCCCCCCCCCCCTCTCTTCCTCATCCCCTTTCTCCATCCCTTTCACTTGGCCCCACTTTCACTTGTTGCCATTATTATTCCCTTAGCCAAGTCTTCCTTCTACTTTTTTTTTTCTTCTTCTTCTTCTTCTTCTCTCCTATTGTACTTCACTTTGTTCGTTTTTTTTTCTTCCTCATCGTTTGTTTCTTATCTTATTCTTCCT
>NW_028234415.1:6177614-6187279 GCF_977035675.1 Penaeus japonicus | reverse complement strand
AGGGGGAAAAAGGAGGGAAATGGATGGATGGATGGATGGAGGGAGGGAGGGAGGGAAAGAGGGAGGGAGGGAGGGAGGGAGGGAGAGAGTATGATAGGAAGAGAGGGAGGGAGGGAGAGAGGGAGAGAGAGAGAGAAAGAGAGAGAGAGAGAGAGGGAGAGAGAGAGAGAAAGGGAAAGAGAGAGAGAGAGAGAGAGAGAGAGAGAGAAAGAAAGAGAGAAAGAAAGAAAGAAAGAAAAAGAGAAAGAAAAAGAGAGAAAGATGGGGGGTGGGGAGTAGGGAGATAGACAAGAAGGTCGAGAGAAAAAGACAGAGAAAGAGAAAGAGAGAAACAGATGGACAGACAGAGCCAAAAAGACACAGAGAAAAAACAAACAAATTATTCAAAGACTAAAAAAAGACGTAAGGAAAGGCAAAACAAAGAAAGAAGAGATAATACCAGATAAACAAAGAAACAAACAACCAAAGAGACAGCCTGCCATTCACCCATCCATCCACCCATCCAGCCAGATAGCCAGACAGACAGACAGACAGACAGACACACACACAACCTGACCCACCTACCTACCTGGCCGGTTCCCCCAACACAGCTACATTCAGCAAACACTTCCTGATAGCCTGAGTGCGGGGGGGGGGGGGCGGATCACACGATGCCGATGCTAGCTTGCAAGGGGTGGGGGGTGGGCGGGGTGGGTTGTGGGCGGGGTGGGGGGTGGGGGACTAGGCTAGGCTCTTTCTTGTGTTTTTGTTTACTTGTTTCCTTGTTGTGGGGTTTTGATAGTTCTTGTGTTTTTGTTTACTTTTTCCTTGTTGTGGGGTTTTGTTTTGTTGTTTTGGTGTGTTTTTGTTAATGGTGGTATTTTTATGTTGTTGTTTATAGGTGTATATGTATTATTTTTGTCTATTATTTTCTATGTCTATCTATTGCAGTCGTTCCTATTTCTATGTGAAACTTTTTATTTTTTTTTAGATATTTCTGTAACCACGCGCGTTCGTGTTTGTTTGCTTGTGTGTGTGTATGTGTGTGTGCATATATATATATATATATATATTTATATATATATCTATATATCTATAATTATATATATATATTTATATTATAAATAAATTATATATATAAATATTATATATTCATATTATATATATATATATATATATATTTATGTGGTGTGTGTGTGTTGTGAGTGTGTGTAGTGTGAGTTGTGTGTTATATGTATATATATATATATATCTTATATATAATATATATATAATCTATATATATATATATATTATATATATATATATGTAGATAAATATATATATATATATATAAATATATAAATATATATGATAAATTTTATTCATATATATATTATATATTTATTATATATATTATATATATATATATTTCATATTAAATATATAGATAGATATTATTAATTTACTATATATATATTATATATATATAAATAATATATCTATATATATATATACACAACACAACATGTAAGAATTAACCGTACCTTTCCCGACCTCCCGTTCCTCTCTACCCTCCCTCCCCCTCCTCCTCCCAAGTCCCGAATATACATACGTTGATTGAGTGACAAATGTGAAGTGTGTGACAGCTGCAGCGCCGTCTTTGTTGCGGAGCTGTTTAATGTTTCCTTGAAGGGTAGAAATGAGGAGGGAAGAAGAGATAGAGAGAGAGAGGAGGGAAGAAGAGAGAGAGAGAGAGAGAGAGAGAGAGAGGAAAGAAGGAGAGAGATAGGAGAGAAGGAGAGAGAGAGAGGAGGGAATGAGAGAGGGAGGAGGGAAGAAGAGAGAGAGAGAGAGAGAGAGGAAAGAAGGAGAGAGATAGGAGAGAAGGAGAGAGAGAGAGGAGGGAAGAAGAGAGAGAGAGAGAGAGGAAAAAAGGAGAGAGATAGGAGAGAAGGAGAAGGAGAGAGGAGAGAAGGAGAGAGAGAGAGAGAGAGATAGGAGAAAAGGAGAGAGAGAGAGAGAGGAGGGAAGGAAAGAGAGAGGAGGAGGGAAGGAGAGAGAGAGAGAAGGATAGGGAGAGGAGGGAGAGGGGGGGTATGGAGAGCAATTAAAATGAAATATAGCGGTTTGGATTCGAGAGAGCTGAGACAAATGATATTCATGTTGTGAATAATGTTCTTATAGGGTTAAAGTGGCCGCTTCGATCCCTTTTCAGACAACCCTATCACCCTGACGTCTATATTCGCGTTTGCGTCGGTATGTTTCCTCTTGCAAATGCTGTTCAAGAATTAGAGATCAAACCGTCTCTTAGAGGGAAGGAGGGAGGGAGGGAGGGAGAGGGGAAAGGAGGGGGTGAGAGAGAGAGAGGGAGAAAGAGAGGGAAGGAGGGAGGGAGGGAGAGGGGAAAGGAGGGAGGGAGGGAGGGAGAGGGGAAAGGAGGGGGTGAGAGAGGGAGGGAGGGAGGGAGGGAGAGGGGAAAGGAGGGAGGGAGGGAGGGAGAGGGGAAAGGAGGGGGTGAGAGAGGGAGGAAGGGAGAGGGGAAAGGAGGGGGTGAGAGAGAGAGAGGGAGAAAGAGAGGGAGAGGAGAAGGAGAGATAGGGGGTTAGAGGGTGAGGGAGAGAGAGAGAGGTAGAGGAGAAGGAGAGATAGGGGGTTAGAGGCTGAGGGAGGGAGGGAGGGAGAGGGGAAAGGAGGGGGTGAGAGAGAGAGAGAGGAAGAAAGAGGGGAAGAGAAGAAGGAGAGAGAGAGGGGTAGAGGGTAAGGGAGAGAGAAAGAAAAAGATGGGGAGAGGGGAAAGGAGGGCGCGAGAGAGAGAGGGAGAAGAGAAGGAGATATAGGGGGGTAGAGGGTGAGGGAGAGAGAAAGAAAAAGATGGGGAGAGGGAGAGAGAGAGAGGGAGAAAGAGAGGGAGAGGAGAAGGAGATATAGGGGGGTAGAGGGTGAGGGAGAGAGAAAGAAAATGATGGGGAGAGGGGAAAGGAGGGGGTGAGAGAGAGAGGGAGAGGAGAAGGAGAGAGAGAGGGGTAGAGGGTGAGGGAGAGAGGAAGAAAAAGATGGGAGAGGGGAAAGGAGGGGGTGAGAGAGAGAGGGAGAAAGAGAGGAAGAGAAGAAGGAGAAGGAGACAGAGAGGGTTAGAGGGTAAGGGAGAGAGAAAGAAAAAGATGGGGAGAGGGAGAGGGGAAAGGAGGGGATGAGAGAGAGAGGGGTAGAAAGAAAGGGGGAGAAGAAGAAAGAGAATGATAGAAATAGAGAAAAGGAGGAGGAGGCTGAGGGCGGAGAATAAGAAGATGAGAACTAGAAATAGGAGCGGGGGAGAAGGAGACGGAGAGGGGAAGGACAGATAGACAGAGGGAGAGGTAAGTGGTAGGAGGGTTTAAAAGTCGTAAATACACGTAAGGGAATAGGGTCAAACGCCCTTAAAGTGACACATTACTCCTCGTTATAGGGTTGGATAAGGCGTATAAGGAAAGTGCGGGAATGCATTAGAGGGACTACAGCGTATTCCTTTTCTAGGCGATGTTGACCTTTTTATTTTTTTCATTTCAACTTTGTAAAAGATTCTTTATGCACTTTTTTTTATACATGTTTGTTCTTTTTTTTTACGAAGGGGTTTTGTTTTTGGTTTACGTTTATATATATATATATATATATATATATATATATATATATATATATATATATATATATATATATATCTATATATTAATTGAGAATATTCTTTTTTAAAAATCATGTTATTTTATTGTAAAGATTGGATCCAGATTATTTTTTTAACATACTTATCTTCTCTTCTCTCTTCTCTCTCTCTCTCTCCTCTCTCCTCTCTCTCTTCTTTCTCTCTCTCTCTCTTCTTCTCTCGCCTCTCTTCTCTATCTTATTCTTTCTCTTTTTTTCTTCTCTCTTTCTTCATCACTTTCAACTCTACTCTCTCTCTCTCTTCTCTCTTCTCTCTTCTTCTCTCTTCTCTTCTCCCCTCTCTCTCTCTCTCTTTCACTTCCTTTCTCTCTCACTTTTCATCTCTCTTTCTCTCTCTCTCTCTCTCTCTTTCTCTCTCTCTCTCTCTCTCTCTCTCTCTCTCTCTCTCTCTCTCTCTCTTTCTCTCTCTCTTCTTCTTCTCTCCTGCTCTTCTCTCTCTCTCTCTGCCTCTCTCTCTCTCTCTCTCTCTCTCTCTCTCTTCTTCGACTCTCTCTCTCTCTCTCTCTCTCACTCTCTCTCTCTCTATCTTTCTCTCTTTTCTTTCTTTTCTCTTCTTTATCTCTCCTTCCTCTCTCTCCTCTCTTTCTCTCTCTTCTCTCACTCTCTCTCTCTCTCCTTTCTCCTCTCTCTCTACTCTCTCTCTCTCTTTTCTCTCCCTCTCTCGTCTTTCTTTCTCTCTTCTCTTCTTTCTCTCACTCTCTCTTTTCTTTCTTCTCCTCTCTCTCTCTCTCTCTCTCTTTTCTTTTCTTTCTCCCCCCCTCTCTCTCTCTCTCTCTCTCACTCACTTTCTCTCTCACTCTCTCTCCTCTCTCTCTCTTTCTCTCTCTCTCTCTCTCTCTCTCTCTCTCTCTCTCTCTCTCCTTCTCTCTTTCTTTTTCTCTTTCTCTTCTTTCCTCTCTCTCTCTCTCTCTCTCTCTCTCTCTCTCTCTCTCTCTCTCTCTCTCTCTCTCTCTCTCTCTCTCTCTCTCTCTCTCTCTCTCTCTCTCTCTCTCTCTATGTCCAACTGCAGCTGATGATTATATTGTACCTTATGATTATGCTAATTTGATTGCACAAGGTATTGATCATCAATCTTTTTGTTTGATCAGGAATATATTCTTTGATGTTGGAAAGGATAAATCGATCATTAATTGATAATAAAAAAGGTTATGGTTAATGATGATGATAATGTTGATGATAACGATAATGGTGAGGATAGTGAGAAGATGATAGTAGTAATAGCAATTGTTATTGTTATCAATGACATTGTTGAAAAAAATGCCTTGATTTAAGTTATGTTGTCATTATCACCATCATTGTTATCATTATCATCTTTATCACACAGTCAGTATCCTGATATCAGAAAGTAACTACTTCCATGATACCTCCCGCCTCCCCCCCCACCACCTCTCCTTTCCCTCTCTCTTCTTTCTTCTTTCGAGAGTCTAGATCGGTCGCTCCGCTCTTGCCGCCCTCCGGCCGTACCCTCCTGTCCTCTCACTCCTTATACTCTCCTCCTTGCCTCCTCCTCCGTCTCCTTTCCCACTCCAGGACCTTCCCGCCCTATGTCGACCTCCGTACCTCCCCTCTGGTCTCATACGCGCCTCTCCCCCCCTCTCTCTTGCGTTCTCTCCTTCCCCTTCTCCCTCTCTCCTACTCCCTCTCCGACTCCGTCTCACTCTCACTTTCCCTCCTCCCTTTTCCTCTCCCTCTCCCTCCTCCCTCTCCCTTTTTTTTTTCTTTTCCCTCTCACCCTCTCCCTCTCCCTCTCCTTTTCCCTCGCTCTCCCTCCCTTTCTCTCCCTCTCTCCCCCCCCCCCCTCCCTCTCCTCTCCCCCTCTTCCCTCTTCCCCCGTTCCCGTCCCTCTCCTCGCTTTTTCCCTCCCTCTCCTAATAAACCCTCATCCCTCTCGCGTGACAGTGTTCCCCATTCACCTCTCTTGTGTGACAGAGTTCCTTCCTCCCTCTCCCTCGCATGACAAGACCCCTCCCCTCCCCCTCCCCTTCTTATCCCTCGTGACACCCTCTCGAGACATGACCAAGGAACTCCATTTGTCTTGGATGAAATCGAAGCTGTGAGATTCTCATCTTTATCATCTTCTCGTTCGTATTTTTTTTTCTTTTTTTTTCTTTTCTTTTCTTTCTTTCTTTCTTTCTACCACACTTTTTTTTCATTTTGGTTTTCCTTCTTCTTCTTCTTTTTGTTATGATTTTGCTGGTTTTTTTTTTCCCCTTTTTTTGTAAATGTTTCGGCTGCTTGTATATTTTGTTTTCCTTTTTTTTCGTGAGGGAAATTATGACGAGGAAGAAGAACAAGAACAAAAACAAGAGTAGGAAAAAAAGAGACAAGGAGTAAAAACAAAGAAAAAAGAGACAAAAAAAAACAAGAAAAGAAAAAAGGAAGAAGACAAATTTCTCAAAAAAAAGAAAAGAAAAAGGGGACCCGCCATTTTAAATATCGCAGACTCTGATTTTTCCCCGGACAAGGAGGTCCAACCTGTCCCTCTCCTTCTGGCGAGGAAGGACTAAAAAAAAATCCTATTTTACCCTGTGACTCCACGAAATATCCTTGCCGGCTTAGCTTTCTGTTGCTCTAGCTTTCAGCCTATGTGTCTGTCTTGTTTTTGTTTTTTCATGCTTTTCTCATTCTTTCTCTATTATCCTGTCTAACCTTCTTATGCGCTCTAGGCGCTATCGCGCTATCTCGCGATCATCTGTCTCGCCATGCCTCTCTTGCGCAGCCCTCTGTCGGTCTGGCGTTCGTTCTCGAGCTCTAGCGTCGCGCGAAGAGATTCGCTCTTGCGTCGCAGATCGGCTCATGTATGCTGCTTGCGATCAAAACCACCCCCACGTAGCGCTATCGCTCTATCTCGAGAGAGAGACGCTAGAATGCAGCGAGCGCGTTCTCTAGGTGTTTTTCTCTAGGCTTTCTCTGTTCTCTCTCTCGTTCTCTAGTTTCTATCGTTCTTGCGTCTCTCTGGTCGCTATTCGTTCTCTCTCACACTTTCTTCATCTTTCTCTATTCCCTCTCTCATCTCCTCCTACTTTTTATTCTTCATATTCTTGTCTCTCTCTCTTACCTTCTCTCTCTCCTCTCGCGAGCTCGCGCGCTCCTCTATCTCTCGAGCCGCGACTCCCTCTCCTCTCGACCTGCTTATTCTTCTTTCTCTCAATCTCTTCAATCTCCCTCCATTCTCTTCTTCTATCTTTCTCTCTCAAATCTCTTTCTCTCTCTTACTTATTTATCTTTTACTCACACTTTCATCTCTCTTTTCTCAATTTAACTCATTTCTTTTACTCTACTCTTTTTCTTTCTATCTTCAATCTAGACATCTCTCTCTCTCTCTCTCTCTCTCTCTCTCTCTCTCCTACCTTCTTCAATCCTTCTCTCTCTCTTTATCTCTTTCTCTCCCTCTCTCAATCTCTCTCTCTCTCTCTCTCTCTATCTCTTCTCTTCTTTCTCTCTCTCTTGCTCTCTCCCTCCCTCTCTCATTCTCTCTCTCTCTCTCAATCTCTATCTTCTTCTCATCTCTCTCTCTTCTTCTTCTCTTCTCTCTCTCTCTTCATATTCTCTCTCTCTCTCTCTCTCTCTCCCCCCTCACATTCTCACACTCCTCTCCACAATCTCACTCTCTCTTACTCTCCATATCTCTCTCATCTCTTTCTCTCTCTCTACTCTCTACTCTTTTCTTTATTCTTTTCTCTTCTCAATCTCTCTCTCTCTCTCTCTCTCTCTCTCTCTCTCTCCCTCTCTCCCTCCCTCTCTCCCTCTCTCTCTCCCTCTCTCTTATGTATGTGTGTGTGTGAATGTATTTATATCTATATATACATGTGTATCTATATCTACATCTACATCTATATATACCTGTATACACACAAACATGCGCTTTGTTTATACAGCTCATTTGTTCAGTTCAGTAAGTGTACATTATAAATGTATTTGTTCCCAAGACCTCCGAAGGGAGAGGACAGCAAGGAAGACAAGCGCTTGCATTTTCCACTGAAGACAGGCAGGCAGCGGGACAATCTGACAGGCCAAACGAATGCATAATCCAGCAGGCTAACCACCTACGTACCGCTGTCGTCTGCTTCATCTGCTGATTAATTCCGTCGCTGCTGCTGCCTGGGCCTTGTTGAGAGGAGAGAACGTCGGTAGTGTGTTGTCTAGCTACTGCTGTTCTGCTGTGCGCTTCTTCCTCCTATTGCTGGCTGTTCGGCTGTTAGATGGTTCATTATTGCGATGCTGTTCTGCTGTGCGATGCTTTCTGCTGGCTGTTCTCAGATCGTTCGCTTTCTCGACGCTGTTCTGCTGTGCGATGCCTTCTGCTGGCAGTCCTCAGAGGGTCTGCTTTCTCGACGCTGTTCTGCTGTGCGATGCCTTCTGCTGGCAGTCCTCAGAGGGTCTGCTTTCTCGATGCTGATCTACTGTGCGCTTCTTCCTCCTGCTGGCTGTTCGGCTGTTAGATGATTCATTATTGCGATGCTGTTCTGCTGTGCGATGCCTTCTGCTGGCAGTCCTCAGATCCTTCGCTTTCTCGACGCTTTTTTCCGCTGTCCGATGCCCCCGACGGTCGTTTCGCCAGTGCTATCCCGAGATTCCCGAGCGCTGGCGGTGCGGGTGTATCCGCGGTTGTGATGCGGCTCATCAGCGGGGTCATTATACACCGCCTACACCGTTTGATCGATAGAGGGCGGAGCTAATTACCATGCGGACGAGTTGGGGACACCTGCAGCTGTAGTACGAGCAGTAGTAGTAGCACGTGAATTCCGGCAGCTCGTGAAGCTGTAGATCTCAACAGCTGTATCTCACGCCACTGCAGTAGTCGCTCAGGGGTTGTGAAAAACACGAATGAAGCTTTTTTACTGCGTTGGTAAGCTCAGAACACGCTTTATGAGGAATTTAATATACATAGTACATGTATTCATATAGGCAGCACAGGTTGATATATACTGTATATATATAAAGACTATATATCCCCATATATAATATATATATATATATATACTTCAATATATACTACCTACTCCCTCCCCACACAACATATATATATACTATATGTATATATAATATATTCAGCTATATATTATATATATCTATATATTATATTACACACACACAATATATATATATACCATTTATATATATGTATAGATTCCTCCACTATATATATACTATATAATCACCTCTTCCCTACTATATCCACCACTATACCCCCTCCCCTCTCTCACTCCCCCTAGACCCCTATATTATTAAGGGGCATATATATTAAATATATATATATATATATATATATTATACGACTATATATACGTGACTATATATATATATGCTCACCTTCATAACAAGTAAATACATTTTTATCTTAGGTCAAGGATTTTATCAAATATCACACGCGTAATTGTTGCCAAGTGCTATACGCTGGCACAGTAATTAAGATTTAGGCTACTCCTAGTTGAGGCCGACGACGAAAGTGTTATAGGAAACCTAAGTCTCAAACACTGTGCTTCAGTACGAACAACTGTTGGCCCCTGCATGACTAACGATACAAATAGGATCGCAACACACCACAGGAGCAAATGCAATTACAGATGTTGTAATTGCAGGGCGTCTTAAGGGACTATTGTACACCGCGGTCAAGCAGTACATATGTGCGTGTTGCTAAGCCGTTCTCATCATTAATTCTGTTTGTCTTTCTCTCTTTTCCCCCTTTTCTGCTCCTCCTCTCTCTCCTCACGCTCTCTCTCTCGCCGCGCCCTCTTTCCCCGTCCGCCTCCGCTCGCCTTCTCTCTCTTCTCTCTGCTCTTCTCCGCGCATCTCTCTCTCTCTGATCTGGGTCTTCTCGATCTCCTATTCTCTTCGCTAGCTCTCTCTCTCTCTTCTCTCTCTCTCTCTCTCTCTCTCTCTCTCTCTCTCTCTCTCTCTCTCATTCTCTCTCTCTCTCTCTCTCTCTCTCTCTCTCATTCTTTCTCTCAATCTCTCAATCTCCCTCCCTCTTTCTTTCTTTCTCTCTCTTTCTCTCTCTCTCTCTC
>NW_028234415.1:6147614-6150114 GCF_977035675.1 Penaeus japonicus | reverse complement strand
ACCCACCCTACCCACCCTACCCACCCTATCCACACTTGCCCACCCTACCCACCCTACCCACCCTACCCACCCTACCCACCCTATCCACACTTGCCCACCAAACCCACCCTGCAGACCAGCCAGCCTTCGCCTGACTGATGGCATCGTAAGTTTCTCGCGCCGGAAGTTGTACGGAAGTGAAGGATTGACACGAAGGATGGGTGGGGGCCGGAGGAGGAGGAGGGAGGATGGGTGGGTGGGTGTGAGGATGGGTGGGAGGGAGGGAGGAAGGAGAGAGCACGAAGGTGGGAGGGAGGGGGGAGATAGGAGGAAGGTAGGAGGGAGGGAGGAGAAAGACGGGAGGAAGGGAAAGGGAGAGAGGGGGAAAGTAGGAGGGAGATAGGGAGGAGAAAGATGGGAGAGAGGGAAAGGGAGAGAGGAGGAAGGTGGGAGGGATGGAAAGTGAGAGAGGAGGAAGGTGGGAGAGAGATAGGGAGGAGAAAGATGGGAGAGAGGGAAAGGGAGAGAGGAGGAAGGTGGGAGGGAGGGAAAGGGAGAGAGGAGGAAGGCGGGAGGGAAGAAGGAGGGAGGTAGGGAGAAAGAGAGAAGTGTGGAGGCAGGAAGGAGGGAAGAGGTAAGAGGAAAGGAGAAAGAAGGAAGGTGGGAAAGAAAGAAGACTAAGGAGAAAGAGGAAGATGGAAGAGAAAGAGTGGAAGGGAGAAACAGGGAGAGAGAAGAAAGGATGAAGAAGGAGAATCGAGGAAGAGTCAGAGGCGGAAGAAACGTAGAAAGATGGAAGGCGATCGAAAAAAATACTTTATGTTGACAATCTTATGCATTGCAACATATGCGACTGATGTGAATGAAGTAACGAGAGAAAAGAGACAAGATAAGAAGGGGGGGAAGGGAAGGGGGGGAGGGGGGAGGGTTCTTCTTCTAGCTTCGCTCATTTCACTGCAACTTCAAAACCTCAAATATGTTACTAGTGCAACAAAAACTGCATTCCAGAGTGATTTATATAAAATGAATAAATAAATAAATAAAAACAGCACACAACAAAGTAAGAAAAAAGAACTTGGAATAATGTTATGTTTATGTTGATGTTTAGTTATGATCTTTTTCCTAACATGAAGTGCAAGTCCGATGATAAACTAGGAGTGATACTATCTTGATGTTTCTAGACGTTATTGATCTTTCAATAAGTAGATTTATGTTTATTTGATAACATGTCGAATTACCACACTCTCCTCTTTATGAAATGTGTTAGTGTTTGTAGATATAAACATGCATACATATATACGCAAAAAATAGGAAATTATATATGTGTGTGTGTGTGTGTGTATGTTTGTGTGTGTGTGTGTGTACATAAATATGCACAGTTGTTTGTGTGTGTGTCTATGCTAGCATTGGTCCATATTTCTCTAAATCTGTTTGTGTTTATTCCCTGGGTATAGGAACCAGGCTGACTAACACCATCAAACACTAATTGGCTCGATTCCTTCAAGTAGCTGTACACTTGAGATAATGGGATTGCCTCCCTGCTTCCCCCCCTCCCCCTCCCAGAACCCTCCCCCTCCCAGAACCCTCCCCTCCCCATCCCCTCACCCCTCCCCCTTCCTCTTCTCCCCTCACCCTCACCCTCACCCTCACCCTCCCCCATCCCCTCCCCCTTCCCCCCCACCGCGCCCCCCCTCCCCCCCCCCCCTCCCCCCTCCCCCTCCCCCCTCCCCTCACCCCCTCCCCCTTCCTCTTCTTCCAGCTACCCTCCCTTATCACTCCTTCTTCCAGCCCCTTTCCCCTTCCTTGTTGTAACTTCCTTCCCTCCTCACCTCCTCTGCTCCCTCTCCTCCCTCCCGCTTCTCGCTTCTCCCCTCTCCCCTCCCTCTTCTCATCTCCACCCTCTTTCCTCCCTCCTCTCTCCTCTTCAACCTCCCAACCACCCGCCACGCCCTCTTCTCCCATCCCTCTCTTCTCCACCCACCCCTCTCCCCTCCCCCGCCCTTCTCTTCTTTAGTCCCCTGCTATATCTCCAACGCCCCCCTCCCCTCCTCTCCACGTATCTCCCCTCTCCCTCGCTCTTCCTCGCTCTTGCTCCCTCTCTCCCTCCCTCTCCTCCCTCTCACCTACCCCTCCTCCGTCTCTTCCGTTTTTCTTCCATCCCAGCCTCTATTTCTCTTTTCACCACCCTTCCTCTCGGCCCTCTCCCTCTCTTTCCCGCTCTTCCCCCCTCTTCCTTTTTTTCCCGTCCTTCCTCCCTCTTCTCCTATCCCCCACCCTTCTTCCCCGCCCCCTTCCTCCTTCTCCCCTCTCCGACCCTTCCCCCGTCACCCCTACCCTTTTCCACCGCTCCCCTCCCTGGCCGGCCTTTCCCCCTGTACTCGTCCTCCCGCCCTTCTCTCCCTACCTCCCCCCTCGCCCCCCCTCCCTCCTTCCCTCCCCCTCCCCCTCTCTACCTCCCCTGCACCCCCCTTCAACGCCCCTCTCCCCACCCTCGACCCCCACCCCTCACCCACCCCCCCCC
>NW_028234415.1:6146175-6147514 GCF_977035675.1 Penaeus japonicus | reverse complement strand
GATCTCACTTTGGTCCCACATTCCACATAAAACTCAGTCAACATGGATATCAAAGTACCATTCTAGGGCCCCTTGATTTACAGGATGGCATGTAGTGGAAATGCAATTCAAAATATTAGGATATTGCATTACATTTCTTTAAAAAAAAATAAAAAAAAGGTGCTGAGGAATTAGAACTTTGATCTAATTGGACAACCCGGAGGCATTCCACAAGTTGCTGGTAAAAATATTAGAATAAAGTGGCATTGATATCGTGCACTGTTATTTCAAGATGTAATTGATGATTGATGTTGCTTTTTGGTCCAACATCAATGATTATTTTGCTTAAAGGATCAAACATTATTAAGATTGATTTCTCTCTCTCTCTCTCTCTCTCTCTCTCTCTCTCTCTCTCTCTCTCTCTCTCTCTCTCTCTCTCTCTCTTGCTCTCCCTGTATGTGTGTTTTAGTTTAAGTATCAATCAATTTCTTTGATTGTTTATTTATTTCCCTATTACTCTTATCAATCATTAATATTTTCAATACTTTTTCCTTTTTTCATTTTTCTTTGTGCTTTGAGCCATAGCCCAGGCAATTAATTTGGATTTCCTTAAACGAAATAATCCAAAGCCGGCCCCCTAAGCTTGGTGACCCGTTGGCAAGCAAGACCCAAAGCAATTAATTAACTTGGTTCAGAACGTGAGCGCCGGAGATGCGTGTAATTGTAATAGGCTCGTTGGCCAGCCTCTCGCAACCTCGCTTTCTCCCCAACACGCGCCTCCTCCTTCGGCAAAACGAGTCTACCTTCTCACTAGGGCTAGCGGGAGTTTGAGGGATTGTCTGTGAGAGTTTGAGGGAGGGAGGGAGGGAAGGAGGAAGGGTAAAGGGGAAAGGGGGAAGGAAAGAGATGGAGAGGAGAAGATTGGAAGGAAGGAAGGAAGGAGAGGAGAAGCGTAAATGGAGAGAGGGAGAGAGGATAAAAGAAAAAAAAGGAAAAAGGAAAAAGAAAAAGAGAGACAGACAATCAGTC
Organism: Penaeus japonicus; assembly: GCF_977035675.1. Lineage (NCBI taxonomy): Eukaryota > Metazoa > Arthropoda > Malacostraca > Decapoda > Penaeidae > Penaeus > Penaeus japonicus. Next base: position 6,146,506 of record NW_028234415.1, on the reverse strand, counting down.
AGACAGAAAGAAAAAAAGCTAAACCGAGAGACAAAACAGAACCAGAGACACACAAAACACCCCAGAAACACAGACAGAAAACCCGAAAAATCAAGCAGACCTACAACATCAAAACAACAACACGCATTTACAACCCTCCGACTAAGCAAACATACCCTTCTTGCCTTCTTGCTTGCTGTGCTTTCCCGTCCGCATGCACGAAATTCATTATCGAGCCAAACAGGGACCGTCGACTTGACAAGATAACTGTCTCTCGAGGCTCGTCGGAATTTTGAGAAAAGACCCGCCTATTGTAGACAGCTTGTTTCCACTCGCTAATTGCTGTCGGAGT
>NW_028234415.1:6131175-6138675 GCF_977035675.1 Penaeus japonicus | reverse complement strand
GTGCTCGTGTGTGTGTGTGTGTGTGTGTTTGTGTCGAGTTGTGTGTGTGTGTGTGTGTGTGTGTGTGTGTTGTGTTTTGTGTGTGTGTGTGTTGTTGGTGTGTGTGTATATATGTATATTATATAATATATATATATTATACTATTACTAGATATATATATATATATATATATATATATATATATATATACTAAATATATATTGTGTTGGGTCGTGTGTAGTGTTGTGTGGTGTGTGTGTGAGTGTATATATATATATATATACATACATACAGATATATATAATTTATCTATAATATATTTATACTATATATATATATATATATATATACATACAGATATATATTTATATATTATTATGTTTACTGTTATATATATAATATATATATATATAATATATATTTATACATACAATATATATATATATATATTATATATATATAGATATATAAGTGAGAGAAGAGAGGGAGACTGAGAGTAGAGAGAGAGAGTGTGAGATGAGTGAATGAGAGAGAGGAGGGCGAGATGAGGAAGAGCGGTATGGGGGGTGTGAGAGTGAGATGGAGAGAGAGATGGATGAGAAGAGACAACGAGAGAGAGAGAGACAACGAGAGAGAGAGAGAGAGAGAGAGAGAGAGAGAGAGAGAGAGAGAGAGACAGAGACAGAGACAGAGAGAGAGAGAGAGAGAGACAACGAGAGCGAGAGAGAGAGAGACAGATAAAGAACAAGAGACATACAAAGACAATCAGAGTCGGAGAGAGGAACATGTGAATATGCACAGAAAGTTTCAGTGTTACTCATGTGCGTATTGTGTATGAATGTATGCTCGCATGCGGGGGTTTATATGTACGTTTACATCCAGCGCGTGTGTGATTTATGCAAAGAAATGTTTGCAACGAAAATGTTGATTTTTTCCTCGCCATTTTCATGAGCGTTGGAGTGTCGAGCGGAAAATATATATACACTGGAAAAAAAAATGCTGGAGATGCACATGCAAACATTTTCAGTACCCCCAAATATATAAATGTATGCGTATATATATGTACACACACACACATACACACAGATATATATTATATATTGATATATATATATTGAGATATATATTTATTTATATATTTATACATATTTATATATTAATATATATATATTTATATTTATTATATTATTTATATTTATTTATATGTGTGTGTGTCTGTGTGTGGTGTGGGTGTGTGGGTGTGTGTGTGAGACATATATATATAATATATATTTTATTATATATATATATAGTATATATATATAATATATATTTATTTATATTTTTATATTTTTATGTTAGATAATATAGAGATATATTATTTATATATATTTATTTATCTTACAGATATATTATTTATATATATATTATTTATTTATAGATCTATTTATATATGATATAAAGATATAATAAATACATTCAGAGAGTATATATATATATATATTTAGATATATATATTTATGTAGTTTATATATAATACATTACAGATATTTTTTATATATATATATATATAGATATTATTTATATTTATATATTATAGTTATAGACATACATACATATCTATATATATATATATAATATATATATGTATTTATTAATATTATATATATATGCCTACTATATATATATTATGGATATATTTATTATATTTATGTATTTATACATACAGAATATATATATATATATTATATATATATATCTATAATATATATATATATAAATTTATATATAGATATTTATATGGATAGATAGATAGAAATGCATATGCATATACATAATGTATGTATATTTTATATATATATATTATATATAATATATATATAAGATAGATTATATATATATATATATATATATATATTCTTAAATGTATATATATATTATTATATATATATATATATATTAAATATTATTGATAGATAGTAGATAGATAGATACAAATATATGTAATTTTTTAATATGTATATATATATGTATTTATATTTATATATATATATTTATTTTATATCTATCTATCTATTCATCTATCTATCTATCTAACTATCTATTGAATATATATATATATATATATATATATATATATATATATATATATATATATATATATATATATTTATTTATATATATATATATACATACACACACACAGTGATGATGAAAATTATCATCATAATGACAATTGCGATGATGACAGTTGTAATGGAAAGATGATGATAATTAGGATATTGATAATGGAAATAATAATGATAAGGAGGATGATAGGGGTAGTAAAAACAAAGATAATAAGGTAGATAACAGCGACAATGAAAATAATAATTTAAATGACATTGAACAGAAGGACAACGATAAGATTAATGATGCAATTTCTTCCTTTTTTTCCATCATTTCCCTCAAAATAGAACATGTTCATGGCAACAAACAGCCAACGCGTCTTCGAAGGTTTTGCCCGTGGGGAGAGCCGTGCCTGACAGACCTTCAGTGCAATTAACAGAACAATTGCAGCGTTCAGTGAAGCCACCTCCCCCCCCCCTCCCCCGCCTCCTCTTCTTCTCTCCTCCTCTTCTTCCCTCCCTTATCTCTCTCCTCTCTTTCTCTCTTCCTTTCTCTCTCTCCTCTCTTTCTCTCTTCCCTTCTCTCTCTCCTCCTCTTCTTCCCTCCCTTATCTCTCTCCTCCTCTTCTTCCCTCGCTTATCTCTCTCCTCCTCTTCTTCCCTCCCTTATTTCTCTCCTCCTCTTCTTCCCTCCCTTATCTCTCTCCTCTTCTTCTTCCCTCCTTTATCTCTCTCCTCCTCTTCTTCCCTCCTTTATCTCTCTGCTCCTCTTCTTCCCTCCTTTATCTCTCTCCTCCTCTTCTTCCATCCTTTATCTCTCTCCCCCTCTTCTTCCTTCCCTTATCTCTCTCTTCCCTTTCTCTCATCCTTTCTCTCCTCCCCTCCCCTATCTCCCCGCCCGAACCCCCATCTCCCTTTGTCCTCCTCCTCTCCCCCCACCCCTTATCTCCCTACCTCCTCCATCTCCCTCTTTATTCTGCCTTCTCTCTCTTCACCTACCATCTCCCTCTTCCCACCTTTCTTCTCCTTCCCCATCGGCCTCCCTCTCTCCCCTTCTCCATCTCTCCCCATAATCCCTCCCCCTTCCATCTCACCCTTTGCCCTTCCCTCCTCTCCCGCTGGTCGGTCTCCCCCCCCCTTCCCCCTTACCCTACATTACCCCCTCTATCCCTCCTCTCCTGCCCAGTCATTCCCCACCCCTACCCAACCCCACCCTCCCCCACCCTCCCTACATTACCCACCCTTTCCCTCCTCTCCGGCTACCCTGCACCAACCCCCACCCCTTCTCCCTTACCCCCTCCTCCTGCCATGCAAAACCTACTAATGGCACCCCCGCAACCCGTACCCCCCCCCTCTACCCCCATCCCCAACCCAGAGTCCCTTGTTACATGCTGTGATCCCGCTGTGCCGCATGACAGCATGGGATTCTATTGGCACTAAGCTTTCTCGTGCGGTGGGCCTTGGCACTGATTGTTCCTCTCGGCACTGTGTTTGTGTATGGTTATTATGAATGTCTGTGTATTGTGTTTCTTATTTTTAAGTTTATATGATTTTTTAATGTTTGTATCACTATTCTATTAATATCCTTGTTATTGCTGATATTATTAAGAATGATCTTATCATTACGAATAATACAATTATCTCTATCATCAATATTATCATTGGCATCAAAATTTATCACCATTAATATCATCATGATTTTACGTCTATACAATACACATTTTCTCGTGTTACATAGGCACAATTCATACTATTTCCTCTATGTCCAGTAACAAAAGTAGTAATAATGATATTAATGATAATAATGATGATAAAAACCGTTATATATTTGCTTGCACAAGGTCTGCCTCTCTCTCCATTGCCACACTTGATCTAATAATACTTAATCATCTTGATATTGATTATTATATCACCATGTGTTCATCTATTTACTATTATCTTTGTATGTTTATGGATTTTGCAAATCCTCTTTCTCTCGCTCCTTCTCTCTGTGCTCCTCTCTCTTTCTATCTCTCGAGAGAGCGTACTCTCTCGCTCTTGAGCTCTCTCTCATCGAGAGCGGCTCTCTCTCTCTCTCTCTCTCTCTCTCTCTCTTTCTCTCTCTCTCTCTCTCTCTCTTTATCTAACTATCTATCTATTTATCTATCTGTCTATCTATCTATCTGTGTATCTATCTATCTATCTGTGTATCTATCTATCTGTCTATCTATATATCTATTTATTTATCTATCTATCTACTTATCTCTCTCTCTCTCAATCTTCCTATCTATCTATCTATCTATTTATCTTTCTATCAATCTCTCTCTCTCTCTCTCTCTCTCTCTCTCTCTCTCTCTCTCTCTCTCTCTCTCTCTCTCTCTCTCTCCTCTTCCTAGCATTCCAATCTATCTATCATCAAAACCTTTGCTCTATGTATGTTCTATCAATTAAAATCTCATTTCATATCCTTGATGTATCTATCCATCTATTAATACTGTAATACACGTATCTATTTACTCAACACTTTCTCTAACTATTAATATCTAGAGTAAAATCTGCGTTTCTACCTTGCAAAGTTATATAATTCACGCAACCACTAATTAAACGCTATTTCCTTTCTCTCTCTCAAGCCTTAAATACGACCTAAACTTGAGAAGTCCAATCCGAGAAGAAAAAAAAAATAACAACAACAAGAAAAATTATAATGAAAAGAAAAGAGAGAGAGAAAAAAAAGATAAATAAAATAAAATTGGATTAAAAAATACACGGTGAAGTTCCTAATAGGAGAAGGGTTTGTCCAACATAGTTTGGTAAAGTTTAACTCCTCGAATGGATAAAGCGAGTGGTTAAACTGCTACTTATTCATCAAGTTTGCGGAACTATAGTGTATATTGGCTGGGGAATCAAGGTTTTATTTTATTGCCTTATAGGATTCCGGGGAGGGAATTAGTTTCTGGTTACTCCTTACCCCTGGTTACCTCCCTTCCCTCTTCCCTCTCTTCGCCTCTTCTTCCTGACTTCGCTCTCTCTCTCTCTCTCTCTCTCTCTCTCTCTCTCTCTCTCTCTCTCTGTCTCTCTCTCTCTCTCTCTCTCTCTCTCTCTCTCTCTCTCTCTCTCTCTCTCTCTCTCTCTCTCTCTCTCTCTCTCTCTCTCTCTCTCTACTTACCCTCACCCTTACACTCTCAAGCTTCTCTCTCTCTCTCTCTCTCTCTCTCTCTCTCTCTCTCTCTCTCTCTCTCTCTCTCTCTCTCTCTCTCTCTCTCTCTCTCTCATTCACTTCCCTTTTCCTATGACACCCACACGGGAAGACTATAAGAACCGACGCATTGAGAAGTTTAAGAGACAGAATGTGAACGATGATGTATTTCGAGGTGTGTGTAATCCTCCTTCGTGTTTGCCAGGTGATTCCTTCTGCCTCTCGTTCCTCTAAGGTGTGTGTGCTTGTGTGTGTGTGTGTGTGTGTGTGTGTGTGTGTGTGTGTGTGTGTGTGTGTGTGTGTGTGTGTGTGTGTGTGTGTGTGCGTGTGCGTGTGTTTCTACATATGTATAACATGTATGTCGGAAATGCATCTACATATAAATCACATGAATACTCGAGCAATATTTACTTGTCACATGACATCCAGATGCCAGCCAATTCCTTCTCGACGTGCAGTAAAAAAAAAAGCCCAAATAAATCACACAAGGCAAGTCCTCGTATCGCGCAGCATCCTTCCGACAGCATCCTTCCGGCAGCATCATCTCGAGTGTCTGGCATCTGCTCTCGAGGAAATTGACTCGCCGTATATCCGGGAGGCGCGGTGCTCATTCGGACACTTCCGCCGTCGAAGAGTACCTCTGAGCTGCCCTACGAGCGTCTGGACAGGATCTTGGCTCGGTTTATTCTGCGGCAGTAAACTGTTTACACCTCGTTCCCTTCAGATAAACGAGGGGAAGGGGAAAGAGACACGGGGTTTAGGGAAAGGGAGAGGGGGAGATAGGGGGAGAAAGGGGTAAGGGAGAGGGGGGAAAAGGGGGAAGGGAGAGAGAGGGGGAGATGGGGGGAGAAAGGGGGAAGGGAGAGGGGGGGAGATGGGGAGATAGGGAGAGAGAGTGGGGGAGATGGGGGAGATAGGGAGAGAGAGGGGGGGGATGGGGGTAAGGGAGAGGGGGGGAGTGGGGGGGGAAAGGGGAAGGGAGATGGGGAGACAGGGTGGGGGAAAGAGGGGAGGAAGGGCAAAGAGGAAAGGGGGAGAAAAGGGTGAAGGTAATGGGAATGGGACGTAAAGGGTGAGGGAGTTAGATGGTAAGGGAGATTGGGTGAGAGGGAGGAAAGGGAAAGAGAGAGAGAGGCTACAGGAAGGGGAGAGAAATAAGCGAGAAGGGATAGGTAGGGGGAAAGTGACAGGGAAAGAGAGGGGAGGAACGTCTAAAAGGGCATCGCTCGAAGTTGGCCAATCAGCAGTCAGCTTGCTATCTTTGGAGGACCAATCAGGAGTCTCCGTTGGCTCTTACCAGGACCAATCATGGCCCATCTCCCCCGCCATCCTCTCTCTTGGTTTCATTTTTATCTACCCGAGTGCCTGTTCGTTGCTCGTTGGTGGCAAGCTTTCTACACCTGTTACTGCTGTTGCTAGAATGAGTAATGGCGACTCGACCTCTTGTTACACAGGTCTGCTGCTAGAACTCGCCATGTTTTATTTTTATTTCTTTCTCTCTCTCTCTCTCTCTCTCTCTCTCTCTCTCTCTCTCTCTCTCTCTCTCTCTCTCCCTCTCTCTCTCCTCTCTTCTCTTTCTCTCTCCCACCTCTCTCTCGCATCCGCTCCTCTCATCTCTCCTCCTCTCTCCCTCTCTCTCTCTCTCCTCTCTTCTCTCTCTCTCTCGCTCCTCTCTCTCTCCTCTCTCTCTCACACCTCTCTCTCTCTCTCTCTCTCTCTCTCTCTCTCTCTCTCTTCTCTCTCTCTCTCTCTCTCTCTCTCTCTCTCTCTCTCTCTCTCTCTCTCTCTCTCTCTCTCTCTCTCTCTCTCTCTCTCTCTCTCTCTCTCTCTCTCTCTCTCCCCTCTTTTTTTTTTTTTTTTTTTTTTTTTTTTTTTTTTCTTTTCTTTTTTTTTTTGTTAAAGAAGACACAGGCATCAGATCACAGGGTCTTAAAACACGCCACAGGCCAGAGGGAAGAAAACACGCCATATAACCGACGTGAAATAAATACACAGGGCCCCAAATCCCACATCACGTATCAAAAACATACACGTTCCCGGATCAAAGAAAACGGTAGACCTGTGAAATCAACCGCTCCCTTAAAGTTAGGGGAGATAATTGTGTAGCAGAGGAAAAGGGGAGGAGCAGCAGGAGCACAGGAAGACAGAGAATAGGGAGCAGAGGAAGACAGAGAATAGGGAGCAGAGGAAGACAGAGAATAGGAAGCAGAGGAAGATGGAGAATAGGGAGCAAGAGGATATTAAGGGAGACCAGATCT
>NW_028234415.1:6112726-6115226 GCF_977035675.1 Penaeus japonicus | reverse complement strand
AATAATGACAAGAAATGAACAACAGCAAGGAAACACTAGCATCATCACCATATTCCCTTTCAACAACGACAATAAATAAACAACAAAAAACATCCTCTTAATCCCCGACAATAGCAAAGACAAACAACAACTACAACAAAAAGCTAACACCATATCAGCCTCCCTTTTAACAAGGTCAATAATCACATCATCGTCATTAAACAACAAAAACAGCAAATAAACAAAATCAGCAAATAGACAAAGACAGCAAATAAACAAAAACAGCAAATATACAAAAACAGCAAATAAACAAAAACAGCAAATAAACAAAAACAACAAATAACCAAACACAGCAAATAAACAAGAACAACAAATAAACACCATCACTAAAAACAACAACAACAACAAAAACGGGTATCTCAAGGAAGTCAGAGCCACAAGAGGGCGTGGATTAGCTAATCATTTAACTTATTGTGGTTGTGCGCCGCCGAACCCCCCTCCCCCCCTCCCCCTCCTCTATTCCAGTTTTTTTGTTTTTTTTTAAATTCTTTTCTCACTCAACCTTTCTTATTCCTTTTCCCCTTCCTCTTTCACTCTCTTTGCTTAGATTTTGGTTTTCCTTCTCCTTCATTCCGCCCTCCCCCCCTCCACCTACCTCAACCTCCCTCTCCCTTGAATTTGTTTTCCCTTCCCTCCCATTCTCTCATTCCTTTTCTCCCTACTTCCCCTCTCCTATTTTTTTTCTCTCCCCTCATTCCCTCCTTCCTATAAAACCTTTCTTTTCTTTCCCCTCCCCTCTTTCCATTCTTCTATCCCCTTCCACTTCTCCCCTTCCCCACCACCATCACAACATCCCCCCCTCATCCCCGTACCCCCTCCCCATATACTCCCTCCCCCCTCCTCATCTAACCCTGCTATTCCCACTCTCCACTTCTTCAACTCTACGGCTTCTGCACTCCACCGTTCGTCGTTCCTAGCGAGTGGCAGGCTTGCTAGTGGAAACCCGAGGGAGTGTGCCTTCAAGTATCATGCTTATTCAGTTAGATTGCTTTCATTGCATTTCCTTTTCCTCGTCTCTGTTTGGTCTGTGTGTATGCGAGCGCGTGCGTGCGTGCGTGTGAGTATGTGTGTGTGTGTGGTGTTTGCCCGTTCCTGCATTCATGTGCGTCTCTCTCTCTCTCTCTCTCTCTCTCGCTCTCTTTCTAGACACACACACACACATACACACATACACACACAAACACACACACGTGCCTATGTGTGTGTATATATATGTGTATAAATATATACATATATATATATATATATATATATATATATATATATGAAATATATAAATATATATATATATATATATGTATATATATATATGTATATTCATATATACTTATATATATATATATATATATATATATATAAGAATATATATATATATATATATATATATATTATATATATATGAATATATATATATATATATATATATATATATATATATATATATATATATATATATATATATATATATATATTATATATATATATGTGTGTGTGTGCGTGTGTATGTATGTGTGAGAGAAAGATGGTAGAACGCATTTACTATAGAAATACAAATTTTACCTCCCTGACCGGGGCTCGAACCAGCGCCGTCAGATTGACAGGCACGACTCTTAATCCAATACACCACACGACCCACTAAAAGAATTGTCTATATATATGTATACATACATACATACATACATACATACATACATACATACATACATATATATATATATATATATATATATATATATATATATGTGTATATATATATACACACATACATATATAAAACATACACGCATTCACATATCTTAAAAAAGATAATGAAAATAATACAAATAGCAAAAAATTAGACATCCCATTGAGGAGGCAGACAATTTAACTTGCGTAACTCCTCCCCCCTCCACCTCCCTCCTCCCCCCTCCATCTCCCTCCTCCCCCTCCTCCCCCCTCCTCTCCCCTCCACCTCCCTCCTCCCCCCTCACCAATCTTCTTAGGGACCTTGCTCTCGCACTGAGTTTTTTGGCCTTCATGCTTATCATCAATTAACCTTTTTGTTTTGTTATTATTTAGATTCGTCAACCGATGAAAAATACTTTTTTTATTGTTTAATTAGAATTAAATTGATGATGATTATGATAAGGATGATACTGATGATGATAATAATGATAAGGATAATATTAATAATAACAATGATAATGATGATGATAACAATGCTAGTAGTGATAATAGTGAAAATGAAAATAATAAAGATGATGATAATAATAATAGTAGTAATAATGATAATGATTATAATGAGGATGATACATGAATACTATTAGCATTACTTTATCACTACAAGCACTATCAGTATCATCATTATTATCGTTGTCATTACTATTGTCATCATATATTAGAATTATCGTTATCATTCCTGTTACTATTTTTGTTATTATCATGTTCTTTATCATTGTTATTGATATTGTTATCCTTATCA
>NW_028234415.1:6093735-6098735 GCF_977035675.1 Penaeus japonicus | reverse complement strand
GTATTATATGGAACATATTAAAATATATTATATATTATCTGGTTTATATATTATTGTAGTATAATATATATATGTATGTATGTGAGTATATAGATTTGTAGTTATGATTAATATATATGATATATATATTATTGGTGATATATGAAGAACATCTACATAAGTGAATTATATAGTTATGTTGATATTATATATATATTATTTATTACTTGATTATATAGTATATATATATATTATATATTATATATATTATTATATAATTTTACTATATGGGATGTATACAGTTGTTATACATACATATATATATATATATTATCAAAACTTTTCATTGATTATATATTTGAGATTAAGGGTTGTCGTGACTGTTGTGTGTACGTTGCTGAATGTGTGGTAATTGTAAGATGGCTTTGGAAAAAACGTCCGAGATTTCACGTCGAGGTGATTCTCGCATCGGCCGTAATTTGTGTCATTAGCGATGGCAGGGAAAAAAGTTAATAGCTGAACCTGAGAAATATCAGTAATATTGCGTTTCTGTCTTTTTATTTTTCGTCTCCCCCCCGTCGTGCATACCGAACGCATCCCCCCCTCTCTCTTATCTCTCTCTCCTAGGTTATCTTCTCCTTTCTTTTCTCTTCTCCTCTATATTGCTCGTAAGTGCTGATCTCTCTCTCTCTTCTCTCTTCTCTCTCTTCTCTCTACTCTCTCTCTCTCTCTCTCTCTCTCTCATTCCTGCTCATTCTTCTCTCTCTCTCTCTCAGCCTCTCTCTCTCTCTTACTCTCGCTCTGGCTCTCTCTCGTCTCTCTCTCTACTTGGCTTCTTTGTACTTCTCTCTTCTCATTCTCTCTCCTCTCTCTACTCTCTCTCTCTCTCTCATCCTCTCTCTACTGCTCTCTCTCTCTCTTTGGTGCGTCTCTCTCTCTCTTCTCTCTCTCTCTCTCTCTAGGCCTCCTCTCCCCCTCTCAGTTGATGAACGGACGTGTTTCGTATTGCTTACTGGGCCTGGGGATTTATTTTCCATCTTCTTCACATCTTTGGATGTTTTCAGATTGTGTACTGACAGTGGAAGTTTTAGTTGATGCCGGTTTCGAGCAACAGGTCAGTGAAGTTGTGAAGATTTGGGAGCGTATTCTGGGTGGATCCTTTAATTAGAAAATAACGCCTTTTGTTTTAATTAGCAAGACCAGTTGTGGAAGTCTTGTTTACAATGTTTAATCAGCTGATCAACATTTCGCCGAAAGCAGACTGATGATTTACGGTGTACGTCCCAAGGAATTGAGGCTTCCCAGCGAGTGTCATGTGGGTTTAATTCGCGAGTACTGTTCGGAATGTTAACCGTGAGTTACAGCGAGATAGTAGTGTCAGCAAAGTGTGAACAGTGCTATCAATTGTGTTTTGGACTTAGTCTGTAGCTCGGATAAGAGTATATCGTAACACAGTGCGGTCCCAACCCCCCCGCGGTCGGCGGCCATCGGGCTTGCGCATGCGCACTGCAAGGTGTGTGACGTCATGGCTACGTCACCCTTGTGAGATCATATCTACCAGCTAAGTGTTGCCAATGCCTCAGGCTCTCCCGATTTTGGGGATCATGGAGTACTCGGGTCCAGCCTCCCTCGCTGATGTTGAGGTCCATCATCCCTTAAATGAGATGATGATGACAGATCTACAGAACATCTTGAGCCAGATATCAAAATCATTGTGATCAAGAAGCTGGAAACCCCCCCTTTTTGCCCTGAATCCATCAAATGCCCAATGAAATATGCTAAAAATAAACATAAGGAAACTCCTAGCCAGCATAAGGCATTTGACACCACAGCTCGCCCCCTTCTCTGGCTGCACTCTCGATGCCCCGATTGCTGCTCCAGCCTTTGCTCCCGGGACAAAGTATGTGAAGTTAGCCTTTAAGGAGAACCTGAGCAGTGATGTGAAGCTTCGTTGGCTGTCTGCAGTCACGAAGGCATTCCGACTCGATCGGGAGCTTGCAGAGGTAAAGATGTCAGCTGTCACTTCGCGCTTTGTTATATATCTCGAGGTTGTGCGCCGTCAGGACATCATTGAAAGGGTCAGAAGGATGGAGAAGAATGTTCCTGTCATTACACCTTGACATTCAGGACTCAGTCGAAAGGCCCCGTAAGTTCCCTACTTACCTCTTCCTACTAACTCGCTACCCTGTTGGAATTGATCCTTCCCTTGCCAAGGAATACTGGGTGTGTACATGCTCGCCGATTCCATCAAAACGGGACACCTATTAATCGTCTCGTCATAACCTGGAGTCTCTTGGAACTCCCTCCATCTTCCGTCAATTTCCCTTCCTCCTTGCCTTCCGCTTTTTCCAGTGAATGCGCAAGATGAAAGATGATAAGACATGGTGCTTTAAATGCTGGGGTATTGGCCATATCTCACGCTACTGCTCTGCCAAGAGAAGTGTGCATGGTGAGCTGCAAACCATGCTACCCGCTCCTGCCCTTATAGCACTCCTTCGAAAATCCACTGAAGGGGCTTGTTTCTGCTTGGGTCTCTGCATCGGAATCCTCACCATGTCTGCACCAGACACCTCATCTCCCCCCCGCCTCAGTGGAAGTGCCCTCGTTGTAACATGCCAGGAGTAAATGTCTTGGCATGGATGTGTAAGCAATCCCACAAAGCCCCACCTCAGGAGTCGCCATCGCCGCCACCACCACACCACCATCACCACCGGCATTATCACCTTCATATCCTTCTCCTATGGATTCTGCTGAATCAAAATCAAAGCCCTTCGTCAAGCTCTTGCTTCTATGGAATCTCGCTGTACTGCTTCACAGACGCTTTGATGCTATAGATGCCTCTGCCGCATTGACAGTTGGTAAGCCAGCAAGCCACCATTCAATACTTACTTATGTTGTTTGTTGATGTTTGATATATTTTGCACATATTGTGGCTGTTATTTGTTTTGATTGCATTTGGTATTTTGTTGTTGTTATGTTGCGAGCCCCCAAGCTCTCCAGCAACCACGCACACAACAGACCAGCGCATTGCCCCCCTACCCGCACCTTCATCAACACATTTGTAAATTAACCAGCCCTCCTGGCCACAAATTGCATACCTACTCAACACCATGCATGATAGCCTGGCACCACAAGCTCCCCTCCCTGGACTCCGCAGACGCCAACAAGCTCAATTATCAACTTTTTGCCAACAATCACTACACACAAGGCCATTTGCACTCCCCGACGCCAGTCTACCCTCCACACCTACCACACATCCTTCTCCAGCCTAGCATTATCCACTCATCTAACATACCATACACTATTGCAGCCTTAGTCGAATCACACAAAGTTGTCATTACATCTGTCACGGCACTCACTGAAAAGCTTGATATTGTTGCCTCCCGCTTTGAAAAGCTAAGTGATCCAGCACCATCCACAACCTCCCAACCCTGCACCATGCCTGGCAGCGCCCCCCCACTCCTACTACGCGATGGATGTCTTCTGCCTTCCGTAAAACTAAGGGTAAACCTCACAAGTTTCAAGCCACTGCATATTATCTCGTGGAATGCAGACACTACTCTAAGCTCATTGCACTTAGGACATATGTCTATCGCCATCACCCACAGGTCATATTTATTCAAGAAGCTTTTGTTGGTGGTGCTCGGCCGGGGGAAACAGCTCCCTTACTATCAGGCTATGTCTCATATGTACACCATGCCAGGAATGGCCTTGTTACTTATGTTCATTGTTCCATGCCAACAAGCTCTCCGTTGCTTACACATGCTGATATGACCTTTCAACTTTTTGAGGTTACTGTGGGAGATGGCAAACTCATACTGTGCAATGTGTACTCTGCCCCTGGTGTGATTGATCTCCAAGCTCTTCCGACTCCTAGAGATTGTGGAATGATCTACATGGGGGATTTTAATGCCCGGCATCCTTCTCTTGTTTCTCTTGGTGACACTTCTCCATTCCTAACGCAGTGGCTGCCTTTTGCTCAACTACATACGGCGCTACCTATCTCACCCGCTGGAATACTGGTGGAGCCACACATACCCGTGGGGGTACCCTGGACCACATCCCAACAACTGATATCTCCTAAACAACTGGCCTTGTGCCATCCCGCGTTAGTTGCCATTCAGTACCTTCTCTCTTCTCCGACCATATCGCGGAGCTCTTGGGGGAGCCTACAGTAACTCTCTAAGGTCTCTACCAACTAGTCCTAGGCTTCCTCACCACCGCACCAGGATTTCATCCCTCACAAGTACTGTCCTACATACATCTCGTACATCTCCAGGCTTCTTCCACTTTTGACCTCCTTTCCCCCTGACAACTTGTACAGTTCCCTGGTTAAAAGCCACACATGACTTTTACTGCAGTTATGTTATCAAGCTCACATTCAACATCGCCTGTGGCCCATACTGGACGTTAGACCATCGCATTAGATTGTTCAAGCAGAAAGAATGGCATTTGATGCTGGTCTTGCCTTTCAGAGGCAACCACACAGATCATCTGTATCAGTACCAGACAGCGAGGGATGATTTATTGCCCTTCACATAAGAAGTCGTCCTACACAGAGTCATGGGAGAAATATACAGACAGCATCAATCATCAGACTAGCATTCAGACATGTGGCATCTAATAAACAGGACCGTGAAGAAAAAAACACCTATGCCCTCCACCATAGTCCAAGGAATACGCTCAGGATCTCACCATTACTTGGTCAGCTCAATCACAAACTTGCAATCTGACTCTGCCTGCACACATTCAAGAAGCTCTCTCCTCTCACGTAACATTCGCAACCTTCGTCTGATGAATGCATTATTGAACTGGATGAGCAGGATGACATTCCTCTAACAGAGGATGAACTGCGACGTGCTCTTGCTGGGACTAAGACCACTGCACCTGGGGATGATGGCCTTACATATCAAGTGCTTCACCTCATTCAGAAAGTTCCTGGTAACCCTCTTCTACACCTCTTCAATCTTTGTTTTCGTCAGGGATATGTGCCCGAGGTCCTCCTATTATTTTGCGGGTTT
>NW_028234415.1:6083735-6086235 GCF_977035675.1 Penaeus japonicus | reverse complement strand
TCTCCATCATCCGACTTTTTATCACCGTTTATTTTTATTTATTTTTTTTTATCTCTCTCTCTCTCTCTCTCTCACTCTCTCTCTCTCTCTCTCTCTCTCTCTTGCACATATCATTTTCATTTTTTTTTCTTATCCTTTCGTCGTTTTTTTCTTATTTCTTCCCTTTCATTCTCCATTATGTCTCATAGCCGTTTGTCATTATACAAATGATCAGTCTATTGCAGATTCAGAAAGATTAATGATTTCACTTACCGGAGCAATGGAGTCGGAATTGGACTATTTTCGGAGGAGTTTGTTTGTTTGGTTTCTTTTGTTTTGGGATGGGGGGATGGGGAGGGTTGTTTGTTTGTTTTTTGTTTTGTTTTGGGATGGGGGGAGGGTTGTTTGTTTGTTTTCTTTTGTTTTGGGAAGGGGGGAGGGTTGTTTGTTTGTTTTCTTTTGTTTTGGGATGGGGGAGGGTTGTTTGTTTGTTTTGTTTTGTTTTGGGAAGGGGGAGGGTTGTTTGTTTGTTTTGTTTTGTTTTGGGAAGGGGGGAGGGTTGTTTGTTTGTTTTGTTTTCTTTTGGGATGGGGGAGGGTTGTTTGTTTGTTTTCTTTTGTTTTGGGATGGGGGAGGGTTGTTTGTTTGTTTCTTTTGTTTTGGGATGGGGGGAGGGTTGTTTGTTTGTTTTCTTTTGTTTTGGGAAGGGGGGAGGGTTGTTTGTTTGTTTTCTTTTGTTTTGGGATGGGGGAGGGTTGTTTGTTTGTTTTCTTTTGTTTTGTTTTGGGTTGGGGGGGAGGGTTGTTTGTTTTGTTTTGTTTTGTTTTGGGGGAAGGGGGGTAGGGTTGTTTGTTTGTTTTGTTTTGTTTTGGGAAGGGGGAGGGTTGTTTGTTTTGTTTTGTTTTGGGGGAAGAGGGGGAGGGTTGTTTGTTTGTTTTGTTTTGTTTTGGGATGGGGAGAGGGTTGTTTGTTTGTTTTGTTTTGAGATGGGGGAAGGGTTGTTTGTTTTGTTTTGTTTTGGGGGAAGAAGGGGAGGGTTGTTTGTTTGTTTTGTTTTGGGATGGGGAGGGTTGTTTGTTTGTTTTTTGTTTTGGGATGGGGGGAGGGTTGTTTGTTTTGTTTTGTTTTGTTTTGGGATGGGGGAGGGTTGTTTGTTTGTTTGTTTCTTTTGTTTTGGGGGAAAAAGGGGGAGGGTTGTTTGTTTGTTTTGTTTTTGGGGAAGGGGGAGGGTTGTTTGTTTGTTTGTTTCTTTTGTTTTGGGGGAAAAAGGGGGAGGGTTGTTTGTTTGTTTTGTTTTGTTTTGGGATGGGGGGAGGGTTGTTTGTTTGTTTTGTTTTGTTTTGGGATGGGGGGAGGGTTGTTTGTTTGTTTTGTTTTGGGAAGGGGAGAGGGTTGTTTGTTTGTTTTGGGAAGGGGGAGGGTTGTTTGTCTGTTTTTTGTTTTGGGGGAAGGGGGGGAGGGTTGTTTGTTTGTTTTGTTTTGTTTTGGGAAAGGGAGGAGGGTTGTTTGTTTGTTTTCTTTTGTTTTGGGATGGGGGGAGAGGGAGGGTTGTTTGTTTGTTTTGTTTTGTTTTGGGAAGGGGGGAGGGTTGTTTGTTTGTTTTGTTTTGGGAAGGGTGGAGAGTTGTTTGTTTGTTTTGTTTTGGGAAGGGGGGAGGGTTGTTTGTTTGTTTTCTTTTGTTTTGGGATGGGGGGAGAGGGAGGGTTGTTTGTTTGTTTTGTTTTGTTTTGGGATGGGGAGGGTTGTTTGTTTGTTTTGTTTCTTTTGTTTTGGGAAGGGGGAGGGTTGTTTGTTTGTTTTGTTTTGTTTTGGGATAGGGGGAGGGGGAGGGTTGTTTGTTTTGTTTTGTTTTGTTTTGGGGGAAGGGGGTAGGGTTGTTTGTTTGTTTTCTTTTGTTTTGGGGGATGGGGAGAGGGTTGTTTGTTTGTCTGTTTTTTGTTTTGGGATGGGGGGTAGGGTTGTTTGTTTGTTTTCTTTTGTCTTGGGAATTGGGGAGGGTTGTTTGTTTGTTTTGTTTTGTTTTGGGAAAGGGGAAGGGTTGTTTGTTTGTTTCTTTTGTTTTGGGAAGGGGGGAGGGTTGTTTGTTTGTTTCTTTTGTTTTGGGAAGGGGGGAGGGTTGTTTGTTTGTTTTGTTTTGTTTTGGGAAGGGGGGAGGGTTGTTTGTTTGTTTTGTTTTGTTTTGGGAAGGGGGAGGGTTGTTTGTTTGTTTTTTTTGTTTTGGGAAGGGGGGAGGGTTGTTTGTTTGTTTCTTTTGTTTTGGGAAGGGGAGGGTTGACTGTTTGTTTGTTTTGGGAAGGGGGAGGGTTGTTTGTTTGTTTTGTTTTGGGAAGGGGGAGGGTTGTTTGTTTGTTTGTTTTGTTTTGGGAAGGGGGAGGGTTGTTTGTTTCTTTTGTTTTGGGAAGGGGGAGGGTTGTTTGTTTGTTTGTTTTGTTTTGGGAAGGGGGGGGGTTGTTTGTTTGTTTTGTTTTGGGAAGGGGGGGGGGTGTTTGTTTGTTTTGTTTTGGGAAGGGGGGAGGGTTGT
>NW_028234415.1:6066235-6073735 GCF_977035675.1 Penaeus japonicus | reverse complement strand
CAAAACTCTTTTCCTTTTCTGTTTTATTTTCTGTTCATTTTCTCCTTCTTCTTGCTCTTTAATCGCCTTCTTTCTACATACTTCTTTACTTTGTTTTTTTATGTCCTTTTTCTTGGTATTATCTTCATTTTCTTTTTTTTTAGTCTTTTTCTTCCTATTTCCTTCTTTATATTCTTTTTCTTCGTCTCTGTGTTCTCGTAACCTTTTATGGCAGATGGTTTTTCGTTTTTGTTTTTGTTTTTTTTTTGTTGTTGTTGTTGTTGCATTCCAGGCAAGAGATCACTTTCGTGACTTTTCATCTACTGTATTTTGCTGTCATTGTTGTTGCATTCCAGACAGATAAACAGCTTCCACAATTTTTTGGCTTTTGTTATTGTTGTTTTATTTAAATTCCGGTTGCATTTCATTTGTCTTTTTTCCTGATCTTTTCCTTCCTTTTATTATCGTTTCATCTCGTCTTCTTTTCATATATTTTCGTAATATCGTAAAAGATCGGTAATACAGCACAGAATCGTTGATATTGATTGATTGATTCAACTTGGCAGCAAAAAGTATGCAACGCTAAGGTATTAGTAGCTCGGAATGTGTGTGTTTATTTGTGTGTTTATTTGTGTGTTTTTTGTTGTTGTTTTTCTGAGGGAGTGAATGTACAAGCATGTTTGTGCTTGTTTTGAGAAGGGTTTGTGTTTGTGTGTGTGTGTGTGTGTGTCTTTGTGTTTGTGTGTGTGTGTGTGTCTTTGTGTTTGTGTGTGTGTGTGTGACACACATAACACGCACACACACACACACACACACATATATATATATATATATATATATATATATATATATATATGTGTGTGTGTGTGTGTGTGTGTGTGTGTGTGTGTGTGTGTGTGTGTGTGTGTGTGTGTGTGTGTGTGTGTGTGTGTTTGTGTGTGTGTGTGTGTGTGTGTGTGTGTGTGCATGTATGTGTGCATTTTCATAAGTGTGTTGACACTTGATTCTGTAAATCTGCCGGAGAGCAATTTACAACCTCAGCTCAGACATCTCTTTTACCAACGAAGCAATAACGACATCTATTTTACGAAAGCAATACCTCACAGTATGGATACAAAACTTTGCAATATGTATTTTGTTGCAGTTGGTAAATCCATTTTCAATCTATTTTCTCTGTGTAAGTTTCAGAGCATCATCATCAATTCAAGACATACACCACAGTTATCTAAATAAAGTTGATAAGTTAAAATTCAAAGCGATGGAACACGACATGACAGAAAACTCAATGTGTGCAGTTGCAAAGTTGCATGTTTGTTAATTGACTCTCAATCCCTGGCTCGGGAGGATCATTTCTTTATCGCTCAGGATGGGTGGAGGATGCACCCCCCCCCCCCCACCCCCACCCCCGCCCCCCGCGGCTTCTTCTCACTGCTCCTTGACTTTTTTTTTTTTCTCTTTCTTTCTTTCCCCTTTTCTAGTCATTCTTTTTCCTAGTTCATTTTTTTCCTTTTCTTCTCTTTTCTCCTTCTCTCTTTTCGTGTTCATTTTCTTCTTTTGTTTTTTTCTTTCTCTCCTTTCCATCTTTTTTTCTTTCTTTCTTTTTTCTTTCTCACCTCCACTTCATGTTCTCTTTTCCTTCTTTCTCTCTCTCTTGTTTTCTCTTTTTCGTTCCTCTTTTCTCTTTGTTTTCCTTTTACTTCTCTTCTTTCCCCTTTTTCTTTCTCTTTCTTTGTCAAGTTTTTTTTTTCTTCTTCTTCTTCTTTTTCCGTGTTTCCAACGTATCTTTTTCCTCTCACTTGTTTCCTCATCTATATTCCTCTATTTCCCCGTTTTATTTTCTTATTCTTCTATAGTTTCTTTATGTCTTTTATCATCTTCCTCTTTTTATCAAGTCTTTTCCTCTTGTTTCCTTCATCTTTCAATTTTTGCTATTTTTTTCTTCTTCTTTCTTTTCCATTTACTTCGTTTGCTCTTCTTTATGTGTGCAATAAGATAAATAGTTTCTCATGTTCTCGTTTCCCTTCTTTCTCGTTTTTGTCTCTTGCTCTTTATTTCTTTCTTTCTTTTTCTTCCTTCCATCTCTTATAACCCTTCGTCTCCTTTCTTTTCTCTTTTCTTTTTCCTCATCTTCTCCGTGTCTCCTATCGCCTTTCATCTTGTCTTTTTCTCTTCTCTCCTTGTCTCTCTCCCTTCTTGCTTCTCTTCTTTCTCTCCCTTCTTCCCTCACATTCCTCTTGTCTCCTTATATCATCATGTCACCTCCTCTCCCTTCATTCCTCCCCTCTCTCTCCTTTCTTATTTCTCTTTTCTTCGTTTTTCCTTTTTCTCTTTCCATCTTTCCTGCTTTCTTTTCTCTCTTTTCTTCGTTTTTATTTTTTCTCTTTCCATCGTTCGTGCTTTCTTTTCTCTCCCTTCATCTCTCCTTTTGCCTTTTTCTCTTCCCCTCTCACCTCTTTCTTACATCCCTTTCCTTCTTCCTTCCCCATTTTTCTCCTCCCATCTTTCGCTTTTTCTTCACCTCCGTTCTTTTCTCTCCCCTATTATCTCCTTTCCCCCTTGCCTCTACCTCCTTTCCCCCTCCCCCCCTTTTTACCTCCTTCTTTTTCTCTTTTCTTCTTCCGTCTTTCGCCTCTCCTCGTCCCTTTTCTTTTCTCTCTCCTCTTATTTCCCCTTCCCCTTATCTCCTGATTTCATTCTACATCTCTCTCCTCTCCCCTCTTTCCTCCCCCTCATTCGCATAGCTGTGATGAAAGACGAATCTCATTGAATGGAATTGAAGACTTGAATGAATAGATAAATAGATAAAGTTTAATCCATGAATGTGATCGATAGATAGACAGATAGATATACTTGTTAATATATGATAAGAAATCCCTATCACATTTATAATTATCATCATAATCATCATCCACACCACCATCATCATAATCATCACTATCATCATTATTATCATCATTATCATTACCACCACCATCATCATCACCATCATCACTATCACCATCACCACCATCATCATCACTATCACCATCACCATCATCATCATCATCACTATCACCATCATCATCCGAATTTTAAAAATCCAAGGATCTCAATCCAGAATAAAGGAATATTTATACCAGGCTTCGTGTTCAATCTTCAAGGGAAACGTTTCCCCTTGTAAGACGGGATCCAGGTGTAAGTGAAAGGAGAGACGAGGGGAGGAGAGAGAGAGAGAGAGAGAGAGGGGGAGGGAGAGAGAGAGAGAGAGAGAGAGGGAGGGAGGGAGGGGGGGGAGAGAGAGAGGGAGGGAGGGAGGGAGGGAGGGGAGGGAGGGAGGAGAGAGAGAGAGAGAGAGAGAGAGAGAGAGAGAGGGAGGGAGGGGGAGAGAGAGAGAGAAAGAGAGAGAGAGAAAGAAAGAAAGAAAGAAAGAGACAGGGACAGGGGGGAGAGAGAGGGAGGAAGGAGAAAAGAAACCATAAAGAGAGAGAGCAGGAGGAAAGAAAGAGAGAAAGGAGAGGGAGAATAGATATGGGATAAGAGGAAAAGAAGGGAAGGCGAGAGAGAGATCGAATGAGAGAGAGAGAGAGAGAGAGTGAGAGTGAGAGAGAGAGAGAGAGAGAGAGAGAGAGAGAGAGAGCAAGCTTAACGCCAGCATCACCTGAGGCTAGAATATCATGAATAACAAGTGTGTGGTGATGAGGAAGGAGGAAGGAGGAAGGCGGAAGGAATGGGCGTGTGTGGTGACGATGGTAATGAAGTTAGATATTTTAATGAAGGGAGTATGGTGACATGATAATCCTTCTCTATCTATTCCTCCATCTTTGTCATTTTTTACTCCTGCGCTTCCTGGTTGGGAGAGAGGGGGGAGGGGGGGTTATTGGGTGGTGATGACGATATAGGATAGTGATGACAGTATTAGATAGTGATGGCAATGTAGGATAGAAAGGGCATTACAAATTGGAGATGACAATATTGAAGAGAAATTAAATTATGGATCAGAGATGATAATATAGGCTGGATTCTTAATTGGTTATGTGATGGAATAGGCGTTATGTTATGACAGTATGATGACAAGTTGGAATAGGATCTATCCAGGTGGTGAGGATAGGAGATTAGGCATTCATGAAGGAATTGCTAACTTGGAAAGATATGAATTCGAATAAGTAACTTAATAAAAAAAAAATCTTATAACCGTAGATTCTGTAAAGGAAATAGCACTTTTTCTATCCAAAGTGTACCTCAAGTAATAGGAAGTTATTGTTTATTATTTGTGTGTTTGTGTTTCTTTGTGCTGTTTGAACTAGTGAGACAACAATATTCCGACATGTGTTTTTCATCATGATGTTGATTTCTGTTTGTTGTTGTCGTTTTAAGGATTTATATTTGACTATCATAAAATAATTTTTCATTTGGAAATTATTAACACTCCTAAACTATTTTTTCTGTATATGTGTGTATGTGTGCTTGGGTGTATGTGTGTGTGTTTGTGTGTGTGTGTCTGTGCTTGGGTGTGCGCGCTTGTGTGAGTGTGTTAGTGTGTATGTGTATAATCACATATTAAATAAGCTTTGACAAACTGCTATCTTAAAACTCTATGACCTAAGTAACTCTGTTGATGAAGATTAACTATTGCATCTTTTTCTTCTTTTTTCTAAACTTTTCTTTGGCACCTTCATGAATTTTTTAATGAATTCAAAAGACTAATTAGCGCCTGTTTCTTCCAGGTATACGTTGTCGACTGCCTGTGCTGTGTCATCCTGGGTAGGTGAAAGTGAAAGGGAGAGGGGGTGAAGGGGGGTAAAGGGGGGGGGGAGAAGAGAGGAGGGGAAGTGAAGTGAGAGGGTGAGGGAGAAAGGAGGGTGAGGGAGAAAGGAGGGTAAAGGGGGGAAAAGAGAGGGGGGGAAGTGAAGTGAGAGGGTGAGGGAGACAGGAGGGTAAAGGGGGAGGGGAGAAGAGAGGAGGGGAAGAGAAGTGAGAGGAGTGAGAGAGGGGTGGAGGGGGAAGGGAGAAGAGATGGGTAAAGAAAAGAATGGATGGGGAGAGATAAGCAGAAAGAGAAATAGAGAGAGGGGAAGGGAGAAGAAAGAGAAAGAGAGAGTAGGGAAGAGGGAAGACACAAGGGGAAAAGAGGGGGAGAATAAGAAAGGAAGAGAGAGCAAGAAGAGAAAAAAATGAAGACCGGAAGCACAAGGGAGAGTGAGAGGACAGAAGAAGGGAGAGAAGTGGGTGGAGAGAAAAGAGAGAAAGAGTGAGGAGAGGAAAATAGGAAGAATTGTATGTCTGTTGTGTGTATGTGTGTGATTCTGTGTGTATATGTTTGAATGTGTTGTGTGTGTGTGTGTGTGTGTCTGTTTGTATCTGTGTGCGTGCGTGCGTGCGTGTTTGTTTGTTTGTGTGTGTCTGTGTACGTACGTGTGTGTGTTCGTGCGTGTATTTTATGTGTATGCATATGTATATGTTACATGTCACAGTGTATCTACATACCTAGACCTAAATCCATATCAAACATATGTGTGTGTTTACATATCTATATATCTCAGGGGACATGAATACATGTTGATGTTACGCGCGTCTCAGAGAAATAGAATAATCCCTGGATAGTTAGTTTTGTTATTCCCTCAGTGGAGAGCGGCTGATAGGCCATTTAAAGCCCCTGATCTGTGATGCGGTTGCCTGGGAGATGCTGCTCGATCTCGTGCTGTCTTGATTTTCTTGCTTTCTTTCTTTCTTTCTTTTGTTTTTCGTTGTTTATGTATTGCTTTATTTTTTATTTTTTATTTCTTTCTTGCTTTGTTTTCTGTTTCTTTCCTTTTTTTTGTTTCTTTCTTTCGTTTGTTCTTCTGTCTTTATGTATTGATTTATTTTGTTTTTCTTCTTTCTTTCTTGTTTTACTTTCTTTCTCTTCTTCTTTTTTTTGTTGCTTTATTTTCTGTTTCTTTTTTAAATTATTTTCTCTTTTTTTTCTTGCTTTATTTTGTTTTTCTTTCTTTGTTCCTCTTTCTTTGTTTGTTTGTCTTTTTTGTTCTTCTTTCTTTCTTGCTTTACTTTCACTTTCCTTCTATGTTCTTCTTCTTTCTTTATTGTTTTACTTTCTCTTTATCTCTTTGTTTACTTTCCTTTTTTTTTCTTTTTTTCTTTACCTATCTACTTGCTTCTTTCTTTCTTCATTTACCTTCTTTCTTTCTTTGTCTACTTTCCATTTTCTTTCTTTCTTTACTGTATTTACTTTCCCTTTTCCTTCAATTTATTTCTGTACTTTTCTTATTTCTTTACTTTTTCCCTTTTTCTTTTTTTCATCATCCTTATTATTATTACCAATTGTATTTTTTATAATTATTGTTATCACTATTATTACCATTATTATCCTCTTGTTCCTCCTACCTTCACTATCACCACCACCATCACTACTACTACCACCATTACCACCGTCATCATCACAACCATTATTACCACCATTACCAACATCACTACCACTATAACTACCTTCACCACCACCATCACTACTACCATCACCAACACTACCATCACCACCACCATTATTACCACCATCACCACCATTATTATCACCACCACCATTATTACCACCATCAACACCACCACCATCACTACCACCATCACCACCACCACTATAACCACCTTCACCACCACCATCACTACTACCATCACTACTACCATCACCATCACCACCATCACCATCACCACCACCACCATCACCACCACCATCACCATCACCACCACCACCACCATGATCCCACAACCTCACCACATCCATCCCACGGGGACGGGGAAGAAGAACCTCCAGCCCTCCTTCATTGGGAGAAAGAGATAACAAAGCCATTCTTCCCTTCTTTCCTCTTTATTCCTCGCCAGCTAATCCGGATTTGCTTCATTTTTTTTCTGTTGTGGGGTGGGGTGGTGGCGTGGGGGGTTAGGGGGTTCAGAATTCCGAGTTGCATGTGGTGCATGAAATTGAAAATGGCCCTGACCGACCGATTGCTCCTTTTCTCGGATTCCGGACGAGAGCTGAACAGGTCAGCTGATTCGAGCCGTTTGTCGGGTTACGGGACTTCGTCTGTTGTCTTTTGTCTTCCTCTTGTGTGTGTGTGTGTAGGGGGGGTAGGGGGTGAGGGGAGGGTGTTATGGGGGTAGGGGGTATGTGGAGAGGGGTTGGGGATGGGGATGGGGATGGGGATAGGGGGGTCAAGGGGATTTGGAAGGGTCTATGTGCGTGGGTGGTTGAAGGGTGTGTGTGTGTGTGTGTGTGCGCGTGTGTGTGGGTGTGTGTGTGTGGGTGTGGGTGTGGATTCATTTCTTGTTGCGTATGCCGTTGCTTTTCTAGCTCGTCATGGCATTAACGAAGGTTAGCGTCTGTATAATATTCGGTGTCGTTTTTGTTGTTGCTGGCACTTTACTATTTGATAGAAACTCTCTTCTAACCTATATATTCTCTCTCTCTCTCTTTCTCTCTATCTCTCTTTCTCTCTTTCTCTCTATCTCTCTTACTCTCTATCTCTCTTTCTCTCTCTCTCTCTTACTCTCTAT
>NW_028234415.1:6043735-6046235 GCF_977035675.1 Penaeus japonicus | reverse complement strand
AGGGGGGGGGGAGAGAACGAGAGAGAAAGAGAGAGAGAGAGAGAGAGGAGGGTGGAGGGAGAGAGAGAGAGAGAGAGAGAGAGAGAGAGAGAGAGAGAGAGAGAGAATGAGAGAGCGAGAGAGAAAGAGAGATTGACTCCCCCCCACCCCCCCATCTTCCGTATCCTATCCCTCCAGGTACCATGAGTGAGTGAAGCCCCACTCCATCTCCATTCGAAGCGGAGTTAGTGGAGTGAGGGACATAAAATTCACCAGCGCCGAAACCTCCTTGCTTCGCCTTTTCTCTCCCCTCTTTCTAATCCTTCTTGTTTTCTCTCCTTTGCCCCCCCCCCTCCCCCCCATTTCGTGCTTTTGATTGCTTACTACGACTTATCTGTTTCTCTCTCTCTCTTTCTCATCATCATCTCTCTCTCTCTCTCTCTCTCTCTCTCTCTCTCTCTCTCTCTCTCTCTCTCTCTCTCTCTCTCTCTCTCTCTCTCTCTCTCTCTTTCTCTCTCTCTCTCTCTATCTATCTATCTATCTATCTATGTATCTGTATATCAAGTTATCTATCGATCTATTTGCACCTACCTGTCTGTTTATTTATGTGTTGATTTGTCATGTTTTCTGGTGATTTCGTACCTTTGAACTATCTCTCATTTTGCCTTATCTTTTTTCTCCATTCATCTGTATATACTCCAAACATGCACACATAGCCTCTATTCTCGCATATCTACACATGACATGTAATAGTTTGAATTCAAAATACCGCAGATCCCCCTCTTCGTCTCTCTTCCCGTTTTCTTTTACGTTGCCTCCTCCCCTACCGTTTCTGTTCTTCGCCCTTTATTCGTCTTCCTTCCTTCCTCTCTACCTCTACGGTTTGTTTTCCGTTCGTTGTTTTGCTGCCATTTTCGCTTCTAACTATTTACACACGGGGCGTCTAACTTCTCTCTCTTCTTTGAACTTCCTCCATTCCACCTGCCTCTTAGATTCTTTTTTAATTCGCTCCTTCCCCTACTCCGTCTCTCTTTCTCTCTAAGTTCCCCTCTTCCTCTTCTAACCCTTTACCCTCTGTTTTTCTCTATTCCCCTTTCTAACTCTTCCCTTCCCTCCCCCAGTTCTCCTTCCTTAAGCTCCTTTCCCCACTTCACTTCCCCCCTTTCCCGAGCTCTCCTTCCCCCTTCCCTCAGCTCCCTTCTCCCTCCCCCCCCTCTCCCTAGCCCCCACCCCCTCCCCTGGTAGGACGTGACGTAGGCTTAAGTACAAAGCTTAGAAAACGAGCCTAGTTGTGAACTAGATTTATTATATATAAAAAAAGAACTCGCAACGTAAGAGAGATGAGGATTAGTGATAAAAGGGGTGAAGAGGGGAGAGAGGAAGATTAGGAGGAAAAGAATGGCGAAGGGAGAGAGGGGAGGGAGGGAAGGAAGGAAGGAAGAAAGGAAGGAGGGAGGGAAAGATGGGGAGGATGGAGGGAGGGAAGGGGGGGGGGGAAGCGTGGAGGAAGCAAAAGAGGGGAAGACGAGAGAAAGGGGAGAAAGAGAGGGATGGACCCAGAGGAGAATGAGCAAGGAAGGGAGAGAGTAGAGACAGAGGGCTTGGAAGGAGCATAAGGGAGGGAGGAAGAGGGGAGAAAGGGAGAGAAGAGGGGATGGAAGAAGAGGGGAATGAAGGAGAAGAGAGAGGGAAGAGGATTATGAGGATCAGCCGCATAAATATTCATGAGGTGCGCGACAGCTGGGCGATTCTATGAGAATGAGATCGTAGGGGCGGACGAGAGAGGGGATAGAGGGAGGAGAGAGGACGGGGGGGAAGAGGGGTGGGAAGAGGAAAGAGGAAGAGGGTTTAAAGGGTAAAGGGGAGAAGAGGAAAGGGAGGGGAAGAGGGACGAAGGGGAGAAGGGGAAGGGGAGGGGAAGAGGAACGAAAGGGAGAAGGGGAAGAGGGACGAAAGGGAGAAGGGGAAGGGGAGAAGGGGAGGGACGAAAGGGAGAAGGGGAGGGGAAGAGGGACGAAGGAAAGAAGGGGAGAGGAAGGAGGACGGAAGGAGAAGGTGGCACAGAAGAGGGGAAAAGGTAGAGAAAAGAAAAGGGAAAGAGGGCAGAAAGAAAGGGAGAGGAAGAGGGTATAGCAGAGGGGAAGGGAAAATGATATAAAAGAGGGGATGGGCCGAGGGAAGGGGAAGAGGACAAAGGGGATGGAGGAGAAAAGAGTAAAAAAGAAAAAAGACGAAAAAGGAGGGAGGACGAAGCGGTAAAACGCAAAAGAAGAGGGAGAGGAGGGTCACACAGAGGTACCTAGATGGGGGAAGGGGAGGGGAAAAGGGGGACGGGGGGGGGGGGCAAGACAGGAGTAAGGCAAGAAATAGACAAGGTCACGAAGGCGGAGCGGATGAAAGAGATTGAAAGGTTATGAGGGAGGGGGGGAGGGGGAGTCAAGCCCGGTCAGGAGAAGACATGAATGGCTAAGTCAGAAAGGGTAGTCGAGCAAAATGGCCCATTACCCTCGCTGATAGGGGG
>NW_028234415.1:6038735-6041235 GCF_977035675.1 Penaeus japonicus | reverse complement strand
ATCTATCTCTTTCTCTTATTCTCTCTCTCTCTCTCTCTCTCTCTCTCTCTCTCTCTCTCTCTCTCTCTCTCTCTCTCTCTCTCTCTCTCTCTCTCTCTCTCTCTCTCTCTCTCTCTCTCCTCTCTCCCTCTCTCACACTTGGCGTTGATTATCATAACTGTACTAACATTAATGCCATCATTAACTTGATCACCAATATTGTCAGGATCATAATTATTTCTATCAGTTTTAATGCACCACCATCGCCATTACCTGAATTGCACTCACGGCGTTCCTGCACACAATTTCCAACAATTTCCAACAATTTCCAACAGTGCCACCGCCACTATTACGAACGCTAAATTTATCCCTTTTTTGGTGTCCTTTTTGCCATCATCGGTTGCTTAATCCACCATTAATCCTCACTATAAGGGTCACCATGCCCGCTTTTCGGAGATGGTGTCACTGTTGTCACTGGTCGCCTTGGCTTCTTTTTTTTCTTTTTTTTTCTTCTTATAACTTTTCTGCGCCCCCCCCCCTTACCCCTGCATCACCACTACTATCCATCCTTTCCTCTCCCCCCCCCCCTCTCCCCTGCTCCAATTCCTTTCGTTCTTCTAACAATCGGTGACTATCTTCAATCCCCGCCCCCCACCCCCACCCCCTTCCCATCAACCAATGGTCTCCCACTCCCTTTAAACTAATCCTCCCTCCCCCCTCCCCCCTCCCTATCAACCAATCCCCGCCCCTTACCCTTTTTTTTCAATCCCCCCCTCCACCCCCACCCCACCCCGGCTTCCCCGTCCTCTCTCAATCGTGTGTCCCATTTCCACTAATCCTTATCCCCCCCCCCCATTTTATAGCTTGACTAACCACCCCCTCCCCTTTTCCCCCTTCAAACAATCACCACCAGCTCCTTCTCCCTCTTCCTTCCCCCTCCCTTCAATTCGCCACCTCCTCCTCCTCCTCCCCTCCTCCTCCCACACCCCCTCCTCCTCCTCACCCTTTCCCACATACAACCAATCACCACCACCTCTAAACCTCCTCCTCCCTCCCACCTCCCCCCTCTCACCTCCCTCTCCCTCCATTCTCCCCTCAATTCGCTGCCACCACCTCCTCCCCTCCCCCTCCCCTCAATTCGCCATCTCCACCACCCTCTCCTTCCCTCCCCCTCCCCTCAATTCGCTATTTCCCCGTCCCCTCCTTCCCCTCCATCCCCTCCCCCTCTCTTCGCCTTTCTTAAAAATCTGCCAAAACTTTTTTTCTTCATTCTGACAAAAGCCTCTTCACTTTCCCTCTTACCGACCACCCCCTTCCACCTCCTCCTCCTCCCCCTCTTCCTCCTCCTCCTCCTCCTCCCCTTCCTCCTCCTCCTCCCCCTCCTCTTCCTCCTCCTTCTCCTCCTCCCCACCAACACCCCGCCTCTTTCTCTCTTCTCCTTTTTATTCGCCCTACCCCCTTTCTCCCTTTCTCCCTTCCCCTCCCCCGAACCACCCTCACCCCCTCCCCCCTCACCCCAACTTCCTCCCATAAACAGCATCAGACTTGTACGACGTCGAAAGGATAGAGGGGAGAGGGAGAATTGGGGCGGGGGAGGGGAAGGGCGAAGAGTATGAGGGAGGGAAGGAGGCAAGGAGAACGAGGAATAGGAGGGAGTGAAGGAGGAAGAAGGGAAGGGAAGGAAGAAGGGAGGAAGGAAAGGAGGTAAGAAGGGAAAAGGGGAGGGAAGGACATATATATAGAGAGGGCAAGGAATAGGAGGAAGAAAGAGAGGGAGGGACATATAGAGAGAGGGCGAGGAATAGGAGGAAGAAAGAGAGGGAGGGACATATATAGAGAGAGGGCGAGGAATAGGAGGAAGAAAGAGAGGGAGGGACATATATGTAGAGAGGGCGAGGAATAGGAGGAAGAAAGAGAGGGATGGACATATATAGAGAGAGGGCGAGGAATAGGAGGAAGAAAGAGAGGGAGGGACGGGAAGGGAAGGGGGGGGGGAAGGTAAGAGGGCTTCTCGACGGTTACATTTGGTCGCAAAAACTTTAATCGACTCCAGAATCGAATTTTCGGCAACGATGGTTATTCTCCTTCGAGTGACAAATGAAGGAAAGACGACGAGGGAGAGAGAGAGGGAGACAGAGAGAGAGAGAGAGAGAGAGAGAGAATGAGAGAGATAGGGAGGGAGAAAGAGAGAGGGAGAGGGAGAGAGAATGAGAGAGAGAGGGGGAGAGAGAGAAAGAGAAAGAGTAAGAGAGGTAATAGTGTGAAATATAGCATTGCCCCATCAAGCTAAAACGATTTTCCCTCTATTTTTTTACGAAGTGCTAAAAAAAAAAAAAATACACAAACCAAAGACAGTAAAGATAAAAACACTCCCTGGCAACGACAAACAAATGCCTGTCGAAAGGCGTCCGAACCTCGCTGTCGAGAGTGAGAGAGAGAGAGAGAGAGAGAGAGAGAGAGGTAAATAGATAGATAGAGAGAGAGAGTAAAGAGAGAGGAGTGAAAGATAGATTAAGTGAGA
>NW_028234415.1:6023735-6033735 GCF_977035675.1 Penaeus japonicus | reverse complement strand
TCTCTCTCTCTCTCTCTCTCTCTCTCTCAGTCATCTCTCTCGTCTCCCTCTCTCTCCTCTCTCTTCAACTCTCTCCAACTCTCTCTCATCTCCATGCATCTCTCACTCTCTCTCTCCTCTCTCTCTCTCTCTCTCTCTCTCCTCTCTCCTCCTCTCTCTCTCTCTCACTCCCCTCTCTCCCTCTCTCTCTCTCTCATCTCTATGTCTGTCTGACTCTCTCGTCTCACTCGTCTCTCTCGTATACCTCTACCTCTAACCTCCTTTTGTCTGTCTCTCTCTCTCTCATCTCTCTCCGTCTCTCTCTCTCCAACTCTCATCTCGTCGCTCGTCGTCTCTCTCTCTCTCATCACTCTCTCTCTTCCGTCTCGTCTCTCTCTCTATCTCTCTCTCTCTCTTGCTCCTCTCTCTCTCTCTCTCTCGCCTCTCTCCTTCTCTCTCTCCATCCTCTACATCTCTTTCCCCTTCTCTCTCTCTCGTCCTAGTTCTATCTCTCTCTATCTGCCTCACTCTCTCTCTGTCTCTGTTTCTCTTTGTCTGTCTTGAGGGGGAAGGGGGGAGTTGTGGGGTAGGAAGGATATGGTGGGTTGGAAGGGGTGAGGTGGGTAGTGCGTGTGGGGTTAGGGGAGGGGGGGAAGGGTTAGGACTCGCTGGTGGAGGATCTTTGTCGGACTTGTTTTGCCACTTATTCTTTGATATACCATAAGCGCGCGCGCGCGTGTGTGTGTGTGTGTGTGTGTGTGTGTGTGTGTGTGTGTGTGTGTGTGTGTGTGTGTGTGTACATCTCTTTCTCTCTTTCTCTCTTTCTCTCTCTCCTCTCCTCTCTCTCCTCGTCTGCTCTCTCTTCTCCTCCTCTCTCATCCCCTATCTCTCTTCACAGCTCTCTCTCTCTCTCTCTCTCTCTCTCTCTCTCTCTCTCTCTCTCTCTCTCTCACTCTCTCTCTCTTTCTCTCTCTCTCTCTCTCGATGTAAATGTTTTATTACAAGTTAGCTTGGAATTTGATATATGTGCTTCTCTTTTTTCCCTTTTTTGATTGTTTTCTTTTCTTTCTTTTTTCTGCATTTCCTATTCTTAACTCTTTATTACTATGTTGTTGTTTTTATTCTGCACTTACTATCCTCGTTTTACTGTTCACTTTTTGTTTATTTCATTACTCTTTATTTCTTAATGGATTTTTTTTCATTTGCTCTCTCTCTCTCTCTCTCTTTGAATTCCGAGCGTAATTGTACTTTCAGTTTTTCTTCTTCCTTTCTCGTTGTCTTTCTACTTATCTTTCTACTCTCTTTTTTCTCTGCTCTTTTTCTTTTTCTTCAACTCCAGCCTATTTCCCTTTCTCTTATCCTCTCTTTGTTTTTTCCTATTACATTTTTTCTTTTTCTTTCTCCTCCTCCTCCTCCTCCTCCTCCTATCTTCTTCCTTATTTATTCTTCCTCCTTCTTTTACTCCTCCTTTTCTTCTTCCTCCTCTGCTCCTTCCTCTTCTTCTTCTTCTTCCTTCTCTTCTTGTTCTTCTCCTGCTAGTCATCTTTTCTTCCTCTCATATCTCCTTCCTACTTTCCATAGTCCCTCTTCCTCTCCTCTTCCTTAAACCTTCTTTCCTCCTCCTCTATCTCCTCTTCTTTGACTCCTCCCCCCCCCCCTCTCTTTCTGTCTCCTCCTTTTCCTTCCCCTCTTCTTCCCCTATCCTCTGCCATCTCCTCCTCTTCTCCGCTTCCCCTTCCTCCCC
Source organism: Penaeus japonicus (assembly GCF_977035675.1). Lineage (NCBI taxonomy): Eukaryota > Metazoa > Arthropoda > Malacostraca > Decapoda > Penaeidae > Penaeus > Penaeus japonicus. Next base: position 6,032,012 of record NW_028234415.1, on the reverse strand, counting down.
TACCTCTACTCCTTTCAGATTCCCCTTTCGATTATCTTCCTTTGCCTCTTCCTCTTCCTCCTCCAATCTTTCCTCCCCCTTTTTTTTTCCTCCCGCCTCCCCATCCCCTCTTTTTTTTCTTTTTTTTCCATCCTATTCCACTTTTCTTACTCTCTCCCCATCCACCCATCCTTTGATCTTCGTTCATCCTTATCCATCTTATTCTCCACCTCTAATCCCTCCCTCTTCCCCTATCCCATGTCCCTTACAAAACCCCCTTCCATCCTCCCGTCTCTCTCTCTCATATCCCCTCTCTCTCTCTCACGGCTTCTCGCTCGTCTCCCTCTCCTCTCTCGCATCACGCCTCCTCTTTCTCTTCCTCTCTCTTTCTTTCTGCCACTCTCCTCTTTCTCTTCTCCCCCGTCTCTCCCTCTCTCTCTGTCTCCCTCCCTCGCTCTCGCTCTCCTCTCCTTTACTCCCCCCCCCCCCCCCCCCCCCCCCCCTCTCTCTCTCTCTCTCTCTCCTCTCTCTCTCTCTCTCTCCGGTCCATCACGTCCCTCCTCACTCCTCCCCTCTCTCTCTCCCCTTCCTTTCCTCCCCTCCTCCCTCTCGCCTCATCTCCTCTCCTCTCTCCCTCTCCCCTCTCTCTCCTTCTCTCCTCTCTCTCCTCTCTCTCATTCTCTCCTCTCTCTCTCTCTTTTTCTATTCGTCCATCTTCCTCTCCTCTATCTCTCTATCTCTCTCACCCCCTCCCCACTCTCTCTATCTGTCCATCGCCGTCTCTCTCTCGCTCATTCTCTCCTCTCTCGTCTCTCCACCTCTCTCTGCTCGTCTCTCCCTTTCCCCCACTTTCTCCATCTCTCTCTCTCTCTCTCCCTCATCCCTCGCCTCCTTCCCTCTCTCTGCGAGTTCTCATCTCTCGTCATAACTCCTTCCGCTCTTCATTCTCCTCTCGTCTCTTTCTTTCGCACCATTCTCCCCTCCACCCATCCACCCCAACCCCACCACCACCCCCCCATCCGCCATCCCACCCCCCCCCCATTCCGCCATCTCTCTCTCCACCTTCCGCAACCACGCCACCCCGTCCCCCCCGCCCCCACCCACAACCCCCACCCAGCTGGCTCGCCCGACAGGCGTCCCCGCCCATGTACCGCCATTCGCCATCCTCTTCAGCGCCTCTTTTCCCTTCTTTTCCCTGTGCTTCTCACTATCTGCTCTTCCCCTCCCTTTTGCTCCCCCCCCCCCTGCTCATGATCTCCCCCCCCCCCCCCCCCCCCCCCCCCCCCGACTTTCCTCCTCCGTTTCCCGGATTTTCCATGGCAGTTCCATGGCAGTGTCCAGCAAGCAAGCAAAAAGCCAGCAATAGCAAAGCAAGCGCTCGCAAAGAAATAAGCAAGAGGCCGAAGGCGCTCACGCCTGTTTTTCCTTTTCCTTTTTCTTTTTTTTTTTTCCTTCCTTGTTTTTCCGCTTAAGGCGTCTCTCGCGAGCGCTTTGCACGAGGTCGCATGTCGGTTTAAGCGGCCTTGATGCCAGACTCTAGTAGGTCGTGGGCTCCTTCAACCGGAAAATGAATTGGGGGGGATGGGGGAGGGGGGAGGGAGGAGGGAGGAGGGTGGGGAGGAGGAGGTATGAGGGTGGGGGGAGGGAGGAGGAGGAGGGTGGGGAGGAGGAGGTATGAGGGTGGGGGGAGGGGGAGGAGGAGGGAGGAGGGTGGGGAGGAGGAGGTATGAGGGTGGGGGGAGGGGGAGGAGGAGGGAGGAGGGAGGAGGGAGGGAGGAGGTATGAGGGTGAGGGGAGGGGGAGGAGGGTGGGGAGGAGGAGGTATGAGGGTGGGGGGAGGGGGAGATGGGGTACGGGGTTTGGGTGGGAGGAGCTCGTGGGTGGAAGAAAGGAAGTGGCGCCACGGGAGGAGGTTGGAGGGAGGGGGGAGGTGAGAGGGGAGGTAAGAGGGAGGGGGAGGTAGGGAGGTGAGAGGGAGGGGGAGAGGGATTGGTTAAGTTGGGGGGTTAGAACGGATGAGAAAGGAATGGTTAAGGGGTGGGAAGAAAGAAAGAGAGAGAGGGGAGAGAGAGAGAAAGAGAGAGAGAGAGAGAGAGAGAGAGAGAGACAGACAGAGAAGAGAGAGAGACAGAGAAGAGAGAGAGAGAGAGAAAATGAGAGAGAGAAAGAGAGAGGCCATGACCATGAAAACAGTGCTATCCTCAGCCAAGTTGCCAAGAAATGTCATTTTCACCGTAAACCTGACGATAATTGAATCTCTGATAAGAGACAGACACGAACACGAAGTATACAATCCCCAATGACCATTCTTAAAGTGTGGTTATTCATTTGCAATTTTGTAAATACAAGTTCTCAATAACAAGTATCCAGTCTGAACAACAATTATTCTTCGGAAACTCATAAATTCGAAATTAACATTGTCCATCATAAAATCAATATCACCAGCCATTGTTATGATTAATCAATTATTCAAAGATGATAACATGTGACATGATAGCAAGTGTCCGAGCTGCAATAACACATATAACACGCGGTTAATGATATGATCTCGTGTTCATTTTTTTTTTTCTTTTTCGTTTTCGTTTTATTGCGTTTGGGGGGGGGGGGGCGTTTTATTTAGCTTTCATCTAATTGTTATGTTAAGTACTGGCGTGCGTGTGCGAAAGAGAGAGAGAGAGAATGAGAGAGAGAAAGAGAGAGGAGAAGGCATAGTAATTGAGAGACGAATACAGAGAGAGGCAATAGGATAGACAGACAGACAGACAGATAGACAGACAAACAGACAGATAGACAGAGCAGACAGAACAGACAGATATACAGATAGCACTGAGAGGCAGACAGACAGACAGATATACAAATAGGACAGTGAGGCAGACAGACAAATATACAAATAGGACAGTGAGGCAGACGGACAGACAGATATACAAATAGGGCAGTGAGGCAGACAGACAAATATACAAATAGGACAGTGAGGCAGACAGACAGACAGATATACAAATAGGGCAGTGAGGCAGACAGACAAATATACAAATAGGACAGTGAGGCAGACAGACAGACAGATATACAAATAGGGCAGTGAGGCAGACAGACAAATATACAAATAGGACAGTGAGGCAGACAGACAAACAGATATACAAATAGGGCAGTGAGGCAGACAGACAAATATACAAATAGGACAGTGAGGCAGACAGACAAATATACAAATAGAACAGACAGGCAGACAGACAGACAGACAGACATACAGGGAGGAGGGGACCGAACGGAAAGGTACGCCTCGTAACATGGGTGATATTGTCAGCAATACAAAGAACTGTTTTGTGATTCCCTCTCGCAGTTATAATAGTCTATGATGCAATGTGTTGATGTACCTTGATTAAACAAAAAAGCGAGAATGTTCCTTTGAAATATGCAGGATGATCATGAAACAGTGATATATATTTGAGTAATTCTCACTTTCATTCCCTCCCTCGTTTCCCTCTTCTCTATGTTCCACCCTTCCTTCCATCCCTTCTCTTCTTCCTTACCTACGTCTTTTACCTTCCTCCTTCCCTCTCCTTCCTTTCTCCCTCCTTTCTTCTCTCATTCTCTTCCTCTCTTTGCTGGTATCCTCCTTCCCTTCTCCCCTCCTTTCCTCCCTCCTTCCCTCCCTCCCTCCCACAATACATAATCACAATCGCACAAACACACAGTCCCCTTCTGTCACTCTCCCTTCCTCTCCTCTTCCCCCACTCCCCCTCCCCCTCTCTCTCCCTTTCGTCAGATAAATGTTTGCTTCCATAACCGACCTTTTGAAGTTGTCTCGCTCTTGCTCTCTGATCACTGGGGGGTTGGGGGGAGGGGAGAGGAGGAGGGGATGGAGGAGGAGACAGAAAGGGGTGGAGGAGGAGACAGAAGGGGGTTGGAGGAGGAGGAGGGGGTGGAGGAGGAGACAGGAGGGGGTGGAGGAGGAGACAGAAGGGGGTGGGGGAGGAGAAGGAGACCATGGGGGGGTGGATGGGGTGGTGGCTGGGTTTTGATGGGTGTGAGGAGACAGAAGGGGGATGGAGGAGACAGAAAAAAGGACATAAAGCGGAGAGGGAAGTGGGGTGGAGTTAGGTGAGTCAGGAGGGAGAAGGGATAAAGGAATGGATAGAAGAGGGAAAGGTATATGGAGAGAGAGGGACAAGGAGGGGGTGACGGAAGGGGGTAGGGGGAAAAGAGGGGATGATGCCATTGAGTGGGAAGAGGGGAAAATGTTATCCTTTGAAAATGTAACAGTTATGATCGCTGGTTTCACAAACTAATAAAATGCCTCTTCCCGCCTTTTTTCCACTTCCCGTTATTCTCTATGTATCTTCATTTTCTTCTTCTAACTCTCCACCCTTTCCAGCATCCCTTTCCCCTTCTTCCCCTCTCTGTCTTCTTTTTTTTTTTTTTTTCCTTTAATCTTCCCTCCACGTCCTCCCTTCTCCTGCGCTCCTCCTCCTCCTATTCCAATCCTCCTCCTCCCTCCTCTGCCTCCGTTCCCCATCCTCCTCCTCTCCTACCTTATGCCTTACACTCCCGTCCTTCCTCCGCCCCTTTCTCCTCCGCTCCCCACTTTTCCTCTTCCTTTTTCTCCTCCTCTTTCACCTCCTCTGTCTCCTACTCCTCCTCCTCTTTCACCTCCTCTGTCTCCTCCTCTATCTCCTCCTCCTCCTCCTCCTTCTCCTCCACCTCCTCCTCTTTCACCTCCTCCTCTTTCACCTCCTCTGTCTCCTCCTCTGTCTCCTCCTCCTCCTCCTCCTCCTCCCCGTCTCTCCTCCCACCTCCTCCCCCTCATTTCCACCTCCTCTGTCCTCTTTTCTTCTCTCTCTCTCCTCTCTTTCCCTCTTCCTCCTTCTTTTCTTCCTCCGCCCTCCCTCCTTTTTTCTCCCCTCCTCCTTTTTCTCCTCACTCTTATCTTCACACCTGCTTCCTGTATTCCATCCCCTAACCTGATAGCTTCCTCCTCCCCCTCCGACACCACCTCCCTACCAAAAACCAACCTCCTCACTCTCTCCTCTCCCTCCTCCTCCTCCTCGCCCTCCCTGACTCCTCCTCCTCTGCTCCAGTCCTCCTCCTCCTCCTCCCTCCTACCATCTCCTCCCTCCTACCATCTCCTCCCTCCTCCACCTCCCTCTTCCTCCTCCGTTCTCCTCCTCCTCCTCCTCCTCCTCCTCCTCCTCCTTTTTCTTCACTACCCCTCCTCCCTCCTCCTCCTCCGCCTCCTCTTTCTTTCCAGTCTAGACATTTACTTCCACCTCCACCTACCCCCCCCCCCTCCCCCCTCCGCACGCAAACCGCCCGCAGCCCCCCCAACCGCCCCCCGCCGCCACCTCTCCTCGCTCGCTTTTCCATATTTCCCAGTATTAAACATAAAACGAGAATACAACAATCGAAAACAACATCCCCCTCGCCCCCCCCCCTCCTTCCCCCCGTCCTCCCCTCCGCCCCTCCACCCTCCTCCTCGCTCCGGCCCAACAATAGTAATGCGAATCGCGGCCCAATTGGATCGGAAGGAAGACTGCATGGCAGAAATTGCGCATGAGAGTAGAGCGGACCGGAGAGGCATTCTTTTTTTTCTTCCTCTCTCTCTAGTCATCCTCTTTCTTCATTTTCAGCACAAAGTAAGGACATCGTGCTCTCATCCTCTCTCCGACATCCTCATCCTCCACTCATCTCTCTCGTCTCCAATCTAATCTATCGTACCCCTTCTACCTATCTATCTATTCTATCTATCTCTTCACTCGTCCTCTCTTCTTCTCTCTCTCACTGCCCTCTCGTTCTTTCTCTTCCTCTCCTCTCTCGGTCTCATATTTAAAAATCAAATTAATCATCTATCCTCTCCGCTCTCTCTCTCGTCTCTTTCCTGTTTCACAAAGTCACTAGACACATCTAGATTCTATTGGCAGCCCATCTGAAATTAATCTCTCCCGATCTCTCTATTCTAATCTAACTATCTATCTACCTTTCTTTCTAACTATCTATCTATCTCTCCCTCCTCTTTCTCTCTCTCTCCTCCTCTCTCGCTAATCTCGTCCGATCCATCTGCTCTCTCTCTCATTTCTTTCTCTCTGCTCCATTCTTTAAAATCAAATTAATCCTCTCTCTCTGCATCTCTCTCTCCTTTTAAAGTCAAATTATGCTTACTCTCCTCATTCTCTCTCTACTCCTCCGCTCAGAAACTCTCCGCTATCCTCTCTCTCTCCTCTCTCTCACATCTCCTCCTCTCTCCATCCTAATCGTCCTGCAATCCTTCGATCCTCCGCGCCTCGCATCTCGCTCTCCCTCTCTCCTCTCTCCTCTCCACTCTCTCCTCCCCCTTGCTCCGCCCTCTAACACTCCTCTCGTCTCATCTCTCTTCTCGCTCCTTTCTCTCTCTCCCTCCCTGCTCGTCTCTCTCTCTCTCGGTCATCGGTCTCTCCTCGCTCCACTCCTCTTCTCTCTCCATCTCCATCACCTCTCCTTCCTCTCTCTCTCTCGTTCTCTCTCTTCTCTCTCTCTCACTCTCTCTCTCCTCATTCGTTCTCTCTTTCACCTCTTTTCTCTCAAATCTGGGGCATCTGAGCGTCTTCATCCTCTTTCTCTCTCTGTCCAGGGATAGATTTATTAGGGAGAGGGAGGGGGGGGGGTGATCAGGGGGAGCTTATTTGGAGATTAGAAGTAGAGGATTACGAAAGGAGGGAGGTCGGGGGGGGGGGGGGGGGAGGATGATGATTATGATATCGATAACGGTAATATCAATAATGAGGATAAACATATTGATAATGAGTAGGATGATAATGATGATAATGATGACGGCAGAAATATATTGAGAATGATAATGATGGCAAAAATGTTGATGATAGTAATTATTATTTGTTATCATTATATCAATTATCATTATTATTATTTAGTGGGAATGATAATGATGATGATGATAACAATAACAATAATAATGATGATAGGAAAGGTGGTAATGATAAAATATTTGGTAATGATAATGATTGCAATGATTGTAATGGTGATGATGATTATGATTATGGTGATGGCAATTGTTATAATGATAATAGCAATGATAATGTTGATAATGATGGTAAAAATAGAAACAACAACAATAAAAAGATAATCCTAATGATTTAAATTATCATAACCATCATCATAATCACCATCATCCTTTTTATTTTTAAAGTAACAATAGAAAAAGAGGAACAGAAAGAAGAACTTTGTTGATCGCTGCAACAAAAAGCAATAAACAACAACAACTATTCCCCAACCAAGCTCTCTTAACAGTTTCTCTCTCTCCGCCCACAGACAATGTTCACGTGGTGGATCTCCTGGCTGTGGGCGTGGCTGCTCTGGTCTTCATGGGCGTGCGCAGGCGTGGGCGTGGGGGCAGTGTGGGCGGCGGGCATCGGCATCGGGCAGCAGAAGGTCCTAAGCAGCCCAACAGCGACCAGAGGAGGAGCGGCGCCCGGCAAGGCAGGAGCTTCGGCAAAGGACATCAAGCTTGGCCCGGGCATGGGCGGTTCGGCGGTGCAACTGGGCGGGTACGACGGCGCGCAACACTTCGCCACCCAGCCCACGCCACAGACGGCCGTGGTTGGGTCTACCGCCGTGCTGCCGTGCAGGTACGTGCAGGGGGAAGGCTGGGGAGGGGGTGGGGTGGAGGATGGATGGGTGGGTGGGTGGGTGGGTTGGTGCGTGCAGGGGGAATGCTGGGGAGGGGGTGGGGTGGAGGATGGATGGGTGGGTGGTTGATTGGGTGGGTGGGTTTGGGTAGGTGGTTGGATGGTTGGGTGGGCGGGTGGGTGGGTGGGTTGGTGGGTGGATGGAAGGATGGATGGGTGGGTGGGTTGGTGGGTGGATGGATGGATGGATGGATGGGTGGGTGGGTGGGTGGGTGGATGGATGGATGGGTTGAGATTGAGGTTGACAACAGTGGAAGGATGGATGGATGGTTGGATCGATGGATAGATGGATGAATGAATAGATAGATCGATTAATAGACAGATGGGTGGATGGTTTACAGCTGTGGTTGGATCCACAGTTGCATGCCCAGAAGAATCAAGGGATGGATAGATGGATGGATCGATAGAGAGATGGAGGGAGGGAGGGAGGGAGGGAGGGAGAGAGGGAGGGGGAGGGGGAGGGAGGGAGGGAGGAAGAGAGTGAAGGATGATTGGATGAATGGATGGCTGGATGAATGAATGGAACGAGGGGACTGGTGGATGGATGGATAGATGAATGAATGGATAAAAGAAAGAGAGGATGGATAGATGAATGGATGGATGGGTGATAGACAGATCACAGATTGGG
>NW_028234415.1:6016965-6023635 GCF_977035675.1 Penaeus japonicus | reverse complement strand
ACAATTACAAGATCGATAATAATCCTAATCAAGATAATGATTGAGAAAACTAATAGCTCAACCTAACCCCCTCCTCTCCCCTCCTCTCCCCCTCCCCCTCCCCCTCTCTCTCCCGCAGGTGTCGAACAAAGTGGGTACGTCAAAGAAGACCCAGAGCGTGCACGTGCAATACGGGCCGACATTCCGTTCCCTGCCTCGTGACGTGGCTGCCGAAGAGGGCAAGGAGGTCATACTCAAGTGTGACGTCGACTCCAACCCGCCGTCTTCCATCGTCTGGCTCAAGGAGGGCAATCATAAGGTATGTCGTGAGGGTGTGGGGGTGTGTGTGGGGCGGGGCGGGGGGAGTGGGGGCGAGGGGGGAGGAGCTACGGGGGATTCGCGCTACGTAAACAAACGCGGGGGTGGGTGGGTTGGTGGGTGGGTAGAGGGGAGGGGGAGGTTGGGGACGACTCGGTAGCAGAATGCTTACATATCGTGGCGGGATTATTTCCCCTCTCGAACAAACAAATCATTTGTGTGGCTGAGGCAATAGCTATTATCCCACACAGAAACGAGCAAGCGGAGAGAAAAAAAAAAACACCAAAAAAACAAATCCTCAATGCAGAGTATTCACAGTTGAACTATTTGCGCATTAAAACAGTCATCGTGGCTTAAAGAACAACCATCGAAACTTTTGATATCTCAAAATATAACATAACAAACACTTTTGGTTTTCAATTCATATCACTTTGTAAGAAAAAAAAAAGAAAAAAAAGAAAAAAAGATAATAATAATAATAATAATAATAATAATAAAAATGATAATAATAATAATAATGATAATAATAATAATAATAATAATAATAATAATAATAATAATGATAATAATAATAATGATAATGATAATAATAATAATTAATAATAATAAAAAAACACCTCGTTACGAAGACTAGAAGCTCCCGAGACCATTGTATTTATAGCGTTCCCTAGAAAGAGTAACGTTACCCGTTTTTTGAAGCGCATTAGGGATCGAAAAGCAAGGTGGTTGGTTGACTAGTTGACGTGAATGTTTCAGAGGTTGAGAGGGATAGAGGTCGATGGAAAAGGGATAGAGTTCGATGGAAAGGGAAAGAGGCCGACGGAAAGGGTATAGAGGTCGATGGAATGGGATAGAGGTAGATGGAAAGGGATAGAGGTCGATAGAAAGGGATAGAGGTCGATGGAAAGGAGTAGAGGTCGATGGAAAGGGATAGAGGTCGATGGAAAGGGATAGAGGTCGATGGAAAGGGATAGAGGTCGATGGAAAGGGATAGAGGTCGATGGAAAGGGATAGAGGTCGATGGAAAGGGGTAGAGGTCGATGGAAAGGGATAGAGGTCGATGGAAAGGGATAGAGGTCGATGGAAAGGGATAGAGGTCGATGGAAAGGGGTAGAGGTCGATGGAAAGGGATAGAGGTCGATGGAAAGGGGTAGAGGTCGATGGAAAGGGATAGAGGTCGATGGAAAGGGGTAGAGGTCGATGGAAAGGGATAGAGGTCGATGGAAAGGGAAAGAGGTCGATGGAAAAGGGAAAGAGGTCGATGGAAAGGGAAAGAGGTCGATGGAAAGGGATAGAGGTCGATGGAAAGGGATTGAGGTCGATGGAATGGGATAGAGGTCGATAGAAAGGGATAGAGGTCGATGGAAAGGGATAGAGGTCGATAGAAAGGGATAGAGGTCGATGGAAAGGGATAGAGGTCGATGGAAAGGGATTGAGGTCGATGGAAAGGGATAGAGGTCGATGGAAAGGGATAGAGGTCGATGGAAAGGGATTGAGGTCGATGCAAAAGGGATAGAGGTCGATGGAAAGAGATAGAGGTCGATGCAAAAGGGATAGAGGTCGATGGAAAGGGATAGAGGTCGATGGAAAGGGATTGAGGTCGATGGAATGGGATAGAGGTCGATAGAAAGGGATAGAGGTCGATAGAAAGGGATAGAGGTCGATAGAAAGGGATAGAGGTCGATGGAAAGGGATAGAGGTCGATGGAAAGGGATTGAGGTCGATGGAAAGGGATAGAGGTCGATGGAAAGGGAAACAGGTCGATGGAAAGGGATAGAGGTCGATGGAAAGGGATAGAGGTCGACGGAAAGGGATAGAGGTCGATGGAAAGGGATAAAGGTCGATGGAAAGGGAAAGAGGTCGATGGAAAGGGTTAGAGGTCGATGGAAAGGGATAGAGGTCGATGGAAAGGGATAGAGGTCGATGGAAAGGGATAGAGGTCGATGGAAAGGGATAAAGGTCGATGGAAAGGGATAGAGGTCGATGGAAAGGGAAACAGGTCGATGGAAAGGGATAGAGGTCGATGGAAAGGGATAGAGATCGATGGAAAGGGATAGAGGTCGATGGAAAGGGATAGAGGTCGATGGAAAGGGATAGAGGTCGATGGAAAGGGATAGAGGTCGATGGAAAGGGATAGAGGTCGATGGATAAGGGATAAAGGTCGATGGAAAGGGATAGAGGTCGATGGAAAGGGATAGAGGTCGATGGAAAAGGGATAGAGGTCGATGGAAAGGGATAGAGGTCGATGGAAAGGGATAGAGGTCGATGGAAAGGGATAGAGGTCGATGGAAAGGGATAGAGGTCGATGGAAAGGGATAGAGGTCGATGGAAAGGGATAGAGGTCGATGGAAAGGGATAGAGGTCGATGGAAAAGGGATAAAGGTCGATGGAAAGGGATAGAGGTCGATGGAAAAGGGATAAAGGTCGATGGAAAGGGATAGTGGTCGATGGAAAAGGGAAAGAGGTCGACGGAAAGGGATAGAGGTCGATGGAAAGGGAAAGAGGTCGATGGAAAGGGATAGAGGTCGACTGGTTGGGTGGTTAGAAGATTGATGAATTAGTCGAATGATTGTCTGTGTGATTAATCGGGCTGTTTGTTATTCGACTTTTTGTTTTTTATTTGTTTGGTTGTTTGTTGGTTGTCGTAGAGAATACTCACCTCGCTGTCATTAGGTTGAAGGAAAGAGATAGAAAACAAACGGAAGGATGGATTAGCTGGGTTGATGGATAGATCAATCAACTGTCTGAGCGAGTGATTCAACTTAGACGACAGTTGAAGTAGATTGAGTAAGCGAGGAAAAAGAAGACGATAGGTAGCAAATAGGTAGATAGGTAGAAAGGAAAATGGATGGGTAGATTGATTGAGTGATTAGTGGATTTATTACGGGGGTAATTGATTCATCAATTTAACGAATCCATATCGGTGATGAATTGCTAACGGTATTTTTTTTTTTTTTTTTTTTTTTTCATTTACACTTTTTGCGTCACATTATCTTTTAACGTTCTTTCTTTATTCCTTTTATAAGATTTTCTTCAATAAATTTCTTTTCCATTTACTCAGTCTAATTTATTTTCAACTGCACTCAAGTTCATGTTCAGGCTCAATTATATGCAAATGAACTTGTTTTCATTCATTAATTGATATCCATTTTCATTGTTATACTGTACGTGTTTGAACGCTATCCATACATGCATTTTCATCTTCATATCAATATTATTGATGTATTCATATTCCTCGATTTAATTCATAACATTTACACACGTTCCCGTTCATTCATCAACCCTTCATTCATATGTATTCATGACGAAACCACGCCCCCTACTCTTCTATATTCCCTCAGGCTTTATTGCACCAATTAGAAAAAAAAAAAAAAAAAAAGTTTATGAACAGTTGAAGTGAGTCTTTTACTTTCTATCTCTCTCTCTCTCTCTCTCTCGTTCTCTCTCTCTCTCTCTCTCTCTCTCTCTCTCTCTCTCTCTCTCTCTCTCTCTCTCTCTCTCTCTCTCTCTCTCTCTCTCTCTCTCTCTCTCTCTCTCTCTCTCTCTCTCTCTCTCTCTCTCTCTCTCTCTCTCTCTCTCTCTCTCTATGTATCCCCCCCCCTCTTTCTCTCTCTCTCTCTCTTTCTCTTGTTCTCTCTCTCTCTCTCTCTCTCTCTCTCTCTCTCTCTCTCTCTCTCTCTCTCTCTCTCTCTCTCTCTCTCTCTCTCTCTCTCTTCTCTCTCTCTCTCTTTCTCTTGTTCTCTCTCTCTCTCAAGTTTTTTATTTTTTTTAATTTTTTTTCTTCTTTTTTTATTTTTTTTTTACTTTATTGAGCGTTTCTATCGTACACAGCTACCCTTGAGATTTATAGGAACGCACTGATGAATGCAGCTATTTATTTATGGCTTTCCAATGTCATCTGCCACGAGAGGTTAATAGGGAGACCGAATCAAAATAATATTGCGTGCTTGATAAAAGGGAGAAAGAGAGAGAGGGAGAGAGAGAGAGGTAGGGGGGTAGAGAGAGAGAGAGAGAGAGAGAGGGGGAGGGGGGGGAGTGGTAGAGAGACAGAGAGGAGGGTATAGAGAGAGAGAGAGGGGGGGTAGAGAGAGAGAGAGAGAGGGGGGGGGGAGTGGTAGAGAGACAGAGAGGAGGATATAGAGAGAGAGAGGGGGGGGGGTAGAGAGACAGAGAGGACGTGTATATAGATAGATAGAGAGGGTGTAGAGAGAGAGGGTGTAGGGAGAGAGCGGAGAGAAAGAGAAAGAGAGAGAGAGTCTGTGTGTGTCTGTCGAGGTGTAGACATATGTGTGACTGCGCATATGTCATTATTCATAAACGAATAAGCTTCGAATAGCAAATAAAATTTTCTGAATGGCGTAGCGAAAGCGACCCTTTTATTTCTCTCTCTCTCTCTCTCTCTCTCTCTCTCTCTCTCTCTCTCTCTCTCCCCTCCATACAAAAAAAAATAACAAACTCAACACGGACTCTCTTCCGTCTCTCACCTCTCCACAAGTCCACAATGCAGCGACTTCTCTCTTATAAACTTCAACCTCGAAACAACTGTCTCTCCCTCTCTCTCTCTCTCTCCTCTCTCTCTCTTTCTTTCCTCCTTTTCCCCTTTCCCCTCCTCATCTTCTACTCGCTCCCCCACTCACTCATGCCTTCGCCTCCTCTCTTCTCTTCACTCTCTCTCCTCCACCCATCCTCTCCCCATCTCTCTCTCCTCTCATCATCTTCTCTATCTTCACCCTCTCCTCCTACTCTCTTTCTCTCTTTCTCTCTCTCTCTTTCTCTCGTCCCTTTAAATCCCTTTTAACTGCCCCCTTTCACCCTTACTTTTATATCGTCTTCAATTTTGTTATATCTCTCGCTTCCCCTTTATTTCATTTTCCCTTTATGCATGATTTATTTCTCGTCTGAATAATGCAAAATGTCAGAAGAGTTATTGCCGAATTCTTTGGATATTTGTCAACATTCGAATCCTTGTTGTAAAACAATTTTGGATTTGCAGATGCGTTTTATTTGGGCTTCCCCTCCACTGCCCCCTGCCCCCTGCCCCCTCCCTACCCACCCCTTCCCATGCTACACTACTCCACCTCCTCCACAACCACCTCCTCCACAACCACAATCACCTCCTCCATCCTCTACTCTTCCTCCACCTAATCCTCCTCCTCCACCTCCTCCTCCTCCTCTACCACCTCATCTCTCTCTTCCTCCTCCTCCTCCTCCTCCTCCTCTTCTTCCTCCTCTTTCTCCCACTCTTCTATCTCCTCCTGCTCATTTTCCTCATTTTCCTCCTCCTCTGGCTCTTACTCCTTCTCCTCCTCCTCCTCCTCCTCCTCCTCCTCCTCCCTCCTCCCTCCTCCCTCATCCTCCTGCCTCCTCCCTCCTCCCTCGTCCTCCTTCTTCCCCCTCCTTCTTCCTCCCTCCTCCCTCGTCCTCCTGCCTCCTCCCTCCTCCCTCCTCCCTCGTCCTCCTTCTTCCCCCTCCTTCTTCCCCCTCCTCCCTCCCCCGTCTTCCACCTCCTCCTCCTCCTCCTGTTCCTCCCTCCTCCCTCTTCCTCCTCCACTTCCTCCACCACTACCACCACCTCCTCCTCCTCCTCCTCCTCCTCCTCCACTTCCTCCTCCTCCTCCTCTTCCCTCCTCTTCCTTCCTCTTCCCTCCTCCTCTTCCTCCTCCTCCTCCTCTTCCCTCCTCCCTCTTCCCCCTCCGCTTCCTCCACCACTACCACCACCTCCACCACTTCCTCCTCCTCCTCCCTCCTCTCTCCCTCCTTCCCTCCCTCCCTCTCTCCTTTTACCCCTCCCCTTCTTGCTAACCATATTGAGGGGATGGAAGAGAAAAGGAGACAAAGAGAAGGGGTAAACAGACTGAAAGAAAGAGAAACGAGGGAGTGACAGAGAGGAGGAAGAGAATGATGATAATATATGTTAATGTTTATAATTGTAATAATGATAATGATAATAATAATGATAATAATAATAATGAGAATAATAATAATAATAACAATGATAATAATATAATAATAACAATAATGGTAGTAATAATAAAAATGAGGATAGCAATAATGATACTGATAATAACAACAATAATCGTGATTATAATAATAACGATAATAGCAATATTGACAACAATATCAATGAAAACAAATAATAATGTTAACAATAATGATAACTTCAAAATACAAAAAGAAAGAACACAACCACACGCCTTCCTGTCCCGACTCAAAACCTCCCTCCCTCCTCCTTCTCCTCCTCCTTCTCCTCCTCCTCCAGATCATAGCTTCCCCTCCACTGCCCCCTGTCCCCTCCCTACCCACCCCTTTCCATGCTACGCTACTCCACCTCCTCCACAACCTCCTCCTCCACAACCTCCTCCTCCACAACCAC
>NW_028234415.1:6006965-6009465 GCF_977035675.1 Penaeus japonicus | reverse complement strand
TCCGCAACATCCTAGTGATCCACGATGCTGACTCGCAGGACTTCGGATCCTACAACTGCTCCGTGGTCAACGAGTACGGGGTCGCCAGGAAGCAGATCCGACTTAATGAGGAGAGTGAGTGTTTTTGTTTTGTTTTTTGCTTTTTTGGGGGGTTCTTTTGTTGGTGGTGTATTTGGTGGGGGGTTGTTTTGGTGGGTTTTTTTTTGTTGGTGTCTTTGTTGGTGGGTTGTTTTGGTTGGTGTCTTTGTTGGTGGGTTGTTTTGGTTGGTGGGTCTTTTGTTGGTGGGTTGTTTTGGTGGGGGGTCTTTTGTTGGTGTCTTTGTTGGTGGGTCTTTGGTTGGTGGTTCTTTTGTTGGTGGTTGTTTTGTTGGTGGTTCTTTTGTTGGTGGTTCTTTTCAATTTATATGGTGTTTTTGTTATTTAATCATAGTTTATATTAATTTGTTATAGGGTGTGTTGTGTGTGGGTTTGGGTGGGGGGGGGTTTTTTTTTTTTGTCCCCACCCCAATCCCCCATAAGGGTTTATATTTGCTTTATAATATCGAATGTTTTTTGTGTTCCCAATGTTTTTGTTGTTTATGTGAGGGATGAAGGGTTTGTAAGACGTCTCCCTCAGTGGAAGTTCTAGTTCTATTGACTGTGTAATATTGTTATTTCTGAACATTGTTATCGTCATCTTTTGTGATGTCACTGGAATTGCTATTATCAGAATCATTGTTATTATTGCTGTTATCATTGTTGTTGGTATTAGTGTTATTATTATTTTTATCATTTTTTGCATTGTTATTGTTATCACGATTATTATCATTATTATTTCTTTTTATTATATTTATCATCATTATTTGTTTATTTATCACGATTATCATTATTTTTTTATTATATTTATCATCATTATTTGTTTTGTTAGGGGGGTGTGGGGAGTGGGGGGGCGGGGCATTAGATGGGCGATGGGGGGGGTGGGGGGGGGCATTATCATCAATACTCATATCATTGTCATTATCATTGATATCATTGTTATTATTATCATTATCATCCTCATTGTTATTTTCATCATCATCATAATATTAATATCATCATTATTACTATCATTACTACTTCACATTACAACTTCACACATTCGCACACACATACGCTCTCGTCTTAAAAGCCACGCCCCCTTCAATTTTCAAAGCCACGCCTAAAATCTCATGACCACGCCCATCTCCCCCCCGCCCCCCCCCCCCCCTCCCCCCCGCCCTCCCCCCCCCCCCCCCCTCCTTCCCACCGAAACACATGCCACGCCCCTTCGGCATAAAACAAAACATCAGAGTAGCGAGAGTGCCTCTAACAAGATATTTTGTCACAGGGAAACAAAAAAAAAAACAAAAAAAAACAAAAAAAACTTAGTAACTCGTATCTCAAGAAGTTTACGAGATTGCAACTTGCAATATAACTCCTGCACCCTCCCCCCCTTACCCCTCCCCATGTCAACTTGCAATATAATTCTGGGCAGAAACTGGTAAACAACACTGATATAATGACTCTTGCGAGAGAATTAGAGAGAGAGAGAGAGAGAGAGGGGGGGGGGGGGGGGGGGGGGGGTGGGGGGGGGGGGGGGGGGGGGGGGAGAGAGAGAGAGAGAAGAGAGAGAGGGGGGAGAGGAAAGAGAGAGAGAGAGAGAGAGAGAGAGAGAGAGAGAGAGAGAGAGAGATGTAGAGAAAAAGAGAGAGAGAGGGAGAGAGGCAGGGAGAGAGAAGCGGCGAGAGGGGAGGGAGAAACAACACACACGCACAGACTATCACACACACACTCCCCCTAGCCCCTCCACCCCCCCCCACACCCCCCCCACCCACACACCCCCCCCGCCCACACACACACACACACACCACATACAAAAGAATACACACACAAACATAAAGATATATATAATATAATATATATATATATATATATATATATATATCACTCATATATATACTGTATTTAATATGTGTGTTTGTGTGTGTGTGTGTGTGTACGTATACACAGGGGGTGGGGGGGAGGGGATGGGGGGGGGGGGGTAAGCAAAATCCATCAAGACAGAGAAAGCAAGAGAGAGAGAGAGAAGAGAGAGAGAGATCTCTCGAGAGAGAGCTCTCTCTCGAGAGAGAGAGAGAGAGAGAGAGAAAGAAAGAGTGAGCGAGAGAGAAAGAGTGAGCGAGAGAGAGAAAGAGAGAGAAAGAGAGAGAGAGAGAGAGAAAGAGAGAGAGAGAGAGAGAGAGAGTGATCGAGCGAGCGAGCGAGAGAGAAAGAGAGAAAGAGTGAACGAGAACCAGATGAAGCCAGCGAGCGCGCAACGAAACAAACATCCCCCGCACTGCCCCCGACCATCCGAACGCAGGCGAAACAAACGCACAAGCAACCATCGACAAAGAAAGGGAGAGACAAAGAGAGAGAGAGGAAGATCAGGAGGAAGGGACTTGCAAAGCGAGCGGTATCCTTTGTGTTGCAAATGCTGAACACATTGATTGTCTGTGCAAGA
>NW_028234415.1:5989465-6001965 GCF_977035675.1 Penaeus japonicus | reverse complement strand
TATTAATATATATATATATATATATATATTTATATGTGTGTGTGTGAGTGTTGTGTGTGTGTGTGGTGCAGTGTGGTGTATGGTGTGTGGTGTGTGTGTGTGTGTTGTGTGGTGTGGGTGGGGGGTTTAAAAAAACATGTATATGTATATGTATATATATATATATATAATACTATATAGATAATATATATAGATATATATATATAGATTTTTATATATATATATATAATAATATATATCTATATATATATTTATTATATCCATTTATTATATATATATATATAATACTATATATATATATATATATATATATATATATATACACACACATATATAGATATACATATATACGTAAGTATATATATATAGCAGCAAAATGAAATACCGGATAAAGGCAAGCGGAAGCAGAGACAAAGAGATAATAACAAAGAACGAGCAGAAAGTTGGAGCGAGTCGGGCGCCACCTGCGACTCGCCGTTGCTGATGATAAGTTTTGTTTGAGGAAGTTGCCATGGGGGGTCCGGCTGGGGAGGGGAGGGGGGGCGGGGGGCGGGGAGAGGGGAGGGAAGAGGAGGGGGGAGGGAGGGGGTTGCCATAAGGAATCCGACTAAGGCAAGAGAGAGGGTAGCGGGCCTCTCCCTTCTTCTTCTCCTCCCTTAGTAGAATTCCTTAGGGTTGCCATATGGAGGCTAACCAAGGGGGTGAGGGAGAGTTGCCATAAGAGGGTCGAAAAGAGGGCGAGGGGAAGAGGTCGGGAGGAGTTGCCATAGGGAGTCCAATCTGGAAGGAGAGGGTAAGGGAAGTTGCCATAAGGTATGCAACCGGGAGGGAAGGCAGAGGGGTGGTTGCCATGAAGAGTCTGACTAAGGGGTTACTGGAAGGGGAGGGGTTGTCATGGGAGGCCCGACCAGGGGGGGGGGAGGAGAAGGCAGTGTCCAAACCAGCAGGAAGAAGAAGGGGTGGTTGCCATGAAGAGTGCAGCCAAGGGGAGGAGGGGGGGATATGGGTGGGGGAAAAGTTAACCTGAACGGATTCTTTCTCGCTCAACCTGCAAATATCTGGGTTTCACTTTGGTGTTTCATGTCTATATAAATCTCATTTTTTTGTTGTTGTTTTTTTCTTTCTCTCTCTATTTATCTATCTAACTAACTCTCTCTCTCTTTCTCTCTCTCTCTCTCTCTCTCGTCCACAAGCTCATCTCCTCCTCTCTCATCTCTCTCTACTCCCTCTCTCATCAATCTCTCTCCTCTCCGTCCCTCTCTCCTCTCATCTCCCTCTCTCCTCTCTCGTTCCCGTCTCTCTCCTTCATCTCGCTCTCTCCTCCCTCTTCTTCTCTCTCTTTCTCTCTCTCTGTCTGTCTCTCTCTTTCTCCTCTTTCCTCCCTCTCTCTCACTTCCTCTCCTCTCCATCTCTCTTCCCCACCCCCCCCTCTCTCTCTCTCTCTCTCCTCTCTCTCTCTCCCCCTCTCTCCTCACTCTCCCTCCCTCCTCATCCTCCTCACTCTCTCTCTCCTCCTCGCTCCTCTCTTGTCACTCCTCTCTCTCCCTCTCTCTCTCTCTCTTCTTTCTCTCTCTTTCGCATCTCTCTTACGCTCTACTCTGGCTGTCTCGCCTCTTCTTCCCCGTCATTCTCTTTCTTATCGCTCCTCTTTCATCCTCTTTCCTCGCCTCGTTCTATCTCTCACCCCCTCCTCTCTCTCTCTCTCTCCTCTCATCTACCTCATCTCCTCCTCCTCGCTCCATATCGATCTCCGCCGCGCCTCTCTCCGCGCCTCTCTACTCGTCGTCACTTCCCGCCTCTTTCGTCTCTACCTCGCGCTTCTCATGCGTCTCTCAGATCTATCGAGCTCTATCCTCTCTCTCTCTCTCGTCATTTCAGCTTTCACCTCGCCCTTTCTCTGCTCTCTATCTCTCCGTCTCCGCTCTCCCTCTCCCTCATATCATTCGCTCTCATCTCCCTATCTCTTCTCACCACTATCTCTCTCCCTCTCTCTCGTCCTCTCCTCTCTCATCTCCGTCTACTCTCCTTCTCGTCTCTCTCTTTCTCTCTCTTCGCTCTCTCTCTATCTCCTCCTCTGTCGCTTTCACTCCCTGTCTCTCTCTCTCTCTCTCTCTCTCTCTCTCTCTCTCACTCTCTCTCGCTCTCTCCCTCTCCTTCCTCTCCTCTCTCTCTCTCTCTCTCTTCTCTCTCCCTCCCTCTCCCTCTCTCTCTCTCTTTCGCTTTCACTCCCTTTCTCTCTCTCTCTCTCTTCCTCCCTCTCCCTCTCCCTTCCTCTCTCTCTCTCTCTCTCTCTCTCTCTCTCTCCTCTCTCTCTCTCTCTCATCTCTCTCTCTCCTCTCACCCCGTCCCCTCCGTCTCTCCTCTCTCTCTCTCTCTCTCTCTCTCTCTCTCTCTCTCTCTCTCTCTCTCTCTCTCTCTCTCTCTCTCTCTCTCTCTCTCTCTCTCTCTCTCTCTCTCTCTCTCTCTCTGTCTCTCCTCTTCATCTTATTCTTATTCTTCGAATCCTCAATCACCCACCTCTTTCATCTTCCAAGAAAATGGATAATTCAAGAATTGAGGAAAGCGGAGTAAACAATCCAATTTTTTTCTTCTTTTTCTTTTTTTTTTCCTTTTTTGTCCTTTATTTCGACTCGTTCTGCGACGTCTTCGGGACAATAAACAAAGGTACTGTAAAGCAGATGTTTTTTTACTTTATTTTTTTTTTTTTCTTAGTTGAAGCCATTAAAGCCCCCACCACAGCCATATCGGAAATGTGGTGAACACACTCAAAAAAAAAGGGGGGGAGGAAGGGAAAAAGAGGAGGAGAGGGAGGGAGATCAAGAAGAATTAAAAAGGAAGGGAGGAAGAGAGAGAGAGAGAGGGAGAGAGAGAAAGAGAAAGAGAGAGAAAGAGAGAGAGAGAGAGAGAGAGAGAGAGAGAGAGAGAGAGAGAGAGAGAGTGAGTGAGAGAGAGAGAGAGAGACAGACAGACAGAAAAACAGAGAGAGAGAGACAGAAAGACAGAGAGAGAGAGATAGTAAGGAAGAGAAAGGGAAAAGAGACAGAGAAAGAGGAAAGAGGAAAGACAGAAAGTGAGGGAGAGAAAAGGGAAAATAACTACAACGCGGTAAATTCTTTTTGAAAATTCCGTTTAGATTCTTTGAAAGGAAAGTTTTGTGAACTTTTTTTTTCCTTCTTTTTATGGACCATTTGTTCTTGTCTTCCAATGATGTGCCGAGAGAGAAAGAGAAATGGATTTTTAAAAACGGATTGAAAATTATTGGATATATTGTACTTCATTCTGTGGAGGGGACTTTCTTTCGCTCTCTCTTTCTCTCTCTTGCTCTCTCTTTCTCTCTCTTTCCCTTTCTTTTCCTCTTCCTTCCGTCCTCTCTCTCTCTCTCTCTTTCTCTCTCTTTCTCTTTCTCTTTCTCTTTCTGTTCTCTTCTCTTCTCTTTTTTCCCTTCTGTTCTCTTTTCTCCTCTCACTCTCTCTCCTCTCTCGTCACGCTCGTCTCCCTCTTCGCTCGCTATCATCCCTCCTCCTTCTCTCCTTCTCTCCCCTTCCCTCCTCCTCCTCTCATCAGCTCCCCGTCTCATCTATCCGCTCTCTGTCTCTTCGCTCTCTTCTCTTTCTCCTCTCTCTCTCTCCCTTCTCCTCTCTCTCCCCCTCGGTCCTCACTCTCCTCTCTCCGCTCCCTTCTCTTCTCTCTCTCTCCTTCTCCCTCTTTTTCCACCCTCTTTCCCATTCTCTGCCTCTTCCTTTCCCTCCCCACTCTTCCCTCTCTCTCGCTCTCTCTCTCTCCCCTCTCTCTTCTCCTCTCTTCTCTCTCCCTCCTCCTCACCATCTCTCTCGAGATACACACAGCGAGTAGTGGGTCTCTCATCTCTCTCCAGTCTCTCCATCTCTCTCAATCTTCCCTCTCTCTCTCCTCATCTATCTCTTCCCATCTCCCTCCTTTCCCTTTCTCTTCCTCTTCCTTCCCTCTCCCCCACTCTCACTACTCTCTCTCTCTCACCTCTCTCACCTCCTACTCTCGTCTCTCGTCTCTCTCTCATCTCGGCTCGGTCCTCGTCTCGCTTCCTCTATCCCTCTCTCTCGCCTATCTCTCACTCTCTCTCCCTTCTTCTCTCTTTCGTCTCCCTTCTCTCTTCTCTCTCTCTCTCACTCTCCATCCTCCCTCTTTTTCGTCTCCTTCTCTTTTTTATGTCCGTTCTCTCTTTCTCTCCTTGATCTCTCTCTCCCTCTCGTCTCCCTCACCACGCGTCTCTCTAAAGTCCCTCGTCTCTCTCCCCTTATCTCTCTCCTCTCCCGTCTCTCATCTCTCTCTCTCTCATCTTCTCGTCTCTACGGACTCCTCTTCATCTTCCTCTGCTCTCTCCTCCTTGCTCTTCTCTCTCAATCTCTCTTCCTCTTCATCTCTTCTCCTCCCCAGTCTCTCAATCTTCACTCTCTCTCTCTCTCCATCTTCTCTTTTCCCCTGTATCTTTCCTCTCTTCTTTCCTTCCCTCCCACACTGTCTATCTCCTCTCTCGATCTCATCTCTCTCCGCTCCATCTCGCCTCTCTCTCAGACATCTCTCTCTCCTGCCCTCTCTCTATCTCGCTCCTCTCTCTCTCCTCTCTCTCTCTCACTCCCAGTAACTCTCTCTCCTCTCTCTCCTCTCTCGATCTATTCTCTCTCATTTCTCCTCTCTTTCTCCATGATCTCCTCTCTCTCCCGCTCTCTCGCCGATTGCTCCTCCCTCTCTCTTTCTCTCTCTCTCTATCCTCCCTCCCTCTCTCCCTCTCTCCTCTCTCTCCGCTCCTCATCCGCTCTCCCCTTCGAATCATCTCGATTCCCATACTCCCTCTCGATCGACCTCTCTCTCTCTCTCTCTCTCTCTCTCTCTCTCTCTCTCTCTTTCTCTTTCGTCAAGACGTTCGACTGAAGGTATAATTTATAAGGATTGGAATAAGCTCACGCAATTCTTGCCTCTCTGCCCCGCGGAGAGAAGGGTCAATATCCCTGGCCAACTTTTCTTAGCCGTTTATCATCCGCGATTTGTGGAATTATTTTAATGCTTAATTTCCTTCACCTCAAAGGTCTATCGCTTTCTTTCGTCGTTCATTTTATTTTAGTTTCGTGTCTTTTTTAAATCTTTTCGGTTGTCTGTTATCGTTGCAGTTTTTTTTTTCTTTTTTCTTCTTTCTTTCTTTCTTTCTTTGTGTATTTTGTTGTTGTTGTTGTTTTAATGTGAGAGATATGCGTCAAAAGATTAATGACAGTAATACGAAGAGATGGATAAAAAAGAGAGAAAGAGTAAAGTTCGGAGAGGGGGGGGGGAAGGGTGTAGGGGGTCTGGATGGTGACACTTACATGAATAAGAATATGTTAGGCTTAGGCTATGGAGTAAATATCCAATATCCCTCTTTGTTTATTTCCTCAACTTGAAGCGAAGTGTTGTTGGAGTGAGGGCTGCTCTTCCTCCGAGGAGACTCTCTAGCACGTTGTAACATGTTTGAAACTGTGTGTTAATCACGTGTGTGATATGTGATATTGGAATCTGAAAAATAACACTGTTATGTCTAGCGTGGTAGGAAGAGAAGAGTTAATTGATAGGTGAAGGAGCGGACGAACGTATGTGTATGTATGCATAGGTGTGTGTGTGTGTGTGTGTGTGTGTGTGTGTGTGTGTGTGTGTGTGTGTGTGTGTGTGTGTGTGTGTGTGTGTGTGTGATACATTAGATATATATGGAACAAATAGAATGACATGGAAGATACAGTAGTAGGAGTAGTATTGATAAGCACATTATAATAGAATCTATAATATATAGTATAATGTATATAATATATATATTATATATATTGATATTATATATAATATATATATATAATACTTGATTTATATATAATATTATATATATATATATATATATATATTCATTGGTATATACATATATATATGGTAAGTATAATATATATATTATATATATATATATATATATATATATATATATATATAAAATAGAGAGAGAGAGAGAGAGAGAAAGAGCGAGAGAGAGAGAGAGAGAGAGAGAGAGAGGACAAGAAAAGGAAGAGAGGGTGGGGAGGGGGGAGATGGAGAGAGAGAAAGAAGAAATGAACCTAACCTTAATAAATACAATATATTATATATAATATTAATATATATATATATAATATATTATATATATATTATATATTATATATAATATAGATATGTCACACTCACCTCAAGGAAGCGTACACCGGTAGTCACCCAAATATGTGACTTTATATAATGTCACAATTTTCGAAATAGACAAAATTGAACCACTGAACAAAATTAAACAGGCGCTCCAGCATCTGCCCTCTCGTTCCAGGTAAAAGGGTAAGATAACTTCAAAATGGCGTGAAGTTTCTGTAAGGTTCTTCCGGCACCTGTCAACTCGCTCTAGCGAGTTCACGTTTCCGGCTTGCAATAGAAATGAACAAACCGGCGTCTGTTGCGCCTAATGAACTGGGAGAGAGAGAGAGAGAGAGAAAGAGAGAGAGAGAGAGAGAGAGAGAGAGAGAGAGAGAGAGAGAGAGAGAGAGAGAGAGAGAGTAGGGGGGGGGGGAGGCATCTGCCCAACTTTCGATATAGGGAGGTCTGTACTGTCTTTTTGTTGTTGTTGTTGTTTTTTTGGTTGTCTGTCCGTTACACATACACACACACGCGCGTATGCAAGCACGCACGCACGCACGTACACACACACACACACACACACACACACACACACACACACACACACACACACACACACACACACACACACACACACACACACACACACACACACACACACACACACACACACACACACACACCCATACACACATACATACATATCTTATCATTTCTACGTTCTACCGTGTGCAATAGAACGATAAATGCAACATTATTAATCACTATGGTAAATAACTTTTCACAGTTCATGATATTTTATTCAACCAGCGAGCGATTGTATCATTTCTCTTGTCAGAAACAATCATTGTTCCAATTAATAGGCTTGTTTAAGGAGTGAGAGAGAGGGTGGGGGAGGAGGAGGAGATAAAGAGGGAGGGAGAGGGAGAGAGAGAGAGAGAGAGAGAGAGAGAGAGAGAGAGAGAGAGAGAGAGAGAGAGAGAGAGAGAGAGAGAGAGAGAGAGAGAGAGAGAGTGAGAAGGAGAGAGAGAGAGAGAGAGAGAGAGAGAGAGAGAGAGGAAAGATTGAGATATATAGATAGACAGAGAGAGAGAGAGAGAGAGAGACAGAGAGAAAGAGCACCACTAAACAAGATTTTTGCAAAGGTCATTTAAAATCAGGCCGGAAGCCACACAGCCTCAGTTCGTCACTCCGAGGAAGGCAAGACCAGCATCTCCCACTCGAGACCAATCGATTCTGCACGAAGAGTTGAATGCCGTGTTAGTTTGCCATTAGATTTTGCACCTTATGCGTCACGTAATTGATTCTGATGACTAAATGACCGTCTCTAGCACGCTCTAATTGACTCGGCCCATTATGTCATTATGTAACGGATCGCTTTTTTTTTTTTTTTTTTTTTTTTTTTTTTTTTTTTTTTTTTTTTTTTTAGTAGAAGCTATTTATGTACGCATTCATTACCCTTTTATTTACGCGAGACTCGTGTCGGTGTTCCGTATTTCACTTTATTTTGAGGAAGAATCTTAACGGGCAGGAAATTGGCGTGACAAATGTGTTATTAACGCTCTTTGTTCTCTTCTTCTTCTTCTTTGTTTCTTCTTCTTCTTCTTCTTCTTCTGCTTCTTCTTCTCTCTCTCTCTCTCTATCTCTCTCTCTCTCTTTCTCTCTCTGTATCTCTCTCTCTCTCTCTCTCTCTCTCTCTCTCTCTCTCTCTCTCTCTCTCTCTCTCTCTCTCTCTCTCTCTCTCTCTCTCTCTCTTTCGCTTTCTCTCTCTCTTTCGCTCTCTCTCTCTGTCTCTCTCTCTCTCTATCTGTCTATCTTTCTTTCTATCTATCAATCTATTTATCTATCTATCTATCTATCTATCTATCTTTATCTATCTGTCTCATCATTTTCTTACAATCTACGGAATGCATCATATAAAGTTGTCCCTCAAAAATGACAAGAAGAAGGTGGAGGTGAAAAAGAAGAGGAGGAGAGGGAGAAGGAGAATTAGGAAGAGGAAGAGGAAGATGAGGAGGAGGAGGAGGAGGAATAGGAGGAGGAGGAGGAAGAGGAGGAGGAAGAAGAGAGGAAAAAGAAAAAGCAAAAAAAAAAGGGGGGAAAACAGTTACATTATCATACAAACTTCAACATGTCGCCCCAGACGAGAGCGTTAAGGACGGAAAATTAACTCTTACTCCCGTCGTTTTCACCCTTAATAACATCCTCTAGTAGCTACTAACCCCTCCCCCCCTCCCCTCCCCTCACACCATCTAGAATCCCTTGGTGTCTACCCATCCCCGTCCCAAGCCTGACCCCCACCCCCACCCCCAGCATCCAGAGGAAAAACGTATGAAAGAAAAAAAAAAAACGAAAAAAGAAACGCGGTTAAAAAAAAAAAAAAAAAAATGTAGAAAAAAGTCTATTGCGCAAACTTTTGGCCAAAGTTCGCTGCGGCTGCCCCCCTCCCCCCCCCGCCCCTTCCACTCCCTCGCTCGCTCCCTCCCCAGCCCGCGGGCTGCCCACCCCCCCCCTCTACTCCCCCCGCCCACCCCCGTTTGCCCTACCCCCCCCCCCTCCGGCCCATCCCCCTCTCCCTGCCCGGGCCCCCCTTTGCGTGCCCCCTTCCCCCCCCCCCCTCCCCCCCCACCCCCCACCCCCCCCCTTTAATATTTATTATTTGAGGATAACCTACCTCAACCCCTCCTCCCCCTCCCCCTCCCTCTCTTCCCGCAAAAGAAAGAGGAAGGGGAGGTTGGAAGGGGGAGGGGAGTGAAGGGGTGAATTGGAGAGGGGGAGGGGGAGTGGTAGGATGGGATGGAGGTAGGACGAAGTTGGGAGGGGGGTAGGGGGGATTTGGAAGGGGGGAGGAGGGGGGGAGTTGGAAGGGGTGGGAAGGGAGAGTTGGAAGGGGGGAGGAGGGGGAGTTGGAAGGGGGGGAGGAGGGGGAGTTGGAAGGGGGGAGGAGGGGGGATTTGGAAGGGGTGGGGAGGGGGGATTTGGAAGGGGTGGGGAGGGGAGGGGAGGGGAGGGAAGGCAGTCTGCTTCCGCCAATAAAGGAAGGCCCTGATGTCCTTGTCTGGCCACAAGAACAAAGTAATTAGAAAATATCTCGAATGGTTATGTCCTTAATGGAAGGATTTGAGGAAGAGTCTAGTTCGCCTGGGGGAGGGGAGGGGGAGGGGGGGTAGTGTGGGACCTGGAGGGGGAAGAGGGGGGGGAGATTGGTGGGGTTGCATTGGGTTTTGGAGACATGTGGGGGGGGCGGGGGGGGTAGAGGGAAGGGTGAGTGGTGATTGGTGGGGGTTGTGTTAGGGTTGGGGTTTGAGGGTATGAGGGGAAGAGGGAGAGGGGGGTTGGTAGGGGTTTGAGGGGGAGGGGAGAGGATTTTGAATAGGGGAGGGGCAGGGGGAGGGGGCGACAGTCGGGAGGGGGTGGGGTGGGGGGGCTTGAATAGTGTTGAAGGTGAATGAAACGTTTATGATTTTCTTCTTGTTGTAGTTGTTATTGTTGTTGTTGTTGTTGTTGTTATTTTAATTTTCTCTTGCATTCACCATCGTCATCACTATCATCTTCACCAACGATGCCACGACCTCCATTAACATTTCCATCAGTATGAAAAGTAATAATACACTTGTTTGAATGGGTTTTGTTATTGTTAATGGCTGAAAAGTGTTTTATTGTTGTTGTTTTGACTTTTACGTTTTTTTTTTGTTTTGGCTTTAAGTAAAATTGTTGTTGTTGTTGTTGTTGCTGCTGCTGTTGTTGTTGTTGTTGTTGTTGTTGTCGTTGGCTTAGTATGGTTTGATATTGTTATTGGAAAAGGAAAATGTTGCAACAGACAAATGGTAATTTTGTTTATTTTCTTGGTAGAAGAGTAAGATTGCAATAGGAATAGTGATGATAATGATAGCAATAACGATGATTCTAATAATGGTGATAACGATATCAATAGTGATGATTATGATAAGAATGCTATTGATAATTCTAGCAAAGGATGATATGAATAATCATGATAACCATAATGAGGATAAGGATAATCTTGATAATAATATTTACACTATGATATTTATACTATGATTCAGATGGACAGGTTATAGAAAACAAATAACTAGATAAAAATTAAAAAAAAACTGCATGAAATATGTATAAATATAGTAAAAATAGAAAAGACGAAAATAAGTTTGGTTAAAAAAAAGGAGGTGTAATTTACATGTGAAAAGAAAACGAATGATAATTACCCGTAACTGATACCCGTAATTGGGGTGATTATAGCCGCTAATGACCACACAGTACAATGTTGCCGGAGATCCTTGTTACTCTAAAAAGAAGTGATGAGAATTCGCGAATTAAGACAATTGTTAATGGGCTTAATTAACGTTAATTGTGGGTAATCAAACATATATCCAGATGTAATGATGGTGATAGAAAGGAGATTAGTAAAGATAGGAGATTGGGTTTGGAAGTGAGTGAGAGAGAGAGAGAGAGAGAAAGAGGTGGGAGAGGGAGGGGAAAGAAGGAGTGTGTATGTGTGTGTGTGTGTGTGTGAGGGGGGGAGGGAGTAAGAGAGAGGGAGAGAGAGAGAGAGAGAGAGAGAGAGAGAGAGAGAGAGAGAGAGAGAGAGAGAGAGAGGGGGGGGGGAGTAAGAGAGAGAGAGAGAGGATGTGAGTGAAAGGGAGAGAGCAAGCGAGTGAGTGAGACAGAAGGGGAGAGACAAAAACAGAAATAGAAAGTTCCTTAAAAAAAAAAAAAAAAAAAAAAAACACTTATAATTTCCAATCTCCAGATAACAAATACATCATCTACGCCATTAACACTCCTTTTTTTTTCTTCCCCCCCCCCTCCTCCACAGAGAAAGTGCCAGTGCTACTCCTGGTCGGCGGCGTCGTGGCACTCCTCCTCGTGGCGATTGTGGTGGCTTCGCTCATCCTGTGCAACAAGAGGCACTCCAGCTTGAAAGGTAATTGTGACAGAGAAAGAGCGAGAAAGAGATGGATTTTAGTTTGTGTGTGTATGAGAGAGAGAGAGAGAGAGAGAGAGAGAGAGAGACAGAGAGAGAGAGAGACAGAGAGACAGAGAGAGAGAGAGAGAGAGAGAGAGAGAGACAGAGAGACAGAGAGAAGGAAGGAGAGAACAGAGGACAGAGAGAGAGAGAGAGAGAGTCAGAGAGACCGAGAGAGAGAGATAGAGAGGATGAGAGTGAACAGTAGAGAGAGAAAGTGAGAGAGAGAGAAAGAAAGAGAGATGAGGCAGGGCAGAACAAACTGACAGGGACAGACAGACAGACAGACAGACAGACAGACAGACAGACAGACAGACAGACAGAAAGAGAGAGAGAGAGAGAGAGAGAGAGAGAGAGAGAGAGAGAGAGAGAGAGAGAGAGAGAGAGAGAGAGAGAGAGAGACAAAGAATGTGTTTTTTAATGATTTGACAAAGGGAGAAAGACAAAGAAAGAGAGGGGATGAGGGAGAGAAATACAGAGAGAGAGAGAGAGAGAGAGAGAGAGAGAGAGAGAGAGAGAGAGAGAGAGAGAGAGAGAGAGAGAGAGAGAGAGAGAGAGATAAAGAAAGAAAGCCTTTTAACATCTTTAACTAAGAGTTGATGTAAAGTACCTTTTTTATGTGATCGTAAATAAGTAGTTGTTTCCTTAAGGGCAAACTTTTCCTTCTCCCTCTCTCGGTTTAGAGTTGATTTTGATGTAATAAACTGCGTTGCGTTTGTGGTTGCTATAGGCAAGAAATTACTGATAGGCCTAAGTGGTGTGTTCTGCGTCATTTTTATATTTGAGTTTTATAACTTCAGTGTCTTTCATGTAATCATTAATTTTTTTTCTGTTATAGATGTTCATAGTTTACAGCCGACTCTCTCTCTCTCTCTCTCTCTCTTTCTCTCTCTCTCTCTCTCTCTCTCTCTATCTCTATCTATCTATCTATCTATCTATCTATCTCTCTCTCTCTCTCTCTCTCTCTCTCTCTCTCTCTCTCTCTCTCTCTCTCTCTCTCTCTCTCTCTCTCTCTCTCTCTCTCTCTCTCTTTCTCTCTCTCTCTTTCTCTCTCTCTCTCTCTCTCTCTTCTTGCTTTTTCCTTTCCCTTTTACGCATCTGTAAAACATTGATAGCAGCAACATCCCTCATCATAGGGCGGAATCAGCACAAAGCTAAAGTGAGAGGGGCGGCCGCTGAAATTTCTTCAGGGTGTTCCATTGTGCTTGTCCGTATATCCTTCCGACTATCTTTTAGTTCTTTTTGTTTTCCTTTTTTCTGAGGGGGGGAGGGGGGAGAGGGAGAGGACGGGTTAGCCAAATCGAGTCCTTCAGACCTTCCAGTCGCTCTTCTTACTTGAGAGAATAGTGGAGGGGAGAGGGACGACTTTATTTTT
>NW_028234415.1:5975737-5978237 GCF_977035675.1 Penaeus japonicus | reverse complement strand
CTCTCTCTCTCTCCCTTGCCTTTTCTCTCCCCCCTTAATGTCCCTCTCATCTGACTCCTCTAGCAACCAAGAAGGGGAGGAAACTTCGCTTGGCAATTAAAGTCTAGTTGTTCTCTCTTTTTTCCCACTTCTTTTCCTCTTTTTTTTTACTCTTTTTTTTTTCTCTCTCTCTATCTATCTATCTATCTATCTCTTTCTCTCTCTCTCTCTCTCTCTCTATCTATCTATCTATCTATCTCTTTCTCTCTCTCTCTCTCTCTTTCTCTCTCTCTCTCTCTCTCGCTCGCTCGCTCGCTCTCTGTGTGTGTCTCTGTCTCTGTCTCTCTGTCTCTGTCTCTCTGTCTCTGTTTCTCTCTCTCTTTCTCTTTCTCTTTCTCTTTCTCTCTCTCTGTCTCTCTCTCTTTTCATTACCTTCGGACGAAATGTCTCGTTTCTCTAATTTGCTGCAACAATGACGCGGTGTTCTGTCGACCGGAGACAATTACTCGAGCGCCAAGTTATCTCCCAAGTTTGTGTGTCGGTCTCCGTCGCCGCCAGTCCGGTCGAACCGCTCGAGGCCTTTGGCGGGAAAGAAAGAAAGGAAGGAAGGAAGGAAAGCGAGAGAAATCTTGGCGGGAAAGAAGGAAGGAAAGCGAGAGAGATTTTGGCGGGAAAGAAAGAAAGGAAGGAAGGGAGGAAAGCGAGTGAGATTTTGGCGGGAAAATTCAAATCCAAAATTGATCGGTCCGTTAAAAAAAACAAGAGAAGGTAACAGGAGGTAAGGCGTGAGGGTGGGAAAGTTGTAAGACGAAAAAAATGGGGAGGGGGACGAAGGTGAAACGGAAGAAGGTAAGAAAGAGTAGAAGAAGAGAAGGAAGATTTAGGTATTGTGATGCCGAGTCATTGAAATTTAGCCGTCCTTTCTCTAACAGTCTAATCGATTGTTTGTTCGCGATACGTTTTGTAACACCTTCCACTCTCTCGGTACACCCTGTCTATACCAGCGGCAGAGTGGGTGACGTCAAGCACCCATCATTCCTTAACAATATGGACAAGATAACAATCATCCAATTAACGTGCTAATGGCTTGTTAGGGGGACGACAATTAAGAGTCTCGAGTTGTGGTTCGAAACTTAGAGGCAAATCTCGTCAACTTATGTCAAGATTGGCACGAAGGGAACTCAAACACGTTCACAGGCGAACACACACACACGCACGCACACACACACACACACACACACACACACACACACACACACACACACACACACACACACACACACACACACACACACACACACACACACACACACACACACACACACACACACATGCAGACACAAAGGCGTACATCAAAGAGACACATATACATATCTTCACAAACACAGCTCTGTACGCTCTCTCTCTCTCTCTCTCTCTCTCTCTCTCTCTCTCTCTCTCTCTCTCTCTCTCTCTCTCTCTCTCTCTCTCTCTCTCTCTCTCTCTCTCTCTCTCTCTCTCTCTCTCTCTCTTTCATGCACATGCAAACAACACAGTATTCATAATCACCCTCCATTTGACTCGAACTTCAGACAAACCGTTGCTTTCCAAAGACAAATTCAAATGCGTGACGTAGGGGAGCACAGGCAGGCAATGGTGCTTGAGTTTTTGAAAGAAGAAAATCCAAATGAACTCCATTATAACTTCTCATGAGATTAATGAACTTTGGGCTGATGAAAAGGATGTTTGTCGAGCGTTATTCATGTGTGTCTTTTTGTGAATGGGAATGTTATATAGGATATTCATTCATTGGTTGTTATTTCAGTTTTTGTTTGTTTGTTTGTTTGTTTTTAATGAAGATGGTAGGATGAGGATCAATATTAGTGGTGAAAAGTTTGATCTATGTCAGTCATGTGATGATATGGTCAATGGCAACGACAAAGAATAAGTGTCATGAACAAACCAGTAACGAAATGTCAAGAGAAAATTAAGAAAAAACAACTTCAATTTAGAAATAAAGACTCAAAATAATCCCAATTTTAAGAGCAAGAGGGATTGACATCTCCCTCAAATATTTCACTCCAAATACACACATATCTATTCGCAGCGTCCGAGCATATATATTGCAGTGTGACACAAGAGCCATCAACCTCCACAAAGCATTAGGAAATTTTCTCTGCAGAGTTCCGAGAGGAGAAAGTTTTTAATGTCTCCACCCTTAAGAAGAAAACGAAGCAAAAAAAAAATATATATGATGAAAAGAAAAGAAAAGAAAATCATCATCTATTCAGTTAGAAGACAGAGAAATATGACCGTGATTTAGAGCGCCGAAGAATTTTTTTTTTTTTTTTTTTTTTTTTTTTTTTTTTTTTTTTTGAGTGCGTTTCTTTGTCCCGTTTTAGAATGTGGGAACCCCTTTCACCTAGACGGTTCCTGTGTCTCGGTCATCACCCAACCTAACCTTACGGTGGTGAGTCTGGTGACGTCATATATACTCTCTCGACCGTAACTGCGTAATGAACATTACAATTTCATGTCTTTG
>NW_028234415.1:5953237-5970737 GCF_977035675.1 Penaeus japonicus | reverse complement strand
TTGTAATAAGTAACATTACGAATAAAAAAAAAAATTAATTAATTAGGACGATGTACTTATAGAGCGAACTTTGATAGAGAAGGTGAGCGAGAGAGAGAGAGAGAGAGAGAGAGAGAGAGAGAGAGGAGAGAGAGAGAGAGAGAGAGGAGAGAGAGAGAGAGTAGAGAGACAGAGGAGAGAAGGAGGAGAGAGAGACATGCAGACAGACTAACAGACAGAGAGAGAGACAGAGAGGAGAAGTAGAGGAGGGAAGAATAATAAAGAGAGTACATAGATAGTTAGGACCAAACAGATAAATAAATGAGACTAAAGCTCCTCTGAGGGAAAAAAAAATCTCTATCACTAAAAGAATTAAGTTACAAACGGAGGGATTGGTGTCACAGAACGTAATTCCTTGCAATGCCACGCACGCCTTAGCAATCAGGTTGAAAATGAAGCTGGCATTATGGAATTCAGAATCATACATCATCGATTATCATTACATCACCCAGTCTGGATATTATTTATTATAATCATTACTATGATGAAAAAAACAAGAAAAAAAAAACAATGCTTAGAGCAAGATTTTGAATGAGAATCGTCTTATTTGTTCGTTTGCTTGTTTTTATTAACTAGTGGACATTTTTCTGAACGTAATTTCGCCAATTCCGAAGTATTTATGACAGGGTAGTAGTATGACACTTATTCAATGCTAAAGTATATTTTCACTCTCTTTCTTCTCTCTCTATTTCTCAGAATCTCTCGTTGTCACTCTCTCTCTCTCTCTCTTTCTATTTCTCTCAATCTCTCGCTGTCACTCTTTCTTTCTCTCTCTCTCTCTCTCTCTCTCTCTCTCTTTCTCCCTCTCTCTCTATCTATATCTATCACTCGCTTTCTCTCTCTCTCTTTCTCTCTCTCTTTCTCTCTCTTTCTCTTCTCTCCCCCCCCCCCCCCCCCTCTCTCTCTCTCTCTCTCTCTCTCTCTCTCTCTCTCTCTCTCTCTCTCTCTCTCTCTCTCTCTCCCCCTCTCTCTCTCTCTCTCTCTCTCTTTCTCTCTCTCTCTCTCTCTCTCTTGATATCTTTCCTTGCATTTTCCCTCTTACTCCCTGGTTCTCTCCTTTTCTTTCACCATACATTTTTGTTCTCCGTCTCTACCATCTTCTTATCGTCTTTCCTTCTCCTTCTATCGTTCTCGGAAATAATTACCGGGAAATAAGAAAGAAATAACGATTATGAATCTGCGATCCATAATAATGTACATGAGAATCATTTTATCAGTTCTTCCAAGCGTTATACGAATGTATTACATAGATACAACACCATTAAAGGAGACAAGAAATGTATCACTTAGCTTCATTATTAATAAATTTGTAATCAGAGTTATTTGTAGGTGATGTTTTTTTTTTTTTTTTTTTTTTTTTTATATGTGATCCATTACGAAATATTTATTAATTAAAGCGATTACTTATAGGTGGCGAAATGATATCAAAGGCTGGACGTTCTGAGTGAGTGAGCGAGAGAGAGAGAGAGAGAGAGAGAGAGACAGAGACAGAGACAGAGACAGAGAGAGAGAGAGAGACGGAGACAGAGAGAGAGAGAGAGACGGAGAGAAGGGAGAGAATAGATAGCTCGATAAATAGATAGGTAGGCAGACAGATAAATAAATAGATATAATTCCTCTGACCTTGAAAAAAATCTCTATCACTAAAAGAATTAAGTTACAAACGGAGGGATTGGTGCCACAGAACGTAATTCCTTGCAATGCCACGCACGCCTTAGCAATCAGGTTGAAAATGAAGCTGAACGGCATTGCCACTTGAATGTCGTGATCCCGGAATGAATGAATAAATCGAAATAGATAAATAGATAGATAAATACAACCTATTTAATCTATCAATATTGGTCCGTCACTTAGTCATCTGTCAGGAATCACGTGGCCCGTTTTCCGTTGTGTTGATTCGCGTCAATTTGCAATTTTGGTCATATAACGGTCGAATTAGCAATAGTTTGCAACTATGATGATGGCGGTGTGGATGTTAATTGACTGAAAAAAAGTAATTGCAAAAGTAGCCTCGCTATTTTCATTGTTGCTATTAGCATTAATGATTCATTATTTAGCAGTGTTTTTGTTTGGATATTGTTTTTCATCATATGCATCTGTTGTTTTTGCAAGTGGCACGGATTATGTTTATTATGTGGATGTAGTTAATGCAGTGATGCGATTTTTAATAATGATAGTAATTATGATGATGACATTATAAAGATAACGTCAATAGAAATAAATAATAACGATGGTGATAATTATAACAAAGACAATATCAAAGACATTAAGTAAATAAATACGATAATGAATATAATCATAGTTCCTGCACGGGTCAAATACTTCAGCGAATGCCATATTGCAAGGAAAAGGCGCGCTCTATTGATGTTTTCCTGCGTGTTGAAGAAGTTTGAATGGTAATTAGGACTTCACTTAGAACTTCGGACCGCAATGAACGCTAATTATCTTCTTAAAACATAAACATCCCCACTTTCCTCGGGGGTAAATTAGCTTGTGTTAATATTAGTTGGTGTGTCAAGTTTGGTTTTCTCTTCTCGTTCTCTGTCTCTGTCTCTCATCTCTTTCTCTTTCTCTCTCTTTCTTTATTATCTTTTTTTTCTCTCTCTATCTCTATCTCTCTCTTTCTTTATTTTGTTTTTTTCTCTTTCTTTGTCTCTGTCTCTGTCTCTCTCTCACTTACTCTCTATCTCTCTCTCTCTCTCTCTCTCTCTCTCTCTCTCTCTCTCTCTCTCTCTCTCTCTCCTTCTATTGCGCTCTCTCTCTTACACATGGCCTTTATCGTATTTTTTTCCATATCCTTACTTCTTCTAACATTCTGATCTTGTAATTCGATAGCAAATGACACGCAACTCACACATCCAAGTAGAGTTAATATCAACACTTCACCCGAAATTATTATTTATGACTGATGTTTGCCGTGACGATTGTGTAGATTCACCAGAAATACTCTACTTTGAAAAATACTCAGAACGGATCCTTATGTTTTAATTATTTTCGCTGTTATTCATTTTGTAGTATCATCACCATATTTAATACTTAATATATCGTTAATACTTTTATATCCATTATCGTTATTAGTATCATTATTATCATTTTGATTTTTAAAAAAGGAAGAAAGATACAGTATATACAGTATATACTGTATCTGATTACTATTGTTACTGAAACAACACTTGCAACAAAAGAACAAAACACGTATCGGCAATAAAGCGCGGACAATTCTCAAAACAAACGATAATTTGGCGCGGGAAATCTCGTCAATTGAACAACTACTGCTGTCAGGTAAGCTTCGTTCATTAGCATATGCGGATCGACCTCGTTAGTAAACTCTATTTAAGCTGCTAAACGAGCTTTCAGCTTATTAATCTATTCTTGCTTCGTCGGCCTCAAAGCGCGGTTCGAACGAGACTGAAATAAAGTCTTTGAATGTCGTGCGTTGCGTAATGTTTGAGAATGTTCACATGTACACTTTTTGTTTACCTTTTGGGAAAAAAAAAGTGGTGGGATGTGCAAGTGCAGTTGTTGCGATTTACAAACGAGAATAGCATTTTTTTATTTTTTTTTCTCCATTCCTTTATATGGGAGGAATTGCTTCAGAAGGAGTTTCGAAACATACTAAGCCACAAGTGATCGTTAAAGTGAATCAGCTTTTCATGATGACGGAGGTACTGATATAGACTCCTAAGGTACACAGGGTTTTCGTTTGATCTTGTGTACAGCTGTTTTTCATTGATTGATTGAGAGCGATTCTAGGAAGTTCATGAATGCGTTTTTTAAAAATAGAGTGATTGAATTGCCCACGTGTTACATAGCGGTGATTAATGAAACGGATATGTTATGCAAGCGTAAAGTTAATAAAGGCTTTCTCGTCCTACGCAAGGTTCATTAGAAAGGATGTTTACTGTGGCTTATCCTATTGAGTGGATTATACAGGATAACTACGAACGTCACAGATCTTTTTATAACAACTTCAAGGAAACGTATTCAAAAATTCAAAACTTGTGGCATGTCTCATTTTGTTTAATGATGTATATCGTGTCATTTTACATTGCATTATTGACGGAGTGTTCCATTGAAAAAATGAATAACATGGACATTATGAAAGTACGCCTTTTCATATGTTTATCCTCTTCCCTTTCTGTAAAGTGATGTCCTTTAAAGGTGTATTTCATTGGTAAATATTTAGTTCCCAGTCGCATGCCTGTTTTAGCTTTACGGAGTACACTAATTTACGCTAATTAAGGTACGCTTCGTACGTTACACTAATGTCCTTAGGTCTACTAAAGCTATAAATGAATTTGTTCCTTTCCCAATTAGGTTGTCAGCTTCAAGGCCTTGACATTCGTATCATTTCATGGAATATTATGTATTAACAAGCTTTTTTTCCGTCTCGATTTCGTCATCATGGCTGATTTGACCTTTGTGATAAAGGTCAGTGCCGTGTTGTGTCTTAAGGGGTCGAGCTACCCAGAACCATTGTTCCAAGACTCAGTACTATAATGATGGCGTTCCTCTTCTTTTTTTTTCTTTTTTTTTTTATACAAGAACCCTCCTCCTCCTCCTCCTCCCCCTCCCCCTTCTCCTCCTTCTCCGCCTCCTCTTCCTCCTCCTCCCCCTTCTCCTCATCTTCCTCCTCTTCCTCCGCCCTCTTCTCTTCTGTTCTTGATTTTTGATGTTTAGACTCATTTTTCTATAAAATTTCTTGGAAGTTTTAATTAATATCTGATTTCTGGGAGTCATTCTATGCTCTTCTGTCCCAAGGTAGGAAAGTACACGCTTCGTATTACAGTCTTTCAAAGTTTCTTTTCTTCTCTTCATACTTATACCAATTTTCTTCTCGAATATTCACGTGTTAATAGAGTGTATAGAAGTTTAGATTGTGTTTGCTTGTTATTATTAATCGTTATTTGCGCCTAATGACATCCGGGTTTTCTTTCATTGTGTTATTAACTTCTTGTTGCATTTGGATCCCTGTTGCTGTTGTTTGTTTGTTACTGATGTGTTTCTGAAAATTTTACTCACGATTCTTCTTTTTTTCGTGTTTTTTTTTTCTCTCTCTCTCTCTCTTTTCTTTTCTTTTCTCTTCTATTTTTGTATTTCCTCGTATTTTTCTTGTTTCTCCTCTCTCTCTCTCTCTCTCTTTCTCTTTATCTCTCTCTCTCTCTCTCTCTCTCTCTCTCTCTCTCTCTCTCTCTCTCTCTCTTTCCCTCCCTCTCTCTCTCTCTCTCTCTCTCTCTCTCTTTCCCTCCCTCCCTCTCTCTCTCTCTCTCTCTCTCTCTCTCTCTCTCTCTCTCTCTCTCTCTCTCTCTCTCTCTTTCTCTATCTCTATCTCTCTCTCTTTCCCTCCCTCTCTCTCTATCTCTCTCTCTCTCTCTCTCTCTCTCTCTCTCTCTCTCTCTCTCTCTCTCTTTCCCTCCCTCTCTCTATCTATCTCTCTCTCTCTCTCTCTCTCTCCCTCTCTCTCCCTCTCCATCTGACGTGTCTAGTTTCGTCTATCCACCGCGTTCGTCAATTGCAGAATTTTGACGTCGCACCGTCCTTAATCCGCAGCATGACATCAAAGCCACATTATCGGTGGGTGTAATTACTGTTCAGCGTGATGGTCACTGTTATCAGCGGTGGTCATAAGTATGCTTCATTGGATTTACAAGTGCCACTAATTGGCCTCTGATTTCTGTTCTCTTGACGCCGCTAATGACGTTGAATATAACGAAATACTTGACGTGTGTGTTTAGTTAGGTTGGTGGGATGGGTTGTGTGTGTTTGTCTGTTTGTCTGGTTGTTTTTTTGTTGTTTTTTTATGTTGTTTTGATTTTTAGTGTTTGTGAGTTGCTGTGTGTATGTTTGTTTTGTTACGTATTCTTCATCCTATGGATCAATAAAGTGGTACAGCCAATAGCAAAATAATTCATTGTATAGTCATCATCATACCAGGGCATCAATACCGTAGGTGATATATATCTCCTAATAATTGTCACAGATGACAAACCCATAAGTTACGGACGAGGAAAAATACGGATGGCCGATGTACCATATACGCGAAAGTTGCCATATAC
The DNA here is from genome assembly GCF_977035675.1 of Penaeus japonicus. Taxonomy (NCBI): domain Eukaryota; kingdom Metazoa; phylum Arthropoda; class Malacostraca; order Decapoda; family Penaeidae; genus Penaeus; species Penaeus japonicus. The sequence continues at coordinate 5,964,642 of NW_028234415.1, read as the reverse complement.
ACAAAAGTTGCCATATACACGAAGGTTGCCATATACGCGAAGGTTGCCATATACACGAAGGTTGCCATATACACGAAAGTTGCCAAGTACGCGAAGGTTGCCATATACACGAAAGTTGCCATATACACGAAGGTTGCCATGTACGCGAAGTTTTTTTTTCAGAAGAAAATATAAGAGAGTGGATTTTCTGAAGAAGCATTTAATAGCGAATACATTACATGCACTAAGGAATATCTGAAGAATACATTATGCAACACAAGAAATACATTCAAAAGCGATGTCCTTTCTCGATAATACAATATAAAAAAAAAGACTTAGAATGTGCAATACGCCGAAGGTATTGTGATCATACTGCACTTGCAATTGTGTCAGTTAATCAAGTAAGTGACGTCATCAACATAATGTTATCTTGCGATCGCTCTTGCATGTTGCACTGCTAGATACTAGACAGATCTATTTACTGATGTTATTATCTATGCAACATTGCAGGATATCTGTTTGAGTTATCATATGCATGTTCTTTGATATTGCACGCTATCGTTGTTCTTTGTCGTTTGTGATATTTGTTGTTGTTGTCTTTGTTATGATTTGCTGTTTTGTTTTCAGTGATGATGGTGATAATAATGACGATAATGATAATGATGATGTTAAAAATAACAATAAAGATGATGATAATGATTATTATTATTACAACTACACTAACAATACTAGAAATAATAGTAACAATGATGATAGTAGTATGATAATGATAGTGGTAATGATAGTAATGATTATCATTATTATTATTTTCATTGTTATCATTGTCATCATCAATTTTTCTAGTATATATTTTTATATTGTTATGTACATTATCATTGTTGTTAATACTTTTATTGTTATTATTGTTACTACTGCTATTATCGTTCTTATTATTGTTATTATTTTCTTCATCACTAATGTTATCAACATCTGCTATTTTTGCTAACATTATTTCTAATATCATCATTATTTTTTTATCATCATTATTGGAATCGCAATCGTACTGTGATTAATGACATTATTATCATTATCACTATTGTTACTATTATCACCATTATTATCATTATTTCGATCATCATCATGATCATCATCATTATAATCATTACTAATATCATAATGACAACAATAACAATAGTAGTAATAATGATATCAGCAACAATAGTAATAATAATGACTATGATAATAGTAACAATGATAATGATAATAATGATTATGCTGATAATTATAATGATGATCTTAACAATGATGATAATAATGATAAAGATAAGAGTAATAACAATGGCAATAGATAAAGCTAATAAAAAAGATAATGACAATGACACTGATGCTAAAAGTAATAGTAGTGATAGCAATAATAACAAATATAATAATATGAACAATAACAATGATAATAACAACACTGATACGGCTTATAATAGCGACAATACCGATGATAACAATATCAATAATGATAATAATAACAAATATAATAACATGAACAATGACAATGATAATAACAACACCGATACGGCTTATAATAGCGACAACGACGATAATAACAATATCAATAATGATAATAATAATGAGAGCAACAACAACCACAATAACGACAACACGATAACAATAACCAAACAAACTACGAGAAAAAAGTGATTCTATGCAATACTCTGCAATACTCTGCAATACTCTCCACATGTATTTCCGATACAAAGGAGATGAATTACAGCGGCGCTTTGACCCAAATTCACCCACGAGCCTCTGTATGTGATATTAATTCCAATTGGAATTTTATATGGAAAATGGATGGATGGGTCGCGTAGGGATTTGGTGCCCGCTTGTGCTACTGAATTCCAAGCTTGTTGCTGTGCGTATCTATATAGATATACGTATGGATATAGTCAGGATGAGGTGCGGAGATGCGACTGTGCATACGGGCGTATTTGTTGATATATAGTGATAGGGTAATGTACATTGTATACGCTTACATTTACGGTATATGTTAACACACTTGTACCTAGATATGCATGTACGTTTGTATATATATTTCATTGAATATTTCATATAGGTTCATGTATGTTGTAATTCAATTTGTAATTTTCATATGATAGCTTACAAACATACAACATAGTTTAAACCAAAGAGAGAAAGGGGAAGGCAGATTCAGCAGAATGACGAAGCTAAGTGACTAGGGTAGAAAAAGCTTTTTATTTCTGATGTACATGAGAATTTATTCATTTCGATCATAAGAACATGGTAATGTTAAATGATATTCGTTACCTTACAAGGAAGAAGTTATATTAACAATAAAGGTCATCAGAGGTCACCTAAAGCCGCATAAGGGTAAGGAGAATTCTTCAAGACTAATCTAACGTTGAACTAAGAAAAAGAAAAATACAGAAAGGTAAGATAAAACGTCTCCCCCAAAAAAGTACCAATATCAAGGAGACAAAATAGGAGGAACAAGAACGCCCAAAAAAATACGACATCCAAATCTCACCACAATACCAGCTGAAAGTGCCAAGCAAATAAAACAGACAAAAACAAAACACAAAAAAACAAATGACGAACGAACAAAATCCGACAGCGAACGCATGCCCGGAATTCACTCCCTGCAAATTCGACGCATAGACTTCATTCTCTTCCTCCCGATGATTAATGAAACGTGGCAGAGTTATCATCATCATCAGATCCGCGCTATCGCCACACTGTTTGTTGACATTGCCGCAGCCGAAACAATTTGTTGGGAGACCCGCCAGCTCGGTGTCACATACATGCCATTTTGTGGGCGGTGTGAGGGAGATTGCTGATGAGGGAAGAGGGAAGAAGAGGAGGGGAAGAGGGAAGAGGAGGGAAAGAGGGAAGAAGAAGAGGAGGGAAAGGGGGAAGAGACGGGGATGGAGAATAAGGTAGGCGGAGGCGAACGGAGTGGTGTGAGGGAGATTGCTGATGAGGGAAGAGGGAAGAAGAGGAGGGGAAGAGGGAAGAAGAGGAGGGGAAGAAGGAAGAAGAGGAGGGGAAGAGGAGAAGAGGGAAGAAGAAGAGGAGGGGAAGAGGGAAGAAGAAGAGGAGAAGAGGGAAGAACAGGAGGGGAAGAGGGAAGAGGAAAGATAGAGGAGGGAAAGGGGGAAGAGACGGGGATGGAGAATAAGTAAGGCGGAGGCGAACGGAGTGGTGTGAGGGTGATTGCTGATGAGGGAAGAGGGGAAGAAGAGGAGGAGAAGAGGAAAGAAGAAGAGGAGGGAAAGAGGGAAGAAGAAGAGGAGGGAAAGGGGAAGAGACGGGGGTGGAGAATAAGGTAGGCGGAGGCGAACGGAGTGCTGTGAGGGAGATTGCTGATGAGGGAAGAGGGAAGAAGAGGAGGGGAAGAGGGAAGAAGAAGAGGAGGGAAAGAGGGAAGAAGAAGAGGAGGGAAAGGGGAAGAGACGGGGGTGGAGAATAAGGTAGGCGGAAGCGAACGGAGTGCTGTGAGGGAGATTGCTGATGAGGGAAGAGGGAAGAAGAGGAGGGGAAGAGGGAAGAAGAAGAGGAGGGAAAGAGGGAAGAAGAAGAGGAGGGAAAGGGGAAGAGACGGGGGTGGAGAATAAGGTAGGCGGAGGCGAACGGAGTGCTGTGAGGGAGATTGCTGATGAGGGAAGAGGGAAGAAGAGGAGGGGAAGAGGGAAGAAGAAGAGGAGGGAAAGAGGGAAGAAGAAGAGGAGGGAAAGGGGAAGAGACGGGGGTGGAGAATAAGGTAGGCGGAAGCGAACGGAGTGCTGTGAGGGAGATTGCTGATGAGGGAAGAGGGAAGAAGAGGAGGGGAAGAGGGAAGAAGAAGAGGAGGGAAAGAGGGAAGAAGAAGAGGAGGGAAAGGGGAAGAGACGGGGGTGGAGAATAAGGTAGGCGGAGGCGAACGGAGTGCTGTGAGGGAGATTGCTGATGAGGGAAGAGGGAAGAAGAGGAGGGGAAGAGGGAAGAAGAAGAGGAGAAGAGGAGGGGAAGAGGGAAGAGACGGGGGTGGAGAATAAGGTAGGCGGAGGCGAACGGAGTGCTGTGAGGGAGATTGCTGATGAGGGAAGAGGGAAGAAGAGGAGGGGAAGAGGAAAGAAGAAGAGGAGGGGAAGAGGGAAGAGGAGGGAAAGGGGAAGAGACGGGGATGGAAAATAAGGTAGGCGGACGCGAGCGGAGTTGAAGTTGTGATGGAAGCGACGATGATGTACGTGGGATTTTGCAGGTGAGGCGACGAGGACGAAAAGGAGAAACGAGAGGTGAATGGAGAATAAAGGAGACAAAGAGAAGGACGGGCGGCTCGATTTTAGAAGGGAAAGGACAATAGCAGGCGTGTGTTTCTTTCTTTTTTCTGCAGGTAAAACGGCGAGGCAGAAATGAAAAGAAAAAAAAAGGAGAGGAGAAGGAGGAAGCGCGAGAAGAATGAAGGGGTGCGAAAGAGCCGGCTGATGAGAGGTGAAGGGAAAGAAGAGAGGGAGAAGGAAAATAAGGAAAAGAGATAAGGAGGAAGTTGAAATCAACTGGAAAGGGCGATGACATACAAGCCATTTTGCAGGTACCGCCGCGAGGATGAAAAGGGGACATGAGAGGTGAAAGGAGAAGAGGGAAGATTGAAAATAAATGGGATTAAAATAACACACACCAAGGAAGAAAAGGAGAGAAGAGGCGAGAAAAGAAGATAAAGAAGAGAATGAGAAAATTCATTTCGATATGGACAGACTGATACGAACCTGAAAGGAAAATGACAGGGTCGCTTTACAGGCGTTGTGATGGAGAATACTGAAGAGGGAGAACAGAAGAAAAAAGAATGAAAAAGAAGACAAGAAGAGGAAGAGGAATTGTGCTGGAAAGAGTATTTAGTCTACCCCCCCCCCCCCTTCCTCCTTTTACCCGACCCCTTCTTTTAGGTAACCTCCAATACCACTCCCGCATTCTTAAAAGTGGTTCATAATATGTCATATTACATACAAGCAATAAGACAGACTTAGGCCCGTAGTAAAGAACCTGTGGGGTGGGGCGTCGGGAAAATGTGACGGGTGTCGGGTGTAGGACGTTGGATAAAATGTGACGGATAAATAAAATAAAATAGGTTAAATAAAATAAAATAGCAATAGACATTTTCTATTTTATTTTATTTATCCTATTTTATTTTATTTAACCTATTTTATTTTATTTATCCGTCACATTTTATCCACATTTTATCCAACGTCCTACACCCGACACCAGTCACATTTTCCCGACGCCCCACCCCACAGGTTCTTTACTACGGGCCAAAGACTCAGTAAGGAAAGCATAAGCCAGATTTACAGAGCAGATGCTTCGCACGGGCTTATATGCACTTTGCCGAGCCTGCCTGTGTCAGTGAGTCCTAACTCGTGAAAGTGTGCCAAGTGTAAAGTGAGTAACTCGTCAAAGTGTGCCAAGTGCAAAGTGAGCTTGTGTCCTTACGTCCAGGCGACAGTGGAATCTGCTGATCTACCGACCACGGGTATGTGAGGCCGGCGCGTTACCCCTGTACCAGTCTGACGGCTGAAGATTCACTCTATTAAGAGACTTATTGTTCTATGTTTTTTAATCAAGAAGAAAAACTTGCGACAAGTTGTATAGTTCGTCTTCATGAGGAAGAGAAGGAGAAAGAAGGTTGAGATAATGGAACTGAAAATAACAGTAATAGTAATAGGTAGATAGATACTAGATGGCTTTGATGGAAGAGAAACTAGTGGAAGGAAAAGGAAAGAAAGTATAGGAAGAAGAAGATCGGATTAGAATTAGGAGGATAAGGAGAAACACAATTATCAGAAGTTACGTCAAATAACCTAATTTTAGTCCTTAAATAACCCATCTCTCCTTCGTCACTTCCCGCTTCCTCCTACCTCCCTCCTTATCCTTCTTTCCTCTCATTTTCTTTCCATCTCCTCCTCCCTCCATTATCTATCCTTTTTCTTCCTTCTTCTTTTCTGTCTTCTCCTTCCATCACTCTTCCTGCCTTCCTCCCTCTTACCCTCCTCATACCTCCTCCTCCCTACTCCTTCCCTCCCCCATTCCCTCCTCTCTCTCTCCTTCCTTTCCTCCTCCCTCTCTCTTCCTTTCCTCCTCCCTCTCTCCTTTCCTCCTCCCTCTCTCCTTTCCTCCTCCCTCTCTCCTTTCCTCCTCCCTCTCTCCTTTCCTCCTCCCTCTCTCCTTTCCTCCTCCCTCTCTCCTTTCCTCCTCCCTCTCTCCTTTCCTCCTCCCTCTCTCCTTTCCTCCTCCCTCTCTCCTTTCCTCCTCCCTCTCTCCTTTCCTCCTCCCTCTCTCTTCCTTTCCTCCTCCCTCTCTCTTCCTTTCCTCCTCTCTCTTCCTTTCCTCCTCCCTCACTCTTCCTTTCCTCCTCCCTCTCTCTTCCTTTCCTCCTCCCTCTCTCTTCCTTTCCTCTCCTCTCTTTCCTCCCCTTTCCTCTCTCTTCCTTTCCTCCTCCCTCACTCTTCCTTTCCTCCTCCCTCTCTCTTCCTTTCCTCCTCCCTCACTCTTCCTTTCCTCCTCCCTCTCTCTTCCTTTCCTCCTCCCTCTCTCTTCCTTTCCTCCTCCCTCTCTCTTCCTTTCCTCCTCCCTCACTCTTCCTTTCCTCCTCCCTCTCTCTTCCTTTCCTCCTCCCTCTCTCTTCCTTTCCTCCTCCCTCTCTCTTCCTTTCCTCCTCCCTCTCTCTTCCTTTCCTCCTCCCTCTCTCTTCCTTTCCTCCTCCCTCTCTCTTCCTTTCCTCCTCCCTCTCTCTTCCTTCTATCCTCCCTTTTCCCTCCCTCTCCCCCCATCCCTCCTTCTTCCCTCCCTATTCATTCCCTTTTCCCTCCCTCTTTCCCTTTCCCTCTTCCCTCTTCCCTCCTCCCTCCCTCTCCCCCTTCCCTCTTTTTTCCTCCCTCTCCCTTCCCTCTTCCCTCCTCCCTCTCTCTTCCCTCTTTCCTCTGCCCTTCCTCCTCCTTCCTCCCTCCCTCTTCCCTCCTCCATCCCTCTTCCCTTTTTCCTCCTCCCTCCTCCCTCCCTCTTCCCTCCTCCCTCCCTCCTCCCTCTCCCCCTTCCCTCTTCCCTCCTTCTTCCCTCTTCCCTCCCTCTTCCTTCCTTCTTCCCTCTGCCCTTCCTCCACCTCCCTCCCTCCCTCTTCCCTCCTCCCAAACCAGACGACTGACTCCGATGTTAAAAGTTTAGGGTCGTAGTTCAACCAAGTTTAGACAGTGTTGGGACGTTTGTGCTGTTTACTCGTCGAATCGGAACTCTCTGGTGGTGACGAGTTCCTGCTTGCGTGATTCTTGGTTAATGGGTTGACTGGGTTTGGTTGGGGGGAAGTCCTACTTGCGTGATTCTTTGGTTGATTTGGTTAGTGGGTTGAGTGGGTTTGGTTGGGGGGAAGTCCTGCTTGCGTGATTCTTGGTTAATGGGTTGAGTGGGTTTGGTGGTGACGAGTTCCTGCTTGCGTGATTTTTGGTTAATGGGTTGAGTGGGTTTGGTTGGGGGGAGGGGGGAAGTCCTACTTGCGTGGTTCTTTGGTTGATTTGGTTAATGGTTGAGTGGGTTTGGTGGTGACGAGTTCCTGCTTGCGTGATTCTTGGTTAATGGGTTGAGTGGGTTTGGTGGTGACGAGTTCCTGCTTGCGTGATTCTTGGTTAATGGGTTGAGTGGGTTTGGTGGTGACGAGTTCCTGCTTGCGTGATTCTTGGTTAATGGGTTGAGTGGGTTTGGTGGTGACGAGTTCCTGCTTGCGTGATTTTTGGTTAATGGGTTGAGTGGGTTTGGTTGGGGGGAGGGGGGAAGTCCTACTTGCGTGGTTCTTTGGTTGATTTGGTTAATGGTTGAGTGGGTTTGGTGGTGACGAGTTCCTGCTTGCGTGATTCTTGGTTAATGGGTTGAGTGGGTTTGGTGGTGACGAGTTCCTGCTTGCGTGATTCTTGGTTAATGGGTTGAGTGGGTTTGGTGGTGACGAGTTCCTGCTTGCGTGATTCTTGGTTAATGGGTTGAGTGGGTTTGGTTGGGGGGAGGGGGGAAGTCCTACTTGCGTGGTTCTTTGGTTGATTTGGTTAGTGGGTTGAGTGGGTTTGGTTGGGTGGAGGGGGGAAGTCCTACTTGCGTGATTCTTTGGTTGATTTGGCTGTAGGGTTGACTTAGACTTGGTTGAGTGGAGATTCTATTTCCGCGATTTTTTTTTTTTTTTTTTGGGGGGGGGGGGGGGGGGTTGAGTTGGTTGGAGTTGAGTGATCTTGGTTAAGTAGAGATTCTGCTTCCTTGATTTTGGGTTGACTGGGTGTGGGTTAGTGGGCTTCGGTGATCGACTGTGGTTGTTTCTCTGTGTTTTTTCTTTTTTTTCTTTTCTTTTCTTTTCTTTTTCTTTTTTTTTTTTTTTTCTTTGAGGGGGGGGGGGGGTTGTTCTGTCTGTGGGTTCTCTTGTCTCTGTTTGCTTTCATGTCGTCTGTAGCTTGTTTTGTTTGTGAGTTTGTTTATCTGTGATTTGTCTTGCTTGTTTGCTTCTGGATTGCTTGTTGTTTGTTTATGGGTTGCTCTGTCTGTAGTTTATTTTGTCTATTCACTTGCTATTAGTCTGTGGTTTGTCTTGTTTGGTTTTTATCTTGTTTGTTTAATTGAATGGATGAGCTGGGCTTGTTTGGTCTTGCATGAGGTTTGCTTTGTTTGGGAGTTACCTTCTTTGTGGATTGTCTGATGGCTTCGGCTTTCTCTGTTTACTTTTGACATGGATCTTTTTGGATTTTTAGTGTGTTTGTGTGTGTGTGTGTGTGTGTGATGTGTTGGTTTTGTTATTGTTCGTATTTTTTTCCTTTTTTTTTCTTCTTTTTTAGTGTTTATTCAATTGTGCATATGCTTACGTAAGATTATATTAACATGTATTTGAGGATGCCTATAAGAATACGTTTGTCTTGTGATATACAAAAATAAAACTGCTGTAGTTCAAATACAGTTTGATAGACTAAAGTTAAAAGAGAACCAGCATATCAAAAGTTTTATTTTTTAAATCCCCAACAGGACAATAAATAAAAGAAAAGGGGTCAGAGTTCACGAGGAAGAAAAAAAAACATAAAACAATTACTTTACACAGAAGAGCAAAGTTAAGAGTCAACAAACATTTCCTCTGAAAACAGGAATCCAAGCCTGGAGAAAATTAATCCAGTTTTACCGAAGCACGAAAAGAAAAATAATAATAAATAGATGTTAAAAAAAAGTGAAAATAAGGTAAAGATATAAAAAAAAAAATAATAATAAATAAATAAATAGATACATCATTCCTTTTTTTCCCCAATAAGATACAATAAACTCCGCCCCCGGAAAGTCACTTTAAGAAGGAGGAATTAATGAAGGTCGAGAGGAGTGCGATGCGAAAGGGCTAAGAAGTTTTAATGGATTTTGAGTCAATTGATGGAGAAAGTAACATGCTGGAGAGGTGCAGAGGGAGGGAGGGGGGGGGGGGAAAGAGAGGTTGGGAGGGAGGGGAGAGGGGGGAAAGAGAGGTTGGGAGGGAGGGGAGAGGGGAGGAGATGGAGAGGTGCAGAGGGAAGGACGGGAGGAGGGGGGGAAGAGAGGTTGGGATGGAGGGACGGGGGTAGGGTAGAGGGGAGGAGATGGAGAGGCTGGGAGGGAGGGGGAGAGGGAGGAGATGGAGAGGTGCAGAGGGAGGGGGGGGGGGGGAAGAGAGGTTGGGAGGGAGGGGAGACGGGAGGAGATGGAGAGGTGCAGAGGGAGGGAGGGGGGGGGGGAAGAGAGGTTGGGAGGGAGGGGAGACGGGAGGAGATGGAGAGGTGCAGAGGGAGGGAGGGGAGAGGGGAGGAGATGGAGAGGTTGGGAGGGAAGGACGGGAGGAGGGGGGAAAGGGATAGGTTGGGAGGGAGGGACGGGAGGAGGGGGGGAAAGTGAGGTTGGGAGGGAGGGACGGGGGTAGGGTAGAGGGGAGGAGATGGAGAGGCTGGGAGGGAGGGGGAAAGGGAGGAGATGGAGAGGTTCGGAGGGAAGGAGGGGAGAAAAAAAAGAGAGGTTGGGAGGGAGGGACGGGAGGAGGGGGGGAAAGAGAGGTTGGGAGGGAGGGACGGGGGGAGGGGGAGAGGGGAGGAGATGGAGAGGCTGGGAGGGAGGGGGAAAGGGAGGAGATGGAGAGGTTCGGAGGGAAGGAGGGGAGAAAAAAGAGGTTGGGAGGGAGGGACGGGAAAAGGGAGATGGAGAGGATGGGAGGGAGGGACGGGAAAAGGGAGATGGAGAGGATGGGAGGGAGGGACGGGAGGAGGGGGGAAAGGGAGAGGTTGGGAGGGAGGGACGGGAGGAGGGGATAAGGGAGAGGTTGGGAAGGAGGTATAGGAGAAGCGAGAGGTTGGGAGGGAAGGGACGGGAGGAGGGGAGAGGGGAAGGGAGAGGGACGGAGGGACAGGAAGGGGGAGGGGAGTTAGAAAGTGGAAGAGGTGGAGAAGGGAGTGGGGAGGAGTCGGAGACGGAGGTGGGAGTTACGGGGAGAGGGGATGGGAAGGGGGAAGAAGAGAGGGGAGGGGTCGGACAGCCGGGTGGGAGGGAGAGAGAGGAATGGTGTAGAGGGTGGAGAAGAACAGGGATGAGGGGAAGGGAAGGGGTAAAAGAGGGGGCAAGAGGAAGAGGGTCAGAGAGGTTACGGAGAGGGACAGGGATAAGGGGAGGTGGCGGCGGACTAGATAGAGGGAAGGCAGAGAAAGGAACAAGAAGAAAAAAAAACGAATGAGGAAGAGGGACGGGGAAGGGAAAGGGAGAAGGAGAAGGGGGGGGGGGGGGGAAGCTGGACTAAGAAGGGATAGGGGGAGAGATTGGCGGGGAAGGGAATGGGAAAAGGGAAGACGGAAGAGAGAGGGGGAAAGGAGATAGATATTTAGATAGATAGAGTGAGAGAGAAAGAAAGAGAGAGAGGAGAGATAGATAGAGAGAGAGAGAGAGAGAGAGATGAAAAGGAGGAGCGAGCGAGAGAGGAATAGATTGAGCGAAGAGAAGACCTGAGAGAGCAGGAAAGGGGTAGAGGGACTAAGAATCTTAAAATTCTCAAAAAGTTTTTGAATTGTAGGGTCGTCATACAGGGCGCATATCACACATATGTGACATTCGTGTGTGTGCAATATGTATGTGTGTGTGTGTGTGTCGTGTGGGGGGGACGGGGGAGTAGGTCTTGGCAAGGGAGGTTAAAAGACGTGTTTTGAACGCATTTTTTTTTTCTTCTTCTTCTTCAACCTTTCTTAGGCAAAGCGTGAGTAAATTTTTTTTTCTTCTTTTTTGAGTTAGTGTTTCGTATTGTTATGTACGGTATGCTGTGGGATCTTGCTCCATTTACGTGTGGGTCATGGAAAATGTCCGTGCTTGCAAGTGCCTGAGTTGTTGGTGTGACTTATCATACATTTCTGCATGTGTGAGCAGCGTCCAGGACTAGTGTTGGGAAGGTATGCTTG
>NW_028234415.1:5935737-5940737 GCF_977035675.1 Penaeus japonicus | reverse complement strand
CTTTCCTGCTTCTTTCCTACTTCTTTCCTGCCTCTTTCCTGCCTCCCTCCTGCCTCTTTCCTCCCTCTCTCCTGCCTTTTTCTTGCCTCTTTCCTGCCTCTTTCCTGCCTCTTTCCTGCCTCTTTTCTGCCTCTTTCCTGCCTCTTTCCTGCCTCTTTCCTGCCTCTTTCCTGCTTCTTTCCTGCCTCTTTCCTGCCTCTTTCCTGCCTCTTTCCTGCCTCTTTCCTGCCTCTTTCCTGCCTCTTTCCTGCCTCTTTCCTGCCTCTTTCCTGCCTCTTTCCTGCCTCTTTCCTGCCTCTTTCCTGCCTCTTTCCTGCCTCTTTCTTGCCTCTTTCCTGCCTCTTTCCTGCCTCTTTCCTGCCTCTTTCCTGCCTCTTTCCTGCTTCTTTCCTGCCTCTTTCCTGCCTCTTTCTTGCCTCTTTCCTGCCTCTTTCCTGCCTCTTTCTTGCCTCTTTCCTGCCTCTTTCCTGCCTCTTTCTTGCCTCTTTCCTGCCTCTTTCCTGCCTCTTTCCTGCCTCTTTCCTGCTTCTTTCCTGCCTCTTTCCTGCCTCTTTCCTGCCTCTTTCCTGCCTCTTTCCTGCCTCTTTCCTGCCTCTTTCCTGCTTCTTTCCTGCCTCTTTCCTGCCTCTTTCCTGCCTCTTTCCTGCCTCTTTCCTGCCTCTTTCCTGCTTCTTTCCTGCTTCTTTCCTGCCTCTTTCCTGCCTCTTTCTTGCCTCTTTCCTGCCTCTTTCCTGCCTCTTTCCTGCTTCTTTCCTGCCTCTTTCCTGCCTCTTTCCTGCCTCTTTCTTGCCTCTTTCCTGCCTCTTTCCTGCTTCTTTCCTGCCTCTTTCCTGCCTCTTTCCTGCCTCTTTCCTGCCTCTTTCCTGCCTCTTTCCTGCCTCTTTCCTGCCTCTTTCCTGCCTCTTTCCTGCTTCTTTCCTGCCTCTTTCCTGCCTCTTTCTTGCCTCTTTCCTGCTTCTTTCCTGCCTCTTTCCTGCCTCTTTCTTGCCTCTTTCCTGCCTCTTTCCTGCTTCTTTCCTGCCTCTTTCCTGCCTCTTTCCTGCCTCTTTCCTGCTTCTTTCCTGCCTCTTTCTTGCCTCTTTCTTGCCTCTTTCCTGCTTCTTTCCTGCCTCTTTCCTGCTTCTTTCCTACCTCTTTCCTGCCTCTTTCCTACCTCTTTCCTGCCTCTTTCCTGCCTCTTTCCTGCCTCTTTCCTGCCTCTTTCCTGCCTCTTTCTTGCCTCTTTCCTGCCTCTTTCCTGCCTCTTTCCTGCCTCTTTCCTGCCTCTTTCCTGCCTCTTTCTTGCCTCTTTCCTGCCTCTTTCCTGCCTCTTTCCTGCCTCTTTCCTGCCTCTTTCCTGCCTCTTTCCTGCCTCTTTCCTGCCTCTTTCCTGCCTCTTTCCTGCCTCTTTCCTGCCTCTTTCCTGCCTCTTTCTTGCCTCTTTCCTGCCTCTTTCCTGCCTCTTTCCTGCCTCTTTCCTGCCTCTTTCCTGCCTCTTTCCTGCCTCTTTCCTGCCTCTTTCCTGCCTCTTTCCTACCTCTTTCCTGCCTCTTTCCTGCCTCTTTCCTGCCTCTTTCTTGCCTCTTTTCTGCCTCTTTCCTGCCTCTTTCAGTGTGACTTGACTTGTTTGCTTGAATGGGTATGTTTGCTTGTGGTATTGCACGGTCTCTGGTGCAAGAAAAATGTTTTGTGATAATTGATTAGGAAATGATTGTTGGATTTGATTTATATTTGGCAGCAATGTGTATTACACGAATACGATTTTGGTCACAATATGCCAATTTTTGGATGGGTTTTTGGCCCTTTTTCTTCTTGTATTTTGATACAGAATCTGTGAAAGGGACTATGGTTGTATATTTTAACTACTTTTTATATTTTGATCATCATTCATTGTCTTCTATTTTCGTTTTATTGTTTACTTTAGAGTAAAGGAAAATATGGATTATTTTCTGCGAACATACTGGAACTGTTATAATATGTTTTGAAAACATCAATTCGAAAATAGACCAAAGGTGAAATATAAAAGATTAACACATCCAATTTGATCAAATATCAAAATAACTGGAGGAGAAAAGAGCGTATATCACCTTGTCATTAAAAAAAAAAAAAAAAAAAAAAAAAATTCTAAAAGAAGTTTAAAGTTGGATGACAGGAGATGAAAGGAACGTAGAAAATAAATGAGGATGTTAAAAAATATAATCTGGACAATAGACAGATATTTTAGTGCGAATATTTGAACATCGTCATACAATGAAAGTGTGGTGTGAATGGCGTATAATTAGCTACATTATAATAATCACATATTTCAGTCTGGGTGTTCAATGCTATGTAAATCACAAACAACATTCTTATGTGTTTGTGTCTCCAACGTTGGCATATACTGCGACTCCCACATATTTGATCTCCCACATATCGAGTCTACAACATATCGAGTCTACAACATATCGAGTCTATAACATATCGAGTCTACAACATATCGAGTCTACAATATATCGAGTCTACAACATATCGAGTCTACAACATATCGAGTCTACGATATATTGAACCTCCTACATATCAAACCTCCCGTATGTCAACTCTCCTACATACTGAGTCTCCCACATATCGAACCTCCCACATGTCGAGTCTCCTACATATCGAACCTCCCACATGTCGAGTCTCCTACATATCGAACCCTGAAAAGAAAATAAACACTTCCAGGAATTCTCAAACACAACCCTCATCCAACCGACCCCCTCCCCCTCTCCCTCTCCTTCCCCTTCCTTCTCCCCCCTCTCCCTCCCCTTCCCTTCCCTCTCCTTCCCTCTCCCTCTCCTTCCCCCACCCCCTCACCCCCCTCTCCCTCTCCTTCCCCCACCCCCTCACCCCCCTCTCCCTCTCCTTCCCCCACCCCCTCACCCCCCTCTCCCTCTCCTTCCCCCACCCCCTCACCCCCCTCTCCCTCCCCTACCCCTACCCCCCTCTCCCTCTCCCTCTCCTTCCCCCACCCCCTCACCCCCCTCTCCCTCTCCTTCCCCCACCTCCTCACCCCCCTCTCCCTCTCCATCCCCCACCCCCTCACCCCCCTCTCCCTCTCCTTCCCCCACCCCTACCCCTCCCCTTCCTTCCCCCACCCCCTCACCCCCTCTCCCTCTCCTTCCCCCACCCCTACCCCTGCCCCCACCCCATCCCCCCCCCCCTCTCCCTCTCCTTCCCCCACCCCCTCACCCCCCTCTCCCTCTCCTTCCCCCACCCCCTCACCCCCCTTTCCCTTCCCCCCGCCTCCTCACCCCCCCCCTCACCCCCCTCTCCCTCTCCCCCCCTCACCCCCTCTCCCTCCCCTTCCCCCAACCCCTCACGCCCCACTCCCTCTCCATCCCCCCCCCCCTCACCCCCCCCTCCCTCTCCTTCCCCCCCCCCTCCCCCTCTCCCTCTCCTTCCCCCCCCCCCTCACCCCCTCTCCCTCTCCTTCCCCCACCCCTACCCCTACCCCTACCCCATCCCCCTCTCCCTCTCCCTCTCCTTCCCCCACCCCCTCACCCCCCTCTCCCTCTCCTTCCCTTCCCTCTCCTTCCCTCTCCCTCTCCTTCCCCCACCCCCTCACCCCCCTTTCCCTTCCCCCTTCCCTCTTCCCCCAACCCCCATCCCTACCCCCTCACCCCCCTCTCCCTACCCCATCCCCCTCCCACCGAATTATCTCCCCCGGTGAAAGAGAATCCGACCAGACAAGAGTTGCAAGAACTGCAATCTGCGCCCATCACGCAACACTAGCCAGAAAGACCATGCGAAGCCGAGGAAAGATAATTAAGATGATGCAAAAGAAAGGCCAAGAGAGTGGAGTTAATAAAACATTTGCGAAAGAGTGATCCGATACCGACGACCGGAAGCGAGGCGAGGAAGAAAGGGAGGGGGGAGGGAGGAGGGAGGGAGGGGGATGCAATCTTAGGTTCTTTGATAGGCAATGTTATTTTTATTTTATTTTTTTTTACCTATCTTGAAATAAAATCTATGTAGATGCAGTTTTAACTTTTGTGTAGGAACAATACGTATAACGATCCATATGACTGTAGCGTAATGCATTTTAGTTTAATGCGGATATACGGAAAAGGTCAAAGGTCAACCTACGTGAGAATTATTTGTCAAACATCATCTATCATATGATTTTAACAGCTCTGATTGCTATTCATAAATATACGTGTGTTTGCGTTTGTGTGTGTGTGCTTGTGTGTTTATGTGTGTGTGTGTGTATATATATATATATATATATATATTAACTGATTGCTATTCATAAATATACGTGTGTTTGCGTTTGTGTGTGTGTGCTTGTGTGTTTATGTGTGTGTGTGTGTGTGTGTGTGTGTTTATGTGTGCGTGTGTTTATGTGTGCGTGTGTGTGTGTGTGTGTGTAACTATTTACATTAGATATAGATAGTACAACGAAAGTTATACATATAAACATATATGACTGTGCCCTCGCAAGTGTAGCCAGACTGGCCTCAATACTTCATGTATTGTGTTGCGTCATGTTTTATGCAATACACATTGGTCTCTGCACGTCGTTGCATCATCCCCGCCATTAAGAAATATTGTTTAATCATAATGTGAAAACACGATCTCCTGTCAAGATGAATATCAAGCATTTTGTTTATCGGAAGCTGAGATATTTTGTTTATTGGAAGCTGAGATATTTTGTTTGTCGGAAGCTGAGATATTTTGTTTATCGGAAGCTGAGATATTTTGTTTATCGGAAGCTGAGATATTTTGTTTATCGGAAGCTGAGATATTTTGTTTATCGGAAGCTGAGATATTTTGTTTATCGGAAGCTGAGATATTTTGTTTATCGGAAGCTGAGATATTTTGTTTATCGGAAGCAGAGATATTTTGTTTATCGGAAGCTGAGATATTTTGTTTATCGGAAGCTGAGATATTTTGTTTATCGGAAGCTGAGATATTTTGTTTATCGGAAGCTGAGATATTTTGTTTATCGGAAGCTGAGATATTTTGTTTATCGGAAGCTGAGATATTTTGTTTATCGGAAGCAG
>NW_028234415.1:5920737-5923237 GCF_977035675.1 Penaeus japonicus | reverse complement strand
ACCCTCAGTCACTCTGCCAACATATCATGGCCAATGAATCGACACTCCCGGAGATTTTATTAACAGATGAAATTGACAGACAAGTTATTGCTTTAGCGATTGTCATACAGAATGCCATAGATGCCTCCGCCCCTTATAAAACAAAAAGACGACCCCCTGCTCCTTGGATAAACGACGACATAAAGAGAACAACAAGTGATAGAAATAACACTCACAAAGCTCTCAAAATAAATAGATTTGATGCCGCCCTTTAGGCTGAACATAAACAAAAAAGGAGAAATGTAAAAACATTTATCAAATGTACAAAACCAAATTATTTTTTTAAAAAACAAGTTCAAAGCATGTAGACACGATTCTTCCGAAATATGGAAACTGGTAAACACACTAGTGCCTAAGAAGAAATATCGCACAGACATTTGCATAAATTCCAGAAACAATAAAGACCATTTAAATTACTTCTTTTGCAGTTGTCGGCATATTCACCTATGAACAGATAACCGCTTCCTCATTTCCACAAAACACAACGGGACCAAGCAAGGCCCACAGCAAAAACTTTCAGACCGCAACCAGTATAAATAGAAATAAAAATACTAACACTAAAACACTTGCAAGAACCAAACTCCGTAAGAGCGGATGGTATCGCCCATCCATTCATAAAGGATAGTCTCCCTGCAATTGCGTACTATTTGAGTTATTATAAATACATCTATAGTCATCGATACTTATCCATTATTCTAGAAACATGGGATCACAACACCTATTTTCAGATCAGGAGATAGAGATGAGATAAACAATTATCGCCCCATTACTTTACTCCTAGTAATATCTAAAGTTCTTGTGAAAATAGTAGCAAATCAATTAACAGCATTCCTGGAAGCAAAATAATCTTCTTTCTAACACGCAAAATGGATTCAGAAGTAAGCTATCAACCGAAACAGCATTACTAAAAATCACAAATGAAATTTATAGCAACATAAAGAGTAACAAATAAACTTGCTCACTCTTTGTGATTTGTCGAAGGCCTTTGGCAGTGTTAACCATGAAATTCTTCTCAACACACTAAAAATCATGAAATTGATAACTATCGGTTTATAAATTACTTATTCGTCAGAACTCAGTCTGTCAAATTACGTGAAAATCTATCATTAAAATAACAAGTATCATTTGGTGTTCCACAAGGCTCCATATTAGGCCCAATTTTATTCACTAAATTTATTAATGACTTGTCGACAGTTTAAAAAATACTGTCGTCTTATTCAGTTCGCTGATGACTCTCAATTAATTCTGTAAACAATTTCAATGAATTAAACAGACGCAAAGAGTTACTAAATGGTCTTGCACAGAAAACACAGAAAACACAATTCATTTTCATAAGCAGCCGTCAGAACATTGTCGAAAAAAATATAGCTACAAGCATAGAATTCGGAGGTTGGTACATTAAACCAAGCACCTCAGTCAAAAATCTAGGAGTACACAAAGACAGATACATGACTTTTGAGACGTATATTGACTACCTTTACTAGAAAGCAATGAACACTTTGATACACCTAAATAACATAAAAGACAAAATCCCTACAGAAACAAGAATCACTGTCGTACAAACACTAGCCCTCAGTATCATTAACTACTACCTAAACATCTAAGATTCAACAAACACAACACCAATACAAAAAACGCAAAAACTACAATTGTTTGCTGTTTGAGTAGCAATATGAAATGTATATAAATTCGACCACATAACAGCACACGTAAACTAATATGGTTAAAAATCCAACAAAAATACAATTATAACACAAGTATACTAATCCACAAAATCATACAAGGAAATTAGTCACATTGGCTTTTCCCTTAAAAAAACAAAAACAAAAACAATAGCCAGTATAACGGGGGTAAAAAAAAAAAGATATATATATATATATATAAAAATAAAAAAATATATAAATATATATAATATATATATATAATATATATATATATATATATATATATATATATATATATATATATATAAATCTCTGTATATCAAAAGATCAAATACGAAAACAGGGCAAGAAATATGCAGATCCGAAGAAAATGATCTGGAACCATCTGCCACAACATATTGGAAATATTTCCAACCTAGATACATTTAAAACAAAATTGAAAGAACATCTGAATTATCAGTGACATCAGGCGCTCGGACATCAAGCCAAACACGGTATTTCATTCACTTGTAATGTTAATATGTTGTCTATGTTGGTTACACATGTACTTTATATTGTCTATGTTAATACTATTTTATTACACAATGTAAATACTATACATGTAAATAGAATAACCAGTGTAGTTAATGGAGTAAAGTATTTTGAATTTGAATTTGAACTCTCTCTCTCTCTCTCTCTTTCTCTCTCTTTCTCTCCCTCTCTCTCCCTCTACCTCTCTCTCTTCTCTTCTCTTTTCTTTTCTCTATTTCTCCCTCTCTCTCTCTTTCTGTCTCTCTCTCTCTCTCTCATTCTCTCTC
>NW_028234415.1:5903237-5905737 GCF_977035675.1 Penaeus japonicus | reverse complement strand
TCTTCAAAGAAGACTTACGTCCCGAACATGATGACACTGGACTCCTTCAAAGACCTACCGTCCGAACTTGAGGACACGAACTCATCTTCAAAAGACTACTCCGCCCGAACTTGAGGACACTCTACAAAGACCTAAACGCCCGAACTTGAAGACACTCTTCAAAGCAAAGACCTAAAAGACCGCCCGAACTTGAGGACAACTCTTCAAAAGACCTCCTAAGTAAACTACGGCCCGAAAACTTGACTTTGAGGACACTCTTCAAGACCTAACGCCCGCACTTGAAGACCTCTTCAAAGACCTACGCCCGAACTTGAGGACACTCTTCAAAAGACCTACTACCCCGAAACTTGAGGACACGTCTTCAAAGAACCCCGCACCGAACTTGAGGACACACACAGCTCTTCAAAGACTCTACGGCTACGCCCGAACTTGAAGACACTCATTCAAAGACCTAACGCCGAACATGAGGACACACTCATTCTTTCAAAGACCTACGGGCCCGAACTTGAGGACACTCTTCAAAGACCTAAAGCCTCGACCTGGGGAGGAACCCTCTTTCAAAGACCTATGCCCGAACTAGAGGACACCTTCAAAGACCTAAGCCCGAACTGAGACACAGCTCAAGACCTAAGCCCAACTTGAGGACACTCGGTCCAAATCAAGAGACCTATGCCCCGCGAACTTGAGGACACACTCTTCAAAGACCTAAGACCTAGAGCCCCGAACTTGAGACACTCTAAGACCTACGCTCGACGGGCCTACGGCCCGACCTTGAAGGACACGCTTCAAATGACCTAAGCTAAGGAAGCGCGAAAATTGAGGACAACTCTTCAAAGACCCTATGCCCGAACTTGAGGAACACCTCTTCAAAGACTACGCCCGAACTTGAGGACACTCTCAAAAGGCTCAGATCAAAAGGCTAATAAAAACGTTTATTGTGGATTTGGCAAGGAGTGAATCCAAATTGAACCAGTCTGAGATGCCTCCATAGAGCTCGCACCTTAACCTGGTGTGTTGAGCAATGTAATGGCCCTTGATGATCTGCTGGAGTGTCGCTGTTATTATCACAACACAAAAAAAAAATTAGGAAAGATCAAACAATCAATTAGTCACAGTCACAAAGATGAAATTCATCAAAGAGCTGCAACAGAATTACAGACATCATAAAGAACAAAAGCTGCACAAATGCTCTTTAATCCACCAGTGCTAACTAAATTATGAATAATCATATGAATGCGTAATTGAAAATAACTAAAAAACCATTTCTAAAGTATGATTTGTGAATAACCTTTGAGAATGTTGCTGTGGCAGGACCTACTGAACCACAGGGTGCTATAGTAAGGATTTTGTAGTTTTAGATACTCCATTCGGTGTTCCTGGTCAGACACCACTCATATAAGATGTCATTAGTGTCAGCTTTCTCCTCGTCCATGGTAATTCTATGTGGCCGTATATTGTTCGCTGGCGGTGGGTTTTGTTCTTCTCTCTCACGTCTCGTCTCTCTTCTCTCTCTCCTCTCCTCCCCCTCTCGCTCCTCCATCTCCTCTCCCTCTCTCTCCCAACACTCCGTCCGTCCTCTCCTCCCGATCTTATCCTCGTCTCTCTCGATCCGTCCTCTCATCTCTCTCCTTCTCTCTCAGCTCTCTCTCCGCCTCCTCTCAACCCTCTCTCTATCTCTCTCTCCACTCCTCTCTTTCCTTCGTCCCTCTCACCTTCTCTCATCTCTCTCGTCCTTCTGTCTCTTCTCTCTCTCTCTCTCTCTCTTCCTCCCATCTCTCTCTCTCTTCTAGCTTCTCTCATCTTTCTCGTCTCTCTTCTCCCCCCCCACCCTCGGTCTTTCTCTAAACTATCTATCCTATCTATCTTTTATCGTATCTAGCTATCTATTCATACAATCTTGTCCTCCTCCTCTCTCTCTCGTCCTTTCTCTCCTCTCCCTCGTCTCCCTCTCTCCCTATTCCTATCTCTCTCATCTTCTTTTCCTAGTCTCCATATATATATTTATTTTAAAAATATTATAAAAAATATATTTTAAAATATATTATAATAATATTACATACTTTTAAACATCCCTTTCATATAAAATATTTATTTTATTATACAAATAGTTTATTTTTAACTATTTTTATTTATTATTAATTTTATATAATATATTTAATTAATATATATATATTTTATATATATTTAACATATATTAAAATTTAAATATAATAAAATATATAATATATATTATTAAGATTTTCAATAAAATAAATACTTCATTCAAATTATATTGTGTGGTTGTGTGTGGGTGTGTGTGTGGGTGTGTGTGTGTGTGGATGTGTGGGCCCAAGTTTTTAAATCTTTGCTCCCTCCCCCCTCCCCCCCCCCGCCCTCCCCCCCCTTGGGGACTGCCCAACGAAGCCCACCAAGCCCAAATACCAAAAATTTCCCCCCCCCCCCCCTCTTTTTTTTATCTCCCCTCTTCCATAACCTTTGAAAGAGATCCAGGGATTTTTTA
>NW_028234415.1:5870737-5875737 GCF_977035675.1 Penaeus japonicus | reverse complement strand
ACTATCCAAACAAACGTTATAAATCTGGTAAACAGATAAATTCATAAGTAAGTGGTTGTTACGTGATGAAACTTAAAAAAAAAAAGGTTATGTTTGCTGTGGGTGGAATTACATTGTAATCCATTTGTGAGGTATGTTTATATATCTCTTATTTTCTTTTATAGGGGGATATCATTTTGTCATAAATAATCAATAGCATGTCATGAGACACGATTACAAACAAATGTTTTAGAAAATAATACATCCTTAAGATACACACAATTTATATTTATACATTTAACTCTTTCTGTCTATCTTCCAGTTTGGTATCTGGTTTATATATCTATATCTCTATATATTTATATATCTACTCATCTTACTATTCTTACTATACTTACTATATCTATCCATTTTTTCTACATATCTGTTTAGTGGTCCTAGCAGTAAATCGAAAAAGGTTAAAATATATTTATCTACACACATATATATAGGTATTCATATATAAATATTTATGTATATATGTATACATTTAAATAGTCTATCTATCAATCTATCTATCTATCTATCTATCTATCTATATATTATCATCTAGTAGCGGATATAAGTTTAATTGATTTAATAGGTGTTTTTTAATTTATATATATATATATATATATATATAAGAGTTATATATATATATATATACATATAATATATAATATATATATATAAATATAAATATATATATAATTGTCTATATATATATATATCTGCTTGAAGTATCTCTCTCTCTTCCATTCTCTCTCTTACTCTCTCTCTCTCTCTTTCTCTTCCTCTCTCGCTTTCTCCATACGCATAAACTTATAATTATATACATGTATACAAGTATAAATGCATGCATGTACATATGTATATACATATATATATATATATATATATATATATATATATATATATATATATATACATATATACATATATATAAATAAACATTAAGACAAAAACCGAAAAAGCCAAACCGAAAAAAGGACCCTAATACCTCCCCCACCAACCGTCAAAGCAAGAAGAAAGAATACGATAGAAAAAAAAAAATGTGTACCCCCACACCAAGAAAGAAAAAAAAGAACAAAAAAAGAGAAAGAGAAAAAAAAGAAGAAGAAAGAAAGAAGAAGAGTAGATTAAAATGTAAAAGAAAGACCCAAAAAGCAAGAAAAAAGGTTTTCTTTTCGATCCTGTCTCTCCCAATCTCGCTGTCTCCAATGTTAATAAGATCTCCTAGCCGAGGGGATAAAAAATCAGATAACATTTAACACCGTTGCATTACCACTATTCAATGACGATCTCACACACCGTGGAACAGAATTTGTGGTGCATGAAACAAGCCTTCGTTTCAGCCCCAAACACTGCTATGATATAAAGGCGGTTTGTGCAGAGTGTTTGTTTATGTGATAATATCTGCTTTCCCAATACGTTGTCTGAATCTTAAGTTGAGTTGAATCACTGCAATTTGTGGAGCGACCGGAAATGGGGTCTGAGAACCATGGACATTGGCTGTTATTATTGTTCGTTCGTTCTCCTTCTTTCTTTTGTTGTTTCGTTTCTCGGTCTTTTCTTGGGGTGCTTTTTTTTTTTTTCTTCCCTTATTCTTGGACTACTTGTTTCTAATCTTACTGTCTATATATGTTATATGTGATGAATATGCATAATCATATATTACTATCATATGCATATATGTATGTTGCTGTAATATAAGCCATGGTAGGGTATGTATATGTATATTTGTGTGCATGTGTATATATGAACTATATATATGTAGTTCTATTAGTAATATAGTTATAAAGAGTAGTAGTTTAATAGTAGTATTATTTTGGATATATATTATATATATTTATATATATACATATACACACACACACACACACACATCTACCCTCACACACACACACCAACCACACGCACACAATCCTACACTACACACACACACATCCACACACACACCTCCACACACACCTCCACACACAACCTACACACACACACACACACATAATATACTAATACTTATGTAAGACTATATAGCAATAGTGATTATAAATATATTATATATGACTAGTTTTATATATATATAGATATATAATCTAATATATTAAATAAGTATATAGTTATGTGCTCCCCTGTGTGTGACCCCCCATGTGTGTAATGTATAGCATGTATATATTGTTATATATATATACTTATATATAATTTTATATATATATTATATCTATATATGTGTGTGTGTGTCTGTGTGTGTGTGTGTTTCTGGGTGTGTGTGTGTGGCTGGGTGTGTGTGTGTGGGTGTGTCGCTGGCTGTGTGTGTGTGCTGTGTGTGTGTGTGTATGTGTATATATATATAAATACTATTTTATATAATTATAATGATATATGTTATTATATATACTATATATATAGTGTCTTTGTTATATATATATTGCATATATAGTACGCTTACATGTACAAATTATATATGGTTATACATATATATATACATAATAGTGTTTATATATTTTAATACATTATATATTTAATATATATATAGTTATACTTTATATATATATATATATATATATATAAGGGTATGGAGCTTATATATATATATCCACATGTATATAAAATCATGCTGTGCGCTGAAGTCTATCCTTTATTCAAATTCATTCATTTATTCATCTCTCTATCCTAATTCCTTTCATATACATTTACAAACGACATTTGAATCCTGGGGCTACAAAAAGCAACCACCACAATATGAAAATACTAGCACTGTAACTTTTAAGCGTTCCTGTGTGTTTTATGAGACCACTTCGCGTTACAGTAATGCAAGACAAATCTATTGAAACAACATTTGTTCTTTTAGCTAATGGCATGCCACTGGCAACCTTAATGGAGATCGAACTATGCACTTAGCGGTAAATGTCTTTATTTTCATGCTGGACATTGCGCCGCCAAATATTGTTCGCGATCTTAATGCTGTTGGCTGAGGGGGGAGGGAAAGAAAGAAAGAAAGAAAGAAAGAAAGGAGAGGAGGAGAGGAGGACATGAAGGAAGGGAGGAAGGGAGGGAGGGAGGGAGGGAGGGAGGGCGGAGGGAAGATTGGGAGGGTGGGGTGGGTGGGGAGGGTGGGGTAGGGTGGGGTGGGTGGGGTGGGTGGAAGGAAGGAGAAAAAGGGTAAGAGAGAATGTGATAAAGTAGTGGAGAAAGATGAATAGATGAATAGATAGTTCCTCGAAAGAGGATGGAAGGAAAGGAACAAAGAGGAAAAGGTTAAAGAATACATGATGAAAACATAAAAAAAAATAATAATAATAAAATAAAGTCACGTAGGAGGGAAAGAAAGGAAATATAATGAAAGATGATCAAAAAAGAAAAAGAAAATAAATAATAAACAGATAAAGATAGAAAAACTGTAAAAAAGGAATGAAAAAAAGAAAGAAAAAACACAGGTAAAAAGATACATAGAGCAGAAGTAGCAATAAAGAAAACAAACAAGCAAGCGAGAAATAACGACACGCAAAATTAAATGCAGAAAAAGAAGAAAGAAAGGCTAAAACAGTAAATAGCAAAAGACCAACTTATATTGCGCTTAGAAGTATGGAAGAAGAATAAACAACATAGAGGTACACTCCGGACAAAATCCGATTTTATCCCACTACTTTAAGGGGCATTAAACTTTCTTTCAGATACAATATTTCGTTTTTTGTTTTTTTATTTTTTTCCATTTTCATTTTTCAATTGTTTTCTGTAGTACGTTCTATTCTGACAAAAGAAGCAAACCCTCTAAATCATATCATATGTCAAATCATTGCGAATGGAGCTTAGAGTGTTTAAAAAAAATAAAAAATCCTGGTTTTAACGAAGAACCGTGCTATGGTGGAGAAGCACTATGGGCTATTCCCCGCTTGAAGTTAGATGGCTACGTTCAAAAGGTTGCAGACTAGAAGCTTTTACGCCATATTAAGTGTAGAAACCGAGATGCTGAACAACGCAGACACAGAAGAAAGGAAGACGAAGACGAACCAAGAGGGAAAGGAACATTATTTATTAATATACGTGCATAGACCTATACCATCTGTACATCTGTCTGTCTGTTTGTCCTCATGCTGGCACGTCTATCTATGCTATCTATCTATCTCTATCTATCTTTGGGATTTATCTACTATATCTATCTCTCTCCTCGCCTTTCTCTTCGCTCTCTCTCTCATCTCCCCTCTTCTATTATATAAGTT
The DNA here is from genome assembly GCF_977035675.1 of Penaeus japonicus. Taxonomy (NCBI): domain Eukaryota; kingdom Metazoa; phylum Arthropoda; class Malacostraca; order Decapoda; family Penaeidae; genus Penaeus; species Penaeus japonicus. The sequence goes on along the minus strand of NW_028234415.1, from coordinate 5,871,520 downwards.
ATATAGTAAAATTATATATAATGTATATATGTAATATATATATTATATAATATATATATACTATAATTATATATATATATAGTACTTAATATAGATATATATATATATATATATATATATTTATATATAATATATAGAGTAGATATATATAATATATATATTCATATATATTCATAGTCTATCTGTCCTATATCTGTTTTTTTTTTATCTGTCTAGATTCTGTTTTTTTTTTTTTTTTGTTTTTTTCTTTTCCGCAAACACATGTCTAAATCCTAAATATCATTTTTTTCTTTCGGTCGAGTCTGTCCTATTCAGTTTGTCTATCTCTCTTGTTTTGTACGTACATATAGAGTAAGCAGATATATGTAGGTTTGGATATTATAGATAGATAGATAAATTGAAATCTTGACTTCTCCAAGTATTTTGATCAAATCGTGGTGGAAAAAAAAAAAAAAAAGGGGAATAAAAAAAAAGGAAAATAGAAAAGTTATTCAACTTATGCGCGACTATATCCAACATGGGTACAGTTGTAAGTATAATGGTCCTTCTGGATTTTTTTTTTGCGCTTTTGCTGTTTTCTTTCTGGAAATTATCTATTTAAGTTTCTTTTATCTAGAGTAGAGTCTTTGTTTTTTGGCGGGGGGGGGGGGGGGAGGGGAGAGGGGGGGGGGGAGGGCGGGAGGGCCTCTTGTTTTTTAATAATATTAATTTATTTGTCGCGGGAATACGTAAATATCATTTACCGATCATTACCCGCATTTTTTAATGAGATACACAGACACG
>NW_028234415.1:5858237-5865737 GCF_977035675.1 Penaeus japonicus | reverse complement strand
TCTCCTCTCTCTCTCTCTCTCTCTCTCTCTCTCTCTCTTCTCTCTCTCTCTCTCCCTCTCTTTCTCTCTCTCTCTCTCTCTCTCTCTCTCTCTCTCTCTCTCTCTCTCTCTCTCTCTCTCTCTCTCTCTCTCTCTCTCTCTCTCTCTCTCTCTCTCTCTCGCTCTCTCTCTCTCTCTCTCCCTCTCTTTCTCACTCTTTCTTTCCCCCATCCTCTGCTCTCCTCGCTCTTATCTCTCTCTCTCTCTCTCTCTCTCTCTGCCTCCTCTCTCTCTCTCCTCTCTCTCTCTCTCCTCTCTCTCTCTCTCTCTCTCTCTCTCTCTCTCTCTCTCTCCTCTCTATCTCTATTATCTATCTATCTCTCTCTTTCTCCCCCCGTTTTCTCTCTCAAACTCTCGACTAACTCTTTCACCCCAACCGTTGTCTCTCCTCTCTATCTATCTATCTATCTATCTCTCTCCCCCCCCTCTCCTCTTCTCTCTCTTACATTTTCCCCATCCTTCTCTCTCTCTCTCTCTCTCTCTCTCTCTCATCTTCCTCACATCTATCTATCTATCTATCTAATCTATCTTTTCTAATCTATCTATCTATCTCTCTCGCTCACTCTCTTTCTCTCCCCCCCCTCTCCCTCTCTCTCTCTCTCTCTCTTCCTCTCTCTCTCATCTCTCTATCTTCTCTCTCAATCTCTCTCACTCTCTCCCTCTCTCTCTTCTCCTCTCCTCTATCTCACCCTCTTCTCATCTCTCTCTCTCTTTTTCTCCACCTCCCCCCTCCCTCTCCCTCTCCCTCTCTCTCTCCTCCGCCTTCCCTCTCCCTCTCTCGCTCTCTCTCTCTCTCTCTCCTCTCTCACTCCTCTCTCCTCGGAGCCTCTATCAAAACTTCTCTCCCCCTCCCCCCCCCCTCCCCCCTCCCCTCTCTCACTCTCTCTCTCTCTCATCTCTCTCAACTCTCTCTCTCTCTCTCTCTCCCTCACCCTCTCTCCCTCCCCCTCTCTCTCTCTCCCTCTCTCTCTCCTCCCTCCTCTTCTCTCTCGCTCTCTCTCTCTCATCCCTCATCTTTCTCTTTCTTTTTCTTTCACCCCAACCTCCCCACTCTCTCCTCTTCTCTCTCTCATCCTCTCTCTCTCTCTCTCTCCTCTCGTCTCTCTCTCTCTCTCTCTCTTACCCTCCCTTCCCCTCCTCTCTCTTCTCTCTCTCTCTCTCTATCTCTTGCATATATATATATATTTATATATATTATATATATATATATATATAATATATATATATATATATCGTCTATCTATCTATCTATCATCTCTCCCCCCCCCCCCCCCCCCCCCCTCTCTCTCTCGATCTTCTCTCTCTCTCTCTCTCTCTCTCTCTCTCTCTCTCCTTCTCTCTCTCTCCTTCTCTCCCTCCCTCCCTCTCTCTCTCTCTCTTTCCCCCCACCCCCCTTCTCTCTCTCTCTCCCTCTCTCTCTCTCTCTCCTTCTCTCCCTCCCCGAGCGACCTCCTTCAAGGCATCCTCCGACAGAGAAAGCGAGGCCAGCTTCCAAGGCGGACACCGTCGTCGGAAGTGACAGCTCGGACGGGAGTCTTGTTATCCCTAATTGGGAATTTGCCCAGCTATGTAAACAAGGGGGAGGGGGAGGGGAGGGGGAGGGGGGAGGTGCGCTTCCCTTTCCGCTTTTGTTTCTTTAAGCGGTAGGAAAAAAAAAAAAAAAAAAAAAAAAAAAAAAAAAAAAAAAAAAAAAAAAAAAAAAAAAAAAAAAAAAAAAACAAAAAAAAAAAAAAAAAAAAAAAAAAAAAAAAAAACAAAGAAAAAAAAAAAAAAAAAAAGGGGATGAGGGGTAGGAGGAGGGGAGGATGTGAGGGAGGAGAAAGTGGGGGGAGGAGTATTAGTCAGAAAGTATATATATATATAAAGAGAAAAATCAAATGCCTACAATCATAACTTGGCTTTTATTTTGGAAGGGGGGGAGGGGAGGGGAGGGAGGAAGGCGAGGGCTGTAGAGAATCAAAACAAAACACACTTATAGAGAGAGAGAAAAAAAAAAGAAAAAAAAAACGAGAGAGAAAGGGCTAACAGTTACATTTTAATGATCTTATATTTACGTTCTGTATGGAGAACATAAAACCACATTATAAGGATGAGTAGTATTCGATTAAAGTTTAAAAAAATAATAATAATATAGAAATAAAAAATCTTTCCCTTCTTTCTTTGGTGGCAGTTTCGTATGACATAATTGCAGTGGCCATAATTTTTTTTCTCAGGAAGATTGAAAATTTGGATGTGGAATAAGTCTTGTTTGTCTTATTCTTTTCTTCCTTCTTTCTTTCTTTCTTTTAGTAAAGTCAAGATTCCCAAGGGATTCAATTCCTTTGTGAAGTTACTTCGACATTAGGAACTTTGCCGGGTAAAAAGAAACTGCAGTTAAAAGGTCTTTCGATTTCTAGCGTTTATTGCGTGATCGATTAATGGCGGTCTCTGTATTTCTTTCGACCGTTGGTTCCATCGCTTGGCTTAGGGAAGTTAGAACAAACTGTGCAAGCGTTTATATCCCTTTAAGTTTTTTTTATATGTGAAATTAAGTAAAACTTAATCCGAACAAGAAAAGGGTAGATGCATATGAAATCACTCAAAATAAGATAGAAATCCACAATAACGGAGTTATGTAACTAGATTATTTCGACAGGCTCTCAGTAACAAATTAGAGTTAGTAGGCCTACTGACCGCACTTGTTATATTAGTTCCTTAACTTTCGGGAGGGAAAAGTCCTTATTTCTATCATTATCATCATTATAATTTACGTTTCCATCCTATTTTTTACTATTTTATCATTTACTATTATCATTTATCCTTATGAGCAATGATAAATAGTCTTATTTATTGTAATCCAAAGGTTCAAGGAATAGGCCTATTAATTGATCCTTGGTGTCTAAGCGCTTATGAAAAAAACACCTTGTGGAAACAAAACTAAAAAGACAACATCTTCCGGTATAAACGGGTTGGAATTCCTCCGAGAGTTGGTTTTAGAGTCTCGTTTTTTTTTCTCTTGTCTTTCTCTTTCTTCAATATTTTTCTTTGGGGATCTGTCTCGGAAAAACCGGAAAGGATCTTGAACTTCAAAACCGTGGTTAATGTTTTCTTACCGTGGCGGCGTTCATTCTTTACGTGTCACTGTTGTGTTTGTAAATTTTTACGTCTCTGGAAATAAATCTTGTATTGCCTTTTAGACGTCAAAATTCTCGATATGTTTTTTTTTTTTCTTCTTCCTTTTTTGTGAGATTCGGCGGCGAGGCGAGGCGAATGTGAATTCTGTGTTTGCTTATGGATATGAAATAAGCTTTAATAGAGATGTTAGAAAGGCTTTGCAAACTTGGTCTAGGTTATACGAGTGAGTTGTCTTCATGAGAATATATGATTATGTTCCTGTTGATCTATCCAGCTTTAAGAAGTAATGTCCAAACATTCGTCAAGTATTTTTTTGTATACGAATTGTTGTCTAAGTCTATGATAGAAGGAAAGAAAAAAAAAAACGCAAAAGAACAAACAACAAAGGATTAAATCAAAGTAGTAATTTTCAAAAAATCGACCATATCTAATATTTTTTCAGTCTTTTTTCATTCTTCCTTCTTCTTTTTAATGTTTTTTTTTATTCTAACAGTTTTTTTGGATCACTCTACGCGCATCAGCTGTAAAATTAGCAGGAAAGAATGTGGGATATGCTGGAAGGCCGCGCTTGGTTTTGTGATATGTATTAGCCGGCGCAATTGAGACGACGGGACCAGACTTCATGTGGAAGCCTGGGTTCGAACGGAGATTGAAAGAAAACTCGACGCCAAGGGAGGTCAAAATAAAATAAATAAATAAAGTGTATGGTGAGTAACGGCGATGGGTGTCAAACTAACCTAACACGCGAATGACAACGCTCCATTGATGGATCCACTCGCCTGGGAATGAGGTCCTTGGCTACTTAACCATTGAGCATCATTGTAGTTTACTTTATCATTAACAATCGGATGTAACTATACTTAGTGGCTTCACAATATAAAGGATTTTAATATTAAATGTATCTCAAATAAACAGCTAGTCTGAGTGCCGACACGTTATGTCTCAAGGGCAATTGTTGTTTTTCATTGTGACAAATGTTTCGGGGACACTGTTTGTTCGGTATCGGTTTATAGATTAGGTCAGAGTAATACCGGTCTCAACTTCGTTTGGTTGAGGTAGGTCAGGGTGAAGGAGGCTGGAATATGAAAGCCTGGGTCAGGTTACGTTGGATAGGTTAGTCCTGACCCTGCCCAACTGGTCCAAGATTAGATGCCTGTGTGGCAGTGGATTACTGTCTTGTTTATGTCTCATCCGTGCGCAGATCTTCAACAGAAAAATGTTCAATGGGAGTCCACTTTGTGCTATCCATGCAAGAGGATACTTCGATGATAAGAGAGAAAAATAGAGTACCAAACAATGAATGTACCTCATTCATCCTCGGATATTGTGGAGATAGTTTCTTTTTTTTTCATTTTTTTTTTATTTTTCTCTCTTTTTTTTTTTTTCTTTCTTTTCACGTTTTTTCCGGCCGTCCAAACTTCAGGCGGTAGATATTTGCCAACATGAGCAACACGAGTAATCAATAATGCAATAATGAATTGGACCATAATTACAGTACCTACGAGTAAGGAGGAAGTGGGAGGGGAGAAGGGAAAGGGGGGGGAGGGAAAGTAAATTGTGGATGGAGGGGTGGGGGAGGGGTATGGTAGGGGAGGGGTATGGTAGTGGAGGGGTAGGGGAAGGGTATGTTGGTGGAGGGGGAAGAGAGATAAGAGAGAATGGGGAGGAGAAGGGAATGTTAGGGGAGAGGGAAGTGGGACAATAGGAAGATAATCGAGAAGGGGGGGGAGGGGAAATGAAGGAAGATGAGGGGAGAGGAAGATGATGGAGGAGGAGAGGGGGGAGGGGAGCGAAGGAGGAAGAAACGAAATTTCAGTCAACTTATTAACACAGGCTCATCGAGGTGTTGGCTACACCTGTCTCTTGCTGACTCGCTGGACTCCTTTAGCTACCAGGTGGACGGGCACTCTGCAATAGCTGCAGTGGCAATTGTTAATCTCGATTTTTTTTTGTCTTCCTATTCGAAATTTCGAGATAGTGAATGCGCTGAGGGACCAAGGATATTTTTTTGTTCTCAAATAATGCATTCATAATGACAGTAACGATGATACTGATAATAAGGATACTAAAATGATCTGGTAATAGTGATAATAATTAAAATGAAAAAAAAAAATGTTAGGACATCGGTTGATGATGGTGATAATCATACTAGTAATACTACGTGTTAATAATAACAAAAAAAAAAATAGATGGTAATAATAATTGATGACAATGATAACATAAACAATAATAATATAGAAATAATATAATACCGATAATGGCACAAAACAATAACAGCGGGTGACCTCAAAACAGAAAATGAAACACCAGGGAAAAATCAAACAAAAAAGAAAGACAAAGGTAGCAATAGCAGTGATAACTAGAGAACAAAACAAAAAAAAGAAGAAGAAAAAAACAGGTAACAATGCAGCTGGATAATCAATATGACTGAAATGAATGGAAGTTCCAGGAGGGATAAGGAGGGGGGAGAGGAGAGGTAAAACGAAGGGAGAGGAGGGGGGAGGAAAGAGGGGAGAGGAGGGGGTAGGGAGGAGGGGAGAGGAGGGGTGGGAAAGATGGGAAAGAGGGGGAGAGGAGTAGGAAAGATGGGAGAGGAGGTGTAGGAAAGAAGGGAGAGGAGGGGGTAGGGAGGAGGGGAGAGGAGGTGTAGGAAAGAGGGGAGAGGAGGGGTAGGAAAGAGGGGAGAGGAGGGGGAGGAAAGAGGGGGGAGGAGGTGTAGGAAAGAGGGGAGAGGAGGGTGGAAATAGAAGGGGAGAGGAGGTTAGGAAAGAATGGAGAGGAAGGGGGTGGGAGGAAGTGAGAGAGAGGTGTAGGAAAGAGGGAGAGAGGCGGGGTAGGAAGAGTGGAGAGGAGGCAGGTGTAGGAAGAGGGGAGAGGACGGTGTAGGAAAGAGGAGAGATGAGAGAGGAGGGGTAGGAAAGAGGGTGTGAGGAGGGGTAGGGAATGAGGGGAAGAGGAGGTGTAGGAAGAGGGGAGGAGGAAGGAGTGGAAAGAGGGGAGAGGAGGTGTAGGAAAGAAGGGAGAGGAGGGGGTAGGGAGGAGGAGAGAGGAGGTGTAGGAAAGAGGGGAGAGGAGGGGTAGGAAAGAGGGGAGAGGAGGGGAGAGGAGGTGTAGGAAAGAGGGGAGAGGAGGTGTAGGAAAGAGGGAAGAGGAGGGGAGAGGAGGGGTAGGAAAGAGGGGAGAGGAAGGGTGGGAAAGAGGGGAGAGGAGGTGTAGGAAAGAAGGGAGAGGAGGGGGTAGGGAGGAGGAGAGAGGAGGTGTAGGAAAGAGGGGAGAGGAGGGGTAGGAAAGAGGGGAGAGGAGGGGTAGGAAAGAGGGGAGAGGAGGTGTAGGAAAGAGGGGAGAGGAGGAGTGGAAAAGAGGGGAGAGGAGGTGTAGGAAAGAAGGGAGAGGAGGGGGTAGGGAGGAGGAGAGAGGAGGTGTAGGAAAGAGGGGAGAGGAGGGGTAGGAAAGAGGGGAGAGGAGGGGTAGGAAAGAGGGGAGAGAAGAGGTGGGAAAGAAGGGAAAGGGGAGAGGTAGGGAGGAAAGATGAAGTGTGGAGGGGGTAGGAAGAGGGGAGAGGAAGGGTGGGAAAGAAGGAAGAGGAGGGGTAGGAAAGAGGGGAGAGGAGGGGTAGGAAAGAGGGGAGAGGAGGGGTAGGAAAGAGGGGAGAGGAGAGGTGGGAAAGAAGGAAGAGGAGGGGTAGGAAAGAGGGGAGAGGAGGGGTAGGAAAGATGGGAGAGGAGTGGTAGGAAAGAAGGGAGAGGAGGGGGGTAAGAAGGAAGGGAGAGGAGGTGTAGGAAAGATGGGAGAGGAGGTGTAGGAAAGAGGGGAGAGAAGGGGTGTGAAAGAGGGGATAGGAGGGGTGGGAAAGAAAGGAGAGGAGGGGTGGGAAAGAAGGGAGGAGGGATGGAGAGGAGGTGTAGGAAAGAAGGGAGAGGAGGGGAGGAGGCAAGGATATCTCCAAAGCTTCAAAGAGGAACGATAATGTTTCATTTGCGGTCACGACTATTAAGAAAACAGCTCCATTCTCGAGATATGCAAAATGGTTGCTAATCGCGTCCCCCCATTCTGGGTTCCGAGCTGTGTATTTGAGACGCTGGGTTCTTAGTCGTCTTAACGAGGACTTCATTCATCGAGCGAGTGGTGCTGCGGCATATTGGGAATCGGATCAAGATGTGTGAGAATCAGCTGGGAGAGTGAAGGAGAGTGAGAGTTGAGAGAAAGAGAATTAGGGATGGTTGATTGAGAGAGGGAGAATGGAGATACAGAGATAGGCAGAGCAGAAGAGATCGACTCTTTGTCTAGTTTGTGCCTCTTTGTTTTTCATTTTTGTTTTCTCCCGTTTTTTTCTCTCTTCCCTTTCCT
>NW_028234415.1:5845546-5858137 GCF_977035675.1 Penaeus japonicus | reverse complement strand
ATGTTGCACTGCTAGATACTAGATAGATCTATTTACTGATGTTATTATCTATGCAACATTGCAGGATATCTGTTTGAGTTATCATATGCATGTTCTTTGATATTGCACGCTATCGTTCTTTGTCGTTTGTGATATTTGTTGTTGTTTTTGTTATGATTTGCTATTTTGTTTTCAGTGATGATGGTAATGATAATGATAATAATGATGATGTTAAAAATAACAATAACGATAATGATAATAATGATGATGATCATTGTTATTATGATAATGATGATAATTATTATTAACATGACAATGATAATGATTATTATTATGGTAATAATGATAATGATAATGAATATGAGAATCATAACGATAAAGATAGTAATAATAATACCAACAATGATGATAATAATCATTATCAATATCAGTATTATGGTAGAAATAATAAAAGTAATATCAATAATAACTATAATCATAATGATTATAATAGTGACAACTATGAAAATTATTATCAATGATAATGATGATAACAATAATAACAGCAATAGTAATGATGACTATAGAAATGATAACGAATATGCAGTAATAATAAAAAAAATGATAATACTAACAATAATGATAATCATGAGGACAACGATGATACTAACAACAATAGAAATAATGATATTAGTAGTGATAATGATAATAATGCTAATGAAATGCTTACATAATATTGATGATAGTGGTAATGATAGTAATGATTATTAACATTATTATTATTTTCATTATTATCATTATCATCATCAATTTTTCTAGTATATATTTTTATATTGTTATTTATATCATCATCGTTGATAATACTTTTATTGTTATTGTTGCTACTGCTATTGTCGTTCTTATTGTTGTTATTATATCCTTTATCACTAATGTTATCAATATCTGTTATTTTTGCTAACATTATTTCTAATATCATCATTATTATTTTTATCAACATAATTGATATCATCACTATCGTATTGTGATTAATGACATTATTATCATTATCACTATTGTTACTGTTATCACCATTATTATCATTATTTCGATCATCATCATGATCATCATCATTATAATCATTATTATTACTAATATCATAATGACAACAATAACAAAGTAGTAATAATGATATCAGCAACAATAGTAATAATAATGACTATGATAATAGTAACAATGATAATAATAATAATGATTATGCTGATAATTATAATGATGATCTTAACAATGATGATAATAATGATGATAAGGATAAGAGTGATAACAATAACAATAGATAAAGCTAATAAAAAAGATAATAATGACAATGACACTGATGCTAATAGTAATAGTAGTGATAGTAATAACAAATATAATAACATGAACAATAACAATGATAACAACAACACTGATACGGCTTATAATAGCGACAATGACGATAATAACAATATCAATAATGATAATAATAACAAATATAATAACATGAACAATAACAATGATAATAACAACACTGATACGGCTTATAATAGCGACAATGACGATAATAACAATATCAATAATGATAATAATAATGAGAGCAACAATAACCACAATAACGATAACACTATAAAAATAACCAAACAAACTACGAGAAAAAAGTGATTCTATGCAATACTCTGCAATACTCTGCAATACTCTCCACATGTATTTCCGATACAAAGGAGATGAATTACAGCGGCACTTTGACTCAAATTCACCCACGAGCCTCTGTATGTGATATTAATTCCAATTGGAATTTTATATGGAAAATGGATGGATGGGTCGCGTAGGGATTTGGTGCCCGCTTGTGCTACTGAATTCCAAGCTTGTTGCTGTGCGTATCTATATAGATATACGTATGGATATTTTTCCCAAAACCAAAAAGGATTTGGTTGTGTTGGTCCGTGGCAGTTGAGCGTCCCTTTCTTTACCCTAAAACCTATGATATGGAAGGAACGCGGCAAAGGTGGTTTTTTTTTCCCCCCCCACCCCGCATACTGCCGCCACCGCCCATCTACATGCACTGACAGTGACACTGACTGTTCAGTACAGTGAAAAATTATGCTCATGTGGCCTAAATTATTTTAGAAGAATTATTACTGTGACTACTACTACTAGCTATATTATTAATGATTCACACGGACCTTAGTCTTGAAGTTTGAACTATGAAAAGCATCGACACCTCTTTAGAGGCTCAATAACAGGAGAGGAACAAAACTAATGGGATGAGTACTTAAATTGAATAATTTACGTTATTTATATGCGTTCTTAATTGGGCGAAGCATCCACATTAAAAGTATAACTAATTAGAAAATGCAAATGAGTTTGTTGCAGAGTTCAAAACTTTGAAATCTTTCGAATTCGTTCAACTACATAACGTTTTCGTAAATCTAAATCATTGCAATCAAGTGTACCTCAAATTTGATCAAGTATAATAATTGTTGTAAGTTTAACATAATGTTAAATTTACAACAATTATTATATTTGATCAAATTTGAGGTACACTTGCAAATTATACATAAAGTATAATTTAGATTCGAGGACAAATGATCCGTGCATGTAGTGGGGTGGCGGCAGTATGCGGACTGCCGCGTTCCTTCCATATCATAGGTTTTAGGGTAAAGAAAGGGACGCTCAACTGCCACAGACCAACACAACCAAATCCTTTTTGGTTTTGGGAAAAATATCAGTCTTTTTCAGTGTTCAGAGATCTAATAGGTTTAATTGACCAATTATCTAATTGAGGGAATAATAATGAATGGTCTCATGTGGCACCTACTACACTCAATCAATGTCAACAAGACAGATATCGTTGGATTTACGACGCTATCTTATGTGTGAGCCGAGATACGAGCGTTAATTGGTTTAATTGGCCAATTATTCAATTAATGAAATTGATGAAATGTTTCATCCAATAGCCAACGCAGCGATATGAAAAGCACTAAGAATTAATTTTGAGTTGAAACTGGTTTTTTTCAGACATTAAACGTCAAATACAAGTGGTGTTGTGTGTGCAAAAATCGGCTTACCGTGTGTTACTAATGACGTCACAAATACGTCATCAAAATAAGGATACCTCAAAACCAGTTATTAGCAAATTCGAGACTACAACCGACATCATATCGAAAGATGAAGGCCTGGGACATCCCCATTCTCTCACATTAAGGTTTATCGTTTTAATGTTTTTTCGCGACTTTTTCGCGTCAAAATGGTTTAAAAAGTCGCGAATATCTCAATGCATGGAAGCCCGGAACGTTTTGACGGCATTTTCAGAAAGTACATTAAATTTCATTTCTACGCTAGCATGATCATTTTTTTCCTATCTATTTTTGGATAGTTTGATTTTGAAATTCGTGATTTTGTGACGTCATTATGACGTCATCACTGCGTCATCAGATGTTTTTTCAGGACAGTTTTTGAAAGTTTGAACTTTCTTCTTTCCAATGCTGTGTTGCTAAATCGCGTATCTTTTATACTTCTCGAGATATATCATCACAAAGAGGACCCACTTTTTGCCTAAAAATATCCTCTACCTGTATGTATATAATCGTACCAATTTTTAACAAGAACACCCTCATTTTCGGCGATTTCAGGTTGTAATAACTCGGCCGTTTTTAATCCAATCGATCTGAAGTTTTAAGTAATTCGGACGTCGGGAAGTTGGGTAAATTTTTACCTGAAATTCGGCGAATCCACAGAAACATATAGTAGGGGGCTGGCAAGCGGAGTTACCGGAACTTGTCCTACGACTCTCGGATTGTACCAAACTCACCTCCGATGCTCGGGCCTTCGGCCCTCGCACCGGAGGCTCGTCTACGAGCTCACCCTCGGACCCTTCGGGTCCTCGGGCTCGCATACTGCCACGGGGGGCTTGCCAGCCCCCTGATAGTCAGGGTGAGGTGCGTAGATGCGACTGTGCATGCGCGCGCATTTGTTAACGTATAGTGATCGGGTAATGTACATTGTACACGCTTACATTTACGGTATATGTTAACACACTTTTACCTAGATATGCATGTACGTTTGTATATATATTTCATTGAATATTTCATATAGGTTTATGTATGTTGTAATTCAATTTGTAATTTTCATATGATAGCTTACAAACATACAACATAGTTTAAACCAAAGAGAGAAAGGGGAAGGCAAATTCAGCAGAATGACGAAGCTAAGTGACTAGGGTAGAAAAAGCTTTTTATTTTCTGATGTACATGAGAATTGATTCATTTCGATCATAAGAACAAGTTAATGTTAAATGATATTCGTTACCTTATAAGGGAGAAGACTTTATTCTAAAGGTATATTAACAATAAAGGTCATTCGAGGTCACCTAAAGCCGCGTAAGGGTAAGAAGAATTCTTCAAGACTAATCTAACGTTGAACTAAGAAAAAGAAAAATACAGAAAGGTAAGATAAAACGTCTCCCCCAAAAAGTACCAATATCAAGGAGACAAAATAGGAGGAACAAGAACGCCCCAAAAAATACGACATCCAAATCTCACCACAATACCAGCTGAAAGTGCCGAGCAAGTAAAACAGACAAAAACAAAAGCAAAAACAAAAGCAAAAACAGACAAAAACAAAACAAATGACGAACGAACAAAATCCGACAGCGAACGCATGCCCGGAATTCACTCCCTGCAAATTCGACGCATAGACTTCATTCTCTTCCTCCCGATGATTAATGAAACGTGGCAGAGTTATCATCATCATCAGATCCGCGCTATCGCCACACTGTTTGTTGACATTGCCGCAGCCGAAACAATTTGTTGGGAGACCCGCCAGCTCGGTGTCACATACATGCCATTTTGTGGGTGTGTGAGGGAGATTGCTGATGAGGGAAGAGGGAAGAAGAGGAGGGGAAGAGGGAAGAAGAGGGAAAGAGGGAAGAAGAAGAGGAGGGGAAGAGGGAAGAGGAGGGAAAGAGGGAAGAAGAGGAGGGGAAGAGGGAAGAAGAGGAGGGGAAGAAGGAAGAAGAGGAGGGGAAGAGGGAAGAAGAAGAGGAGAAGAGGGAAGAAGAAGAGGAGGGGAAGAGGGAAAGAGGGAAGAAGAGGAGGAGGGAAAGGGGAAGAGACGGGGGTGGAGAATAAGGTAGGCGGAGGCGAACGGAGTGCTGTGAGGGAGATTGCTGATGAGGGAAGAGGGAAGAAGAGGAGGGGAAGAGGGAAAGAGGAAAGAAGAAGAGGAGGGAAAGAGGGAAGAAGAAGAGACGGGGATGGAGAATAAGGTAGGCGGAGGCGAACGGAGTGGTGTGAGGGAGATTGCTGATGAGGGAAGAGGGAAGAAGAGGAGGGGAAGAGGGAAGAAGAGGAGGGGAAGAGGGAAGAAGAGGAGGGGAAGAGGGAAGAAGAGGAGGGGAAGAGGAAAGATAGAGGAGGGAAAGGGGGAAGAGACGGGGGTGGAGAATAAGGTAGGCGGAGGCGAACGGAGTGGTGTGAGGGAGATTGCTGATGAGGGAAGAGGGAAGAGGAGGAGGGGAAGAGGGAAGAAGAAGAGGAGGAGAAGGGGGAAGAGGAGGGAAAGGGGGAAGAGACGGGGGTGGAGAATAAGGTAGGCGGAGGCGAACGGAGTGTTGTGAGGGAGATTGCTGATGAGGGAAGAGGAAGAAGAGGGAAGAGGAGGGGAAGAGGGAAGAGGAGGGGGTGGAGAATAAGGTAGGCGGAGGCGAACGGAGTGCTGTGAGGGAGATTGCTGATGAGGGAAGAGGGAAGAAGAGGAAAGAAGAGGAGGGAAAGAGGGAAGAGGAGGGGGTGGAGAATAAGGTAGGCGGAGGCGAACGGAGTTGAAGTTGTGATGGAAGCGACGATGATGTACGTGGGATTTTGCAGGTGGAGCGACGAGGACGAAAAGGAGAAACGAGAGGTGAATGGAGAATAAAGGAGACAAAGAGAAGGACGGGCGGCTCGATTTTAGAAGGGAAAGGACAATAGCAGGCGTGTGTTTCTTTTTTTTTCTGCAGGTAAAACGGCGAGGCAGAAATGAAAAGAAAAAAAACAAGGAGAGGAGAAGGAGGAAGCGCGAGAAGAATGAAGGGGTGCGAAAGAGCCGGCTGATGAGAGGTGAAGGGAAAGAAGAGAGGGAGAAGGAAAATAAGGAAGAGGGATAAGGAGGAAGTTGAAATGAACTGGAAAGGGCGATGACATACAAGCCATTTTGCAGGTCCCGCCGCGAGGATGAAAAGGGGACATGAGAGGTGAAAGGAGAAGAGGGAAGATTGAAAATAAATGGGATTAAAATAACACGCACCAAGGAAGAAAAGGAGAGAAGAGGCGAGAAAAGAAGATAAAGAAGAGAATGAGAAAATTCATTTCGATATGGACAGACTGACACGAAGCTGAAAGGAAAATGACAGGGTTGCTTTACAGGCGTTGTGATGGAGAATACTGAAGAGGGAGAACAGAAGAAAAAAGAAAGAAAAAGAAGACAAGAAGAGGAAGAGGAATTGTGCTGGAAAGAGTATTTAGTCTACCCCCCCCCCCCCTTCCTCCCTTTCCCCGACCCCTTCTTTTAGGTAACCTCCAATACCACTCCCGCATTCTTAAACGTGGTTCATAATACGTCATATATACAAGCAATAAGACAGACAAAGACTCAGTAAGGAAAGCATAAGCCAGATTTGCAGAGCAGATGCTTCGCACGGGCTTATATGCACTTTGCCGAGCCCGCCTGTGTCAGTGAGTCCTAACTCGTGAAAGTGTGCCAAGTGTAAAGTGAATAACTCGTCAAAGTGTGCCAAGTGCAAAGTGAGCTTGTGTCCTTACGTCCAGGCGACAGTGGAATCTGCTGATCTACCGACCACGGGTATGTGAGGCCGGCGCGTTACCTCTGTACCAGTATGACGGCTGAAGATTCACTCTATTAAGTGACTTATTGTTCTATGTTTTTTAATCAAGAAGAAAAACTTGCAACAAGTAGTATAGTTCGTGTTCATGAGGAAGAGAAGGAGAAAGAAGGTTGAGATAATGGAACTGAAAATAACAGTAATAGTAATAGGTAGATAGATACTAGATGGCTTTGATGGAAGAGAAACTGGTGGAAAGAAAAGGAAAGAAAGTATAGGAAGAAGAAGATCGGATTAGAATTAGGAGGATAAGGAGAAACACAATTATCAGAAGTTACGTCAAATAACCTAATTTCAGTCCTTAAATAACCCATCTCTCCTTCGTCACTTCCCGCTTCCTCCTACCTCCCTCCTTATCCTTCTTTCCTCTCATTTTCCTTCCATCTCCTCTTCCTTACTTTATCTATCCTTCTTCTTCCTTCTTCTTTTCTGTCTTCTCCTTCCATCATTCTTCCTTTCTGTCTTCTCCTTCCATCACTCTTCCTGCATTCCTCCCTCTTACCCTCCTCATACTTCCTCCTCCCTACTCCTTCCCTCCCCCATTCCCTCCTCTCTCTCTCTTCCTTTCCTCCTCCCTCTCTCTTCCTTTCCTCCTCCCTCTCTCTTCCTTCTATCCTCCCTCTTCCCCCCTCCCTCCTTCTTCCCTCCCTATTCATTCCCTCTTCCCTCTCTCTTTCCCTTTCCCACCTTCCCTCCTCCCTCTTCCCTCCCTCTTCCCTCTTCCCTCTTTTTTCCTCCCTCTCCCTTCTCTCTTCCCTCTTTCCTCTGCCCTTCCTCCTCCCTCCTCCCTCCCTCTTCCCTCCTCCATCCCTCTTCCCTTTTTCCTCCTCCCTCCTACTTCCCTCTTCTCTCCTCCCTCTCCCTCCTCCCCCTTCCCTCTATCCCTCTTCCCTCCTTCTTCCCTCTTCCCTCCCTCTTCCTTCCGTCTTCCCTCTGCCCTTCCTCCTCCTTCCTCCATTCCTCTTCCCTTTTTCCTCCTCCCTCCTCCATCCTTCTTCCCTCCTCCCTCTTCCCTCCCCCTTCCCTCTATCCCTCTTCCCTCCTTCTTCCCTCTTCCCTCCCTCTTCCTTCCGTCTTCCCTCTGCCCTTCTTCCTCCTTCCTCCCTCCCTCTTCCCTCCTCCCAAACCAGACGACTGACTCCGATGTTAAAAGTTTAGGGTCGTAGTTCAACCAAGTTTAGACAGTGTTGGGACGTTTGTGCTGTTTACTCGTCGAATCGGAACTCTCTGGTGGTGACGAGTTCCTGCTTGCGTGATTCTTGGTTAATGGGTTGAGTGGGTTCGGTTGGGGGGAAGTCCTGCTTGCGTGGTTCTTTGGTTAATGGGTTGAGTGGGTTTGGTGGTGACGAGTTCCTGCTTGCGTGATTCTTGGTTAATGGGTTGAGTGGGTTTGGTTGGGGGGAAGTCCTGCTTGCGTGATTCTTGGTTAATGGGTTGAGTGGGTTTGGTTGGGTGGAGGGGGGAAGTCCTACTTGCGTGGTTCTTTGGTTGATTTGGTTAGTGGGTTGAGTGGGTTCGGTTGGGTGGAGGGGGGATGTCCTACTTGCGTGGTTCTTTGGTTGATTTGGTTAGTGGGTTGAGTGGGCTTGTTTGTGTGGAGATCTTATTTCCGCGATTCCCCCCCCCCTTTTTTGGCTTTTGTTTGATTGACCCTCTTCCTTGTGTTGGTGTTTTTTGTATGTGTTTTGTATTGTTGATTAGTGTTGTTTTTGATATATATTATTTAATTATAATTAGTTGATGTATTGAGTAATTATATTTTTAAATTTATTTTATTAATTATATATATATTTGTATATACATTATATGTAGAAGTATGTATTGTGTTTGTATGTGTATATGTATATATATGTTTATATTTATAGAAATTAGTTTATATATATTTGATTTATGATATTATTATTATTATATTGATATTGTGTTATTGTATTAATGTGTATATTGTTGTTCTAATATTATATATATATATGTATTTGGTATATATATATATTGATGTTGATTATATTATCATGATTTTGTATATGTTTATATATATATAGGAATATATTGTATTTGTAAAATATACATTTAGTATATTTATGTGGTCTATATTATTGATGTTTGTATATATATAGTTATGTTCGGTTATTTAATATATATATCTGTCTGTATGATGTTGAGTTGTATGTGTGATGTGAATTGTGTTGTTTGTTAGATATATTTAGCTAATTATTGTATACATTGATAGATATGTTTGTGTTTGAATTAGTACTATTTACATTGTCCTAGATAGATATTTATTGTTAATTATATTATGGGTTGTACCATTTGTGAACAGCTTTTGGTAGAAGTTTGTAGTGTTTTCTGCGTGCACTATGAACTCACCATTCACAGAATGACGCAGAGTATTATTGTGAGAGTTGATTCTTCTTTGATTCTTTATGATTTCGCATTTGACTGTTGTTGTTTGTCCTTCTTGATTTTTTCTGCTTTTTTGTGGTTTTCACGCGATTGAGGTGTAGATAGCTGTGTCGACTCACCATAGTTTTACATTCGCTGCGTTGTGTTGTGGTGTGCGTTTGATTGTTAATTTTTATTGTGAGTATTTTGTTTAGTTTGTTGGATTGTGAGTGTGTGTCACCTCTCTTTTGTATGATCGCCTTCTTTGCTTTCTCTCTTTCTCTCTTCTTGTATTAGTTCTCTTTTTGTGCTATTGTATATATATTGATAGAATTATGTATTATTTATTATTATTTTTGGTTGATTTGGCTGTAGGGTTGACTTAGACTTGGTTGAGTGGAGATCCTATTTCCGCGATTTTTTTTTTTTTTTTTTTTTTGGGGGGGGGGGGGGGGGGGGGGTTGATTGATCTTGGTTAAGTAGAGATTCTGCTTCCTTGGTTTTGGGTTGACTGGTTTGAGTGTGGTAATATATATAGTGAGTTATGATGGGCTTCGACGATATGATGCGACTGTGTGTAGAGATATATGGTTGTTTCTCTGTGTTTTTTTCGCATGATATTATATTTTTTTCTTTTCTTTTCTTTTCTTTTTCTTTTTTTTTTTTTTTTCTTTGAGGGGGGGGGTTGTTCTGTCTGTGGGTTGTCTTGTCTCTGTTTGCTCTCATGTCGTCTGTAGCTTGTTTTGTAGCTTGTGAGTTTGTTTATCTGTGATTTGTTTTGCTTGTACGTAAGATTGTATTAACATGTAATTGAGGACGCCTATAAGAATACGTTTGTCTTGTGATATACAAAAATAAAATTGCTGTAGTTCAAATACAGTTTGATAGAATAAAGTTGAAAGAGAACCAGCATATCAAAAGTTTTTTTTTAAATCCCCAACAGGACAATAAATAAAAGAAAAGGGGTCAGAGTTCACGAGGAAGAAAAAAAACATAAAACAATTACTTTACACAGAAGAGCAAAGTTAAGAGTCAACAAACATTTCCTCTGAAAACAGGAATCCAAGCCTGGAGAAAATTAATCCAGTTTTACCGAAGCACGAAAAGAAAAATAATAATAAATAGATTTTAAAAAAAAGTGAAAATAAGGTAAAGATATAAAAAAAAATAATAAATAAATAAATAGATACATCATTCCTTTTTTTCCCCAATAAGATACAATAAACTCCGCCCCGGAAAGTCACTTTAAGAAGGAGGAATTAATGAAGGTCGAGAGGAGTGCGATGCGAAAGGGCTAAGAAGTTTTAATGGATTTTGAGTCAATTGATGGAGAAAGTAACATGCTGGAGAGGTGCAGAGGGAGGGGGGGGGGGGGAAAGAGAGGTTGGGGGGGGGGGGAGAGGGGGGAAAGAGAGGTTGGGAGGGAGGGGAGAGGGGAGGAGATGGAGAGGTGCAGAGGGAAGGACGGGAGGAGGGGGGGAAGAGAGGTTGGGATGGAGGGACGGGGGTAGGGTAGAGGGGAGGAGATGGAGAGGCTGGGAGGGAGGGGGAAAGGGAGGAGATGGAGAGGTGCAGAGGGAGGGAGGGGGGGGGGGGAGAGAGGTTGGGTGGGAGGGGGGACGGGAGGAGATGGAGAGGTGCAGAGGGAGGGAGGGGGGGGGGGAAGAGAGGTTGGGAGGGAGGGGGGACGGGGGGAGAGGGAGAGGGGCAGAGGGGGGGGGGGGAGGGGGGGGGAGATGGAGAGGTTGGGAGGGAAGGGGGGGAGGCGGGGGGAAAGGGATAGGTTGGGAGGGAGGGACGGAGAGGGGGGGAAAGTGAGGTTGGGAGGGAGGGACGGGGTAGGGAGAGGGGAGGAGATGGAGAGGCTGGGAGGGAGGGGGAAAGGGAGGAGATGGAGAGGTTCGGAGGGAAGGAGGGGAGAAAAAAAAGAGAGGTTGGGAGGGAGGGACGGGAGGAGGGGGGGAAAGAGAGGTTGGGAGGGAGGGACGGGGGTAGGGGTAGAGGGGAGGAGATGGAGAGGCTGGGAGGGAGGGGGAAAGGGAGGAGATGGAGAGGTTCGGAGGGAAGGAGGGGAGAAAAAAGAGGTTGGGAGGGAGGGACGGGAAAAGGGAGATGGAGAGGATGGGAGGGAGGGACGGGAAAAGGGAGATGGAGAGGATGGGAGGGAGGGACGGGAGGAGGGGGGAAAGGGAGAGGTTGGGAGGGAGGGACGGGAGGAGGGGATAAGGGAGAGGTTGGGAAGGAGGTATAGGAGAAGCGAGAGGTTGGGAGGGAAGGGACGGGAGGAGGGGAGAGGGGAAGGGAGAGGGACGGAGGGACAGGAAGGGGGAGGGGAGTTAGAAAGTGGAAGAGGTGGAGAAGGGAGTGGGGAGGAGTCGGAGACGGAGGTGGGAGTTACGGGGAGAGGGGATGGGAAGGGGGAAGAAGAGAGGGGAGGGGTCGGACAGCCGGGTGGGAGGGAGAGAGAGGAATGGTGTAGAGGGTAGAGAAGAACAGGGATGAGGGAAAGGAAAGGGAAGGGGTAAAAGGGGGGGCTAGAGAAAGAGGGACAGAGAGGTTACGGAGAAGAACAGGGATAAGGGGAGGTGGCGGCGGACTAGATAGAGGGAAGGCAGAGAAAGGAACAAGAAGAAAAAAAAACGAATGAGGAAGAGGGACGGGGAAGGGAAAGGGAGAAGGAGAAGGGGAGGGGGAAGCTGGACTAAAAAGGGATAGGGGGAGAGATTGGCGGGGAAGGGAATGGGAAAAGAGAAGACGGAAGAGAGAGGGGAAAAGGAGATAGATATTTAGATAGAGTGAGAGAGAAAGAAAGAGAGAGAGGAGAGAGAGATTGATAGAGAGAGAGAGAGATGAAAAGGAGGAGCGAGCGAGAGAGGAATAGATTGAGTGAAGAGAAGACCTGAGAGAACAGGAAAGGGGTAGAGGGACTAAGAATCTTAAAATTCTCAAAAAGTTTTTGACGTGTAGGGTCGTCATACAGGGCGCATATCACACATATGTGGCATTCGTGTGTGTGCAATATGTATGTGTGTGTGTGTGTGTGTGTGTCGTGTGGGGGGACGGGGGAGTAGGTCTTGGCAAGGGAGGTTAAAAGACGTGTTGTAGACGCTTTTTTTTTCTTGTTTTTCAACCTTTCTTAGGCGAAGCATGAGTATTTTTTTTTTTCTTCTTCTTTTTTTTGAGTTAGTGTTTCGTATTGTTATTTACGGTATGCTGTGGGATCTTGCTCCATTTACGTGTGGGTCATGGAAAATGTCCGTGCTTGCAAGTGCCTGAGTTGTTGGTGTGACTTATCATACATTTCTGCATGTGTGAGCAGCGTCCAGGACTAGTGTTGGGAAGGTATGCTTGTTATATTCGAGTGTCTTTGTATCTGTGTG
>NW_028234415.1:5830546-5835546 GCF_977035675.1 Penaeus japonicus | reverse complement strand
ATGTATATTATATATATTGATATATATTATATATATCTATACATACATAAATATATATATTTATATATATATTTATTAATATCTATTAATTTATATATATATACACTGTGCATATATGTCTAAATAAGAACAAATATGATATCATCATTTTATATTCACCTAAAAAACGCTTTGCTAAGAAAGAAATATTCCGTGGCATGCTCGTATTCCTCCTATAATGCAAAGTTGTGTAGTATCATCAAGGCCTTTGTACTTGCATAATAGGGGTCGTTTTTCCGCCGCCTAACTTTTATGAGCAGTAGTCTCTTCGCCATCTGTTGATAACATATGTCCCCTGCAAGGGCTGCCAAGACTTTGGATTCAGATTATGTCAAGCATTTTTCCCACAAATCACTAAATAAATAGGATGCATATTTCAGCATTTTGATGACGGAGTAGAAACTTTCTGTTGAGAGACTCTCGTATTTCGTATTCTCGTGAAAGATATATTCTTCCTGTCTTATCTTCTTCTCTCTTCTCTCTATTCTCTCTCTCAGTTTGTTAGTAATGTTATTCTCGTATATTTATATCATTGAGGAGATTCATGTATGTATGTGTGATTGTTTTTGTTAGAGACTCTTGTATAATGTACCATGTGTTTAGTAGATCTCTTGTATAATGAACCATTTGTTAGTGGACATCTTGTATAATGAACATTTGTTAGCGGAATCTGTATATGCTACCATTTGTTAGTAGTATCTTGTTATATGAAACCTTTGTTAGGCGGGACACATCTTGTATTATAATGAACCATTTGTTAGCGGACGACATCTTGTTAATGAATCAATTGTTAGGGGATTCTTGATAAATGAAACCCTTTGTGTTAGCGGAATCTTGTATAATGAACCATTGTTAGCGGACATTCTTGTATTAATGAACATATTTAGTTAGCGGACATCTTGTATAATGAAAATTTTGTTAGGGACATCTAGTATATGATCATTTGTAGCGGACATCTTGTTTAATGAACCATTTGTTTTGCGGACATCTTGTATAATGAACCATTCTGTTAGCGGACATCTTGTATAAATGAACCATTTGTTAGCGGACCATCTTGTATAATGAACATTTGTTAGGCGGACATTTTGTATAATGACCATTCGTTTAGCGGACATCTTGTATAATGAAACCCAATTTGTTTAGCGGACATCTTGTATTAATGAACCATACTACGAATTTGTATAAATGAAACATCTTGTAAGAATGAACCATATGTAAATAGAAATTTAAAAATTAATGATCCTGATACATCAAACTTGGCTTATGATAAATTCCCCGTAGAATCATAAGAATTCCGTGACCGAAAAGAAAAGAAACCAATATTCACACACTTTTCTTTTAGGTTCATAGAGTACTCGATCCAACTTGGGACATTACTGCTGAATTTGAACTGACACATGAACTCTGTTGCATTGATATCATATGATAGCGATAGCTGTTTATAGGTATTGGTATCAGGTATTTATTTCTGTTTTTGTTTTCTTTTTTTCGAGGAAAAGAACAAAAAAAAAAAAAATTGGTTAAAGTAAGAGTACTGTTTAAGCTTACGTCCTTGTTCACTCTATCGTGTTCCTCTGAGTATTTTATGAAAAATTGATTGTACCAATCTCTACATATTAATAATTTCACAGATGTTTATATTGATGCCCATGTCATTTCTATCGCTAATACTGTATTTCCACTCTTTTTATTGTGAATACTTGTGATGATTATATTACATCAATGCAAGCCATAAATAAAGAAGGAACAAACTGCATAATATGGATTATTTTGGCACAATCGGACAATAACTCAAAGCTATTTGTATTTCACTTGCCCCATACCAGCAGTATGCACGCCTATAGTTTGTCATTATAATGGCAATGAACTAATTTCAAGACTGTTGAATAATGATGCTGAATAATAAATTAATACATGGTTTCAAAACCCCACGCTGCTTCATCCTCCATTTTTGTTTGTTCACTGTTGCCTTAACATCCTGATTACAGAAGTAGTATATACGAAAATTATCTATCAATTGAAGGATGTGACAATTTGCAGTTACCCCCTTACCCCCTTACCACCCCCCCCCCCCCCCCCCCCCCCCACCCTTCTCCTGCATTTCCACTCCTACGACCTCACTTATCCTAAAATTCCAAATAACAATGTGGGAATGTTTAGATGACTATAAATAGAGCTTTTCACTTGAATACTGACAACCAACGCTACGATTTCATCAATGAACAAAAATTTTAATCAAAGTATATCAATCTAGTGATATTCTAACTCTTATTGGCAGATTAACATATTTTTTTTTTTTTTTTTTTTTTTTTTGAAAAGGTTGACTATTACCCCAGAAGCATGAATAAAGATACTAGATAATATGTTGTTTGTTGTTGTTGTTGTTTTTCTTTCAGATAATAAAGGTATATCTAATAGACATTCTTCTGTTTGTAATTGCAATTACTGAGGATTTGCTTTTTCTTATTTCACGTGGCCCGGGATTTTGAATAGACCTTTTACCCCTTTTTGGGATCCAAGTATTTTCCAATTTTGCAGGGAAGACGCTCCTTGAGAGCGGAAACATAAATTTCCAGTGGTTATCTTAATAAAAATTTACAAGAGCCTATCGGTTATTTATACACAAGGGTTTTTCTTTTCCAGTCTCAATGATGTTTCATATTCAGAGATTGTGATGCAAAATCTAATTGCATTTTTTATCTTTTTTTTTTTGCATTTACAATTGTTTTAGTATTAATCATAATAACTCAATTAATTAGATTTTATTTATCTTTGTCTCATTCCCACAACCTTCATGATAAATCTTATCAACCCTCAACAGGCGACCCCAAACCAAAGAAAACTACAATCTCTAATCAAATATCATGAAGTTGTAGATATTCCCTCATAAGGAGATTCGAGTGAACTTGTGGAAATCAAAAATAGCACTCGGGCCAGACAACCCTAAAGTAGGCCTAGAAAATCAGGGATGACTCTCTCATCTTCCTAGTGACTTTAGTGCTTCTTTCCTCCCTCCTTTTCCAGCACTTTCCCTGCCTCTTTCCTGCCCTCTTTATATCCCTGCCTCTATCCTGCCTCATTTTTCCCTGCCTCATATCCTGCCTCTTTCTTGCCAGTCTTTCCTCCTTCATTCTTGCCTCTTTTTTTCCTGCCTCTTTTTCCTGCTTCTATCCTTCCTCTTCCTGCCTCTTTCCCTGCCTCTTTCCTCCTCTTTCCACTTGCCTCTTCTGCCTCATTCCTGCCTCTTTAGCCTGCCTCTTTTCCCCTTCCATACCTGCCTCTTATCCTTCCTCTTTCCCTGCTCTTTCCCTGCCTCCCACCTTCCCTCATTCCTGCCTCCTTTCCTCCTCTTTCGCTGCCTCTTTCCCTGCCTCTTTCTTGCCACTTTCTTGTCCACTTTCATTGCCTCTTCTGCCTCCATACCTGCCTCTTTCATGCCTCTTTCCTGCCTCTTTCCTGCCTCTTTCTTGCCTCTTTCCTGCCTCTTTCCTGCCTCTTTCCTGCCTCTTTCTTGCCTCTTTCCTGCCTCTTTCCTGCCTCTTTCCTGCCTCTTTCCTGCCTCTTTCCTGCTTCTTTCTTGCCTCTTTCCTGCCTCTTTCCTTCCTCTTTCCTGCCTCTTTCCTGCCTCTTTCTTGCCTCTTTCCTGCCTCTTTCCTGCCTCTTTCCTTCCTCTTTCCTTCCTCTTTCCTGCCTCTTTCCTGCCTCTTTCCTGCTTCTTTCTTGCCTCTTTCCTGCCTCTTTCCTTCCTCTTTCCTGCCTCTCTCCTGCCTCTTTCCTGCCTCTTTCCTGCCTCTTTCCTGCCTCTTTCCTGCCTCTTTCCTTCCTCTTTCCTTCCTCTTTCCTGCCTCTTTCCTTCCTCTTTCCTGCCTCTTTCCTGCCTCTTTCCTGCCTCTTTCCTTCCTCTTTCCTGCCTCTTTCCTGCCTCTTTCCTGCTTCTTTCCTTCCTCTTTCCTGCCTCTTTCCTGCCTCTTTCCTGCCTCTTTCTTGCCTCTTTCCTGCCTCTTTCCTGCCTCTTTCCTGCCTCTTTCCTGCCTCTTTCCTTCCTCTTTCCTGCCTCTTTCCTGCCTCTTTCCTGCCTCTTTCCTGCCTCTTTCCTGCCTCTTTCCTGCCTCTTTCCTGCCTCTTTCTTGCCTCTTTCTTGCCTCTTTCTTGCCTCTTTCCTGCCTCTTTCCTGCCTCTTTCATGCCTCTTTCCTGCCTCTTTCCTGCCTCTTTCTTGCCTCTTTCCTGCCTCTTTCCTGCCTCTTTCCTGCCTCTTTCTTGCCTCTTTCCTGCCTCTTTCCTGCCTCTTTCCTGCCTCTTTCCTGCCTCTTTCCTGCTTCTTTCTTGCCTCTTTCCTGCCTCTTTCCTTCCTCTTTCCTGCCTCTTTCCTGCCTCTTTCTTGCCTCTTTCCTGCCTCTTTCCTGCCTCTTTCCTTCCTCTTTCCTTCCTCTTTCCTGCCTCTTTCCTGCCTCTTTCCTGCTTCTTTCTTGCCTCTTTCCTGCCTCTTTCCTTCCTCTTTCCTGCCTCTCTCCTGCCTCTTTCCTGCCTCTTTCCTCCTCCTCTCCTGCCTCTTTCCTGCCTCTTTCCTTCCTCTTTCCTTCCTCTTTCCTGCCTCTTTCCTTCCTCTTTCCTGCCTCTTTCCTGCCTCTTTCCTGCCTCTTTCCTTCCTCTTTCCTGCCTCTTTCCTGCCTCTTTCCTGCTTCTTTCCTGCCTCTTTCCTGCTTCTTTTTTGCCTCTTTCCTGCCTCTTTCCTTCCTCTTTCCTGCCTCTTTCCTGCCTCTTTCCTACTTCTTTCCTGCCTCTTTCTTGCCTCTTTCCTGCCTCTTTCCTGCTTCTTTCCTTCCTCTTTCCTGCCTCTTTCCTTCTGCTTTCCTGCCTCTTTCCTGCCTCGTTCCTGCCTCTTTCCTGCCTCTTTCCTGCTTCTTTCCTGCCTCTTTCCTGCCTCTTTCCTGCTTCTTTCCCCTCTTTCCTGCCTCTTTT
>NW_028234415.1:5824062-5830446 GCF_977035675.1 Penaeus japonicus | reverse complement strand
AACAGCAAAGGGCACGGCAAAGGGCACGGCTAAGGGTACGGCAAGAGGTACGGCAAAGGAAACAGCAAGGGGTACGGCAAAGGGAACGGCAAAGGGAACAGCAAGGGGTACGGCAAAGGGAACAGCAAAGGGAACAGCAAGGGGTACGGCAAAGGGAACAGCAAAGGGAACAGCAAGGGGTACGGCAAAGTGCACGGCAAGGGAACGGCAAAGGGAACAGCAAGGGAACGGCAAAGGGCACGGCAAGGAGAGAAGGGGGATAATCAAGAAGAAAGATGGAATATACGTGAAGGATAAATACGAAAAGGGGAAAAATAAGGAAAAATGACGAAAGAGAGGAAAGCAACGTCAGATGGAAAGTAGGAAGACGTGAGTGAAATTTAAAAAAAAAAAGAATAAACATTAATTTGAAAAAAAAGGAGACGAAAGGGAGAGTAACAAAAGAGGCAGAATGAAGCAGACAGAAGTGGAGGGGAAAGGAGAGGGGAGAAGAGAAGACGAATAAAAGGAAAAACAGAGGAGGGGAAAGGCCGAGCGACAGCAGAAGGAGCCAACGACCTCCCATCCCCCACCGTCCACCTCCCCCCCCCCCCCGCCCCCCGTGAAGAGTCCGCGTTCGTAGCGTCTGTGCGAACCCTGAAGCAAACACTCTGACGGCTTGTGTGGGAAGACTATAGGGCGGAGAGGCAGCCGGCACTCCGCGGTGCCAAATGACGTTGATGGTCCCGATGTGCCTGGACCTCTCATAGCCACCCCCCCCCCCCCCACACACACACACACACACAAAACACCCCTTCACCCACTCGCCGCTACTTGTGAGGCCTGGAGAGTTTGAGGGAGGAGAGGGGTTGGGACCGGCAGGGGGGGAGGGGATGTAGGGGGAGAGGGACCGGCAGGAGGGAGGGAATTGAAGGGGTGGGACCGGCAGGGGCGGAAGAAATGGAGGGGGGGGACCGGCAAGGGGGAGGGAATGGAGGGGGGGACTGGTAGAGGGGAGGATATGGAGGGGTGGGAGGAGAGGGAGTGGATGGAAGGGAATGGAGGGACAAGGAGGGAAGGGGCAAGAATAGAGAGGGAAATATGAACGGAATGGAGGGAGGGGAGGGAAGAGAGGCAAGAGGGAATGAAGAAGGGGATGGGGAAAGAAAAGAATGGGAGGAGAAGGAGGAAATGGAGGGGAAAGAGAGAATGGAGAAATTGAAGAGAGAGGAAGGGATGAATGGAAATGAAGGGAACGTAGGGGAGTCCCGGGGGCAGAAAGAGGAGGAGGGGAAGAGAAGGGGAGTGGGGGGGGGGGGGGGGGCGACGATATTCTCCGCCGCAAAACCCGCTAACTGACGGAGCGCTAAAGGTGCGGGAGATAAATGACTTTATATTCTGCTTAATTTCTTGATTCTTCCATATTGTTGATATGAATGTTATCGATAGATGGATGGATGGATGGGTGGCTAGATGAATAGATGGATAGACGGATAGAGAGAGAAAGATGGATGGATGGATGGATGGGTGGGCGGGTGTTTGAGTGGGTGGGTGGATACATGGATGGTTGGATGGTTGGATGGATGAATGGCTGGCTGGTTCTAAAAATAGAGTAATAAGAATGAAAATATAATAATGGTGATTGAGTCACTTGACCAGACCCAATCAACAGAGTAACTAAAACGCCCCCCCCACAAAAAAAAAATAATAATAATAATAATAAAAAATATGGATATGGATACCAGTTACCTTTGTTTATGGGATTTGTAGATTACGATAAAGCCGTGTAACAACATTGAAGAGAAAATTACTAGAGGACGAATCACGACAGATAATAACTTTATAGTGGAAGAGCATGAATACACTAAGCTAAAAGAAACGATAATATCTGATAATGAAATAGGTAAGGAAATAGATGTTAGAATAATGAACGGCTCGGAAGATTTGGAGAATACACCCAGTTTCTATTAAACAGAATGTCATGACATAGGGAGCAGATGCATGGGTCTTGACTAGCTAGCACAAACAAAGACTTGCAAGAGCGCAGATCAGTCAATCAATAATAGGAGCTAACACCGGATGCAGGTTGCATTGCCACATCCGCCCTTCGTCTCCAGCCACGTGAATCGCCCTTGGACAGCTCATCAGGACTTCCTCATGACAGATCTGATCGATTTCCCCAGACCATGGCTCTCTTGGTCGTCCCACAAGGACCTGTTGCAAAAGAGACCAAGGCACAGGGTGGAATCCAGGTTTTTGCTGTCGTGAAGACATTGAAAGAAGAAGCTAGATGTAGCATCCAGCATCCTTTGCAGCACTTTTTTGTACGAGGTTATAGACTTGTCATTAATCCATATAAATTTAGTAAGGATTTCTCTATGTCTTAGGATCTCCGAGAGTGATTCACGATGCAATGAGTCGATGTAGGCTGCAAGCAACCTACGCCCGAACTTGAGGACACTCTTCAAAGACCTACGCCCAAACTTGAGGACACTCTTCAAAGACCTACGCCCGAACTTGAGGACACTCTTCAAAGACCTACGCCCAAACTTGAGGACACTCTTCAAAGACCTACGCCCAAACTTGAGGACACTCTTCAAAGACCTACGCCCAAACTTGAGGACACTCTTCAAAGACCTACGCCCAAACTTGAGGACACTCTTCAAAGACCTACGCCCGAACTTGAGGACACTCTTCAAAGACCTACGCCCGAACTTGAGGACACTCTCCAAAGACCTAAGCCCGAACTTGAGGACACTCTTCAAAGACCTACACCCGAACTTGAGGACACTCTTCAAAGACCTGCGCCCGAACTTGAGGACACTCTTCAAAGACCTACGCCCGAACTTGAGGACACTCTTCAAAGACCTACGCCCGAACTTGAGGACACTCTTCAAAGACCTACGCCCGAACTTGAGGACGCTCTTCAAAGACCTACGCCCGAACTTGAGGACGCTCTTCAAAGACCTACGCCCGAACTTGAGGACACTCTTCAAATACCTACGCCCGAACTTGAGGACACTCTTCAAAGACCTACGCCCGAACTTGAGGACACTCTTCAAAGACCTACGTCCGAACTTGAGGACACTCTTCAAAGACCTACGTCCGAACTTGAGGACACTCTTCAAAGACCTACGCCCGAACTTGAGGACACTCTTCAAAGACCTACGCCCGAACTTGAGGACACTCTTCAAAGACCTACGTCCGAACTTGAGGACACTCTTCAAAGACCTACGTCCGAACTTGAGGACACTCTTCAAAGACCTGCGCCCGAACTTGAGGACACTCTTCAAAGACCTGCGCCCGAACTTGAGGACACTCTTCAAAGACCTGCGCCCGAACTTGAGGACACTCTTCAAAGACCTACGTCCGAACTTGAGGACACTCTTCAAAGACCTACACCCGAACTTGAGGACACTCTTCAAAGACCTGCGCCCGAACTTGAGGACACTCTTCAAAGACCTACGTCCGAACTTGAGGACACTCTTCAAAGACCTACACCCGAACTTGAGGACACTCTTCAAAGACCTACGCCCGAACTTGAGGACACTCTTCAAAGACCTACGTCCGAACTTGAGGACACTCTTCAAAGACCTAAGCCCGAACTTGAGGACACTCTTCAAAGACCTAAGCCCGAACTTGAGGACACTCTTCAAAGACCTACACCCGAACTTGAGGACACTCTTCAAAGACCTGCGCCCGAACTTGAGGACACTCTTCAAAGACCTACGTCCGAACTTGAGGACACTCTTCAAAGACCTAAGCCCGAACTTGAGGACACTCTTCAAAGACCTAAGCCCGAACTTGAGGACACTCTTCAAAGACCTAAGCCCGAACTTGAGGACACTCTTCAAAGACCTACGTCCGAACTTGAGGACACTCTTCAAAGACCTACGCCCGAACTTGAGGACACTCTTCAAAGACCTAAGCCCGAACTTGAGGACACTCTTCAAAGACCTACGCCCGAACTTGAGGACACTCTTCAAAGACCTACGCCCGAACTTGAGGACACTCTTCAAAGACCTACGCCCGAACTTGAGGACACTCTTCAAAGACCTGCGCCCGAACTTGAGGACACTCTTCAAAGACCTACGCCCGAACTTGAGGACACTCTTCAAAGACCTAAGCCCGAACTTGAGGACACTCTTCAAAGACCTACGTCCGAACTTGAGGACACTCTTCAAAGACCTACGCCCGAACTTGAGGACACTCTTCAAAGACCTAAGCCCGAACTTGAGGACACTCTTCAAAGACCTAAGCCCGAACTTGAGGACACTCTTCAAAGACCTACGTCCGAACTTGAGGACACTCTTCAGAGACCTACGCCCGAACTTCAGGACACTCTTCAAAGACCTACGCCCGAACTTGAGGACACTCTTCAAAGACCTACGCCCGAACTTGAGGACACTCTTCAAAGACCTACGCCCGAACTTGAGGACACTCTTCAAAGACCTACGTCCGAACTTGAGGACACTCTTCAAAGACCTAAGCCCGAACTTGAGGACACTCTTCAAAGACCTACGCCCGAACTTGAGGACACTCTTCAAAGACCTACGCCCGAACTTGAGGACACTCTTCAAAGACCTACGTCCCAACTTGACGACACTCTTCAAAGACCTACGCCGGACTTGAGGACCCTCTTCAAAGACCTAACTCCGAACTTGAGGACACTCTTCAAAGACCTACGCCCGAACTTGAGGACACTCTTCAAAGACCTACGTCCGAACTTGAGGACACTCTTCAAAGACCTACGCCCGAACTTGAGGACACTCTTCAAAGACCTACGCCCGAACTTGAGGACACTCTTCAAAGACCTACGCCCGAACTTGAGGACACTCTTCAAAGACCTACGCCCGAACTTGAGGACACTCTTCAAAGACCTACGCCCGAACTTGAGGACACTCTTCAAAGACCTACGCCCGAACTTGAGGACACTCTTCAAAGACCTACGTCCGAACTTGAGGACACTCTTCAAAGACCTACGCCCGAACTTGAGGACACTCTTCAAAGACCTACGCCCGAACTTGAGGACACTCTTCAAAGACCTACGCCCGAACTTGAGGACACTCTTCAAAGACCTACGCCCGAACTTGAGGACACTCTTCAAAGACCTGCGCCCGAACTTGAGGACACTCTTCAAAGACCTACGCCCGAACTTGAGGACACTCTTCAAAGACCTACGCCCGAACTTGAGGACACTCTTCAAAGACCTGCGCCCGAACTTGAGGACACTCTTCAAAGACCTACGCCCGAACTTGAGGACACTCTTCAAAGACCTACGCCCGAACTTGAGGACACTCTTCAAAGACCTACGCCCGAACTTGAGGACACTCTTCAAAGACCTACACCCGAACTTGAGGACACTCTTCAAAGACCTACGCCCGAACTTGAGGACACTCTTCAAAGACCTACGCCCGAACTTGAGGACACTCTTCAAAGACCTACGCCCGAACTTGAGGACACTCTTCAAAGACCTACGCCCGAACTTGAGGACACTCTTCAAAGACCTGCGCCCGAACTTGAGGACACTCTTCAAAGACCTACGCCCGAACTTGAGGACACTCTTCAAAGACCTACGCGCGAACTTGGGGACCCGAACTTGAGGACACTCTTCAAAGACCTACGCCGAACTTGAGGACACTCTTCAAAGACCTACGCCCGAATTGAGGACACTCTTCAAAGACCTACGCCCGAACTTGAGGACACTCTTCAAAGACCCACGCCCGAACTTGAGGACACTCTTCAAAGACCTACGCCCGAACTTGAGGACACTCTTCAAAGACCTACGCCCGAACTTGAGGACACTCTTCAAAGACCTACGCCCGAACTTGAGGACACTCTTCAAAGACCTACGCCCGAACTTGAGGACACTCTTCAAAGACCTACGCCCGAACTTGAGGACACTCTTCAAAGACCTGCGCCCGAACTTGAGGACACTCTTCAAAGACCTGCGCCCGAACTTGAGGACACTCTTCAAAGACCTACGCCCGAACTGCATGACTCTATTCAAAGACCTGCGCCCGAACTTCAGGACACTCTTCAAAGACCTGCGCCCGAACTTGAGGACACTCTTCAAAGACCTACGCCCGAACTTGAGGACACTCTTCAAAGACCTACGCCCGAACTTGAGGACACTCTTCAAAGACCTACGCCCGAACTTCAGGACACTCTTCAAAGACCTGCGCCCGAACTTGAGGACACTCTTCAAAGACCTGCGCCCGAACTTGAGGACACTCTTCAAAGACCTACGCCCGAACTTCAGGACACTCTTCAAAGACCTGCGCCCGAACTTGAGGACACTCTTCAAAGACCTACGCCCGAACTTCAGGACACTCTTCAAAGACCTACGCCCGAACTTGAGGACACTCTTCAAAGACCTACGCCCGAACTTGAGGACACTCTTCA
>NW_028234415.1:5799062-5801562 GCF_977035675.1 Penaeus japonicus | reverse complement strand
TCAGGCGTTGCGTCACCACCAAGCAATGGAGGCCACTGGTTTGGGTCATCAGTTATTGCGCGGCGTGCTCTTTTCGAAAATAGCATCATAACAACTCCCTAAGACCTTTCTAAAGAAAGGATTCGTTGTTCCTTGAGAGAGGGTAGATAGTATATAGAATATATATAACTAGATATATAATATGAAAAATATAAATATATATATAATATAAATGAATTATATAAATACTTATAGATATAAATATAAATGAATATATATATATAAATAGATGATAACTGTATATGAAATAGAAGAAAAAAGATAATCTATTATACATATATATATATATATATATCGTATATATATATATATATATATATATATATATAAATGATATATATATATATATATACGCGTTAATGGGGTGTAACATATGCGGGTGTGCGTGTGCATGTGTGTGTGGTGTGAGTGTGTAGATTGTGTGTGTGTGTGTTATATATGTTGTACTATATGTAGTATCATATATATATGTATAATATATCTATAATATATAAATATATATATATATAATATATATATGATATATATTATATATATATAGTCATATATATATATCGATACACACTACGCATATATATTATAATATAATGTATAATAATATATATATATATGATACTAGATATGATATATATATATATATAAACGAGTAAGATATATATAAATATATATATATAAATATATATACATATATATATTATATATAAAATTGTATATTATAATATACATATATATCTATATATATATATTATAGATATATATATATATATAGTACAATATATATATGTATGCATAATATATATATATATATATATATATTATATATATATATATATAATATATATTATATATATATATATATATATAATGTAATAGTATATATATATATATTTATATAATTTATAGATAGATACTTAGTGGGGGGATATATATATATACAGAATATATATATAAATATATATATATATATATATATATATATTATAATATACATATGTAATGATATATAGATAAATATACAATATATATATATATATACATATATATATATATATATATATATATATATTTATATATAATAAATATATATATTTATATATATGTATTATGTATGTAATGCATGATAAATATAATATATATAATTATATAAATATATATATATATATATATATATATGTCGATATATATATTTATATATGGTCTATATGTTTATATATAATAGATAGATATAGATATAGATTATAGATATATATGCACACACACACATATTATATATATTTATATAGAGACATTATATATATATATAGATATATATTTATTATTTTTATATATTATAGATAGATAGATATATGTAAGAATATATTTATAATCTTTATATATATATATATATATACTCTTGAATATATGTATATATATGTAGATATATAGGATATCAAATAATTATAAATAATAGACTTTATATAGATATTTATATAGTGCTTGATTTAGAGGGAGATACATGTGTGTGAGTGTGTGTGGGGTGTGGGGGGTGGATTGGGTTGGGGTGTTGGGGGTGGGTGTGGGGTGTGGGCGGTGTGGGGAGTGTGTTAAGAGTGTGTTATATGTTATAGTTAATATTGATGTATTTAGTGTGTTATAGAGTTTTTTTCTTTGAGTGGGGTGTGGGGGTGGGTGTGGTTGGTTTGTGGGTGTTGGGTATATATAGGGTGATTTAGTGGGAGTTTTTTATGATCTTAGTGAGTAATAGATAGATATTGATTATTTTATATATAAGATATATAAATATATATATATATATATATATGGTGATATATAATATCATGTGAGATATATATATTATAGAATATATATATTGATAGTTAGAGATATATAGATATATATATGTATAGAATATATATTGATATTGATATATATATATGTATATAAGATATATATATATATATATAGTATATATTATATATATATATATATATACAAAATACATATATGAATAATATATATATATATATATATTTTGAGATATAAATCCTGATTTGTTTATATATAGAATATTTAGATATATATTATGCATAATATATATATATATATATTGATATAGTGCATGATATATATATATAATATATATGATATATTATATATATATAGTTATAATATTGATTTATATTGAATATTGTAATATAATAGAATGATATATATAGTATATATATATTAATATATATAGACAGTATATATATGAATATATATTATATAGATATATATATGACCAGGTTTATATATATATTATATATATATATATGAATATATATCTAATATATATATATAAGTATGTGTGAATGATATTATATATTATAGGATATATATAATATTTGGTAAATATTTATAGGTAGTGTATATATATATATAATATGCATATATATATATATAATATATATATATATATATACTATATATATATGGGCTAATA
>NW_028234415.1:5776562-5779062 GCF_977035675.1 Penaeus japonicus | reverse complement strand
GTGTTTGCTTTATGGATATGAAATAAGTTTTAATAAGGATGTTTGTAAAAGGCTTTGTAAAATTGGTCTAGGTTATACGAGTGAGTTGATCTTCATGAGATTATATGATTATGTTCCTGTGATCTATCCAGCTTTAAGAAGTAAATGTCAAACCACTTCGTCAAGTATTTTTTTGTATACGAATTGTTGTCTAAGTCTATGATAGAAGAAAGAAAAAAAAACGCAAAAGAACAAACAACAAAGATTAAATCAAAGTAATTTTTAAAAATCGACCATATCAATATTTTTTCTGTCTTTCTTTCATTCTTTCCTTCTTCTTTTTAATGTTTTTTTTTATTCTAACAGTTTTTGGATCCACTCTACGAGCATCAGCTGTAAAATTTAGCAAGCAAGATTGTGGGATGTGCTGGAAGGCCGCGCTTGGTTTTGAGATATTTATTCGACCTGCGCAATTAAGACCAGGGATCACAGACTTCATGTGGAAGCCATGGTCGAAGGAGATTGAAAGAAAACTCGACGCCAATGGAAGGTCAAAAATATAATAAATAAATAAAGTGTATGGATGAGTAACTGCCGATGGGTGTCTAACTACCGAACAAGCGAAGGACAACGCTCCTTGATGACTCACTCGCCTGGGAATGAGGTCCTTGGCTACTAAACCATTAGAGCATCATTGTAGTATACTTTATCATTAACAAATCGGATGCTAACTATACTTATGTGGCTTCAATATAAAGGATTTCAATATTGAATGTATCTCTAATAACAGCTTGTCTGAGTGCGAACGTTATGTCTCAAGGGCAATATGTTGTTTTCATGTGACAGATGTTTCGGGGACAATGTTCGGTTCGGTAGAGTAGGTCAGAGTAAAACCGGTCAACTTCGTTTAGGTTGACGTAGGTCAGGGTGAAGTGAGGCTGGAATGAAGCCTGGGTCAGGTTACGTTGGATAGGTTAGTCCTGACCCTGCCACCTGGGCCAAGATTAGATGCCTGTGTGGCAGTGATTACTGTCTTGTTTATGGTCTCATCCGTGCGAAGATCTTCAACAGAAATGTTCCATGGGACGTCCACTTTGTGCTATCCATGCAAAAAGATACTTCGATGAAAAGAGAGAAAAATAGAGTAACCAAACAATGAAATGTACCTCATTCATCCTCGGATATTGTGAGAGTCACGGCAGACCAAACTCAGGCGGTAGATATTTGCAACATGAGCAACACGAGTAAATCAATAATGCAATAATGAATTCGGACCATAATTACAGTACCTACGAGTAAGGAGGAAGTGGGATGGGTGAAGGGGAGGGGGAGGGGAAAGAGAAATAGTGGAGGGGTAGGGGATGGGTATGGTAGGGGAGGGGTATGGTAGTGGAGGGGTAGGGGAAGGGTATGTTGGTGGAGGGGGAAGAGAGATAAGAGAGAAGTAGGGGAAGGGAATGTTTAGGGGGAGAGGGAAGAGGGTAGGAAGATAATCGAGAAGGAGGGGGTGGGGAAATGAAGGAAGATGATGGAGGAGGAGAGGGGGAGGGGAGCGAAGGAGGAAGAACGGAATTCAGACACTTATAACACAGGCTCATCGAGGTGTTGGCTACCACCTGTCTCTTGCTGACTCCCGCTGGAATCCTTAGCTCACCAGAGGACGGCACTCTGTAATAGCTGCAGTGGCAAGTGCTTAATCTCGATTTATCTTTTTGTCTCTCCTATTCGAAATTTCGAGATAGTGAAATGCGCTGAGGGACCAAGGATATTTTTTTTTTCTCAAATAATGCATCATAATGACAGTAACGATGATACTGATAATAAGGATACTAAAAATGATAATGGTAATAGTGATAATAATTATAATGAAAAAAAAAATCGATGATGATGGTGATAATTATAATAGTAATACTAACGATGATAATGATAACAAAAAAAAATAGTGATAAAAAATAATGATGACAATGATAACCATAACAATAATAATAATAGAAATAATAATACCAATAATGGCAACAACAATAACAGCCGGAGACCCACAAAACAGAAAATGAACACCGAGAAAATCAAACAAAAAAGAAAGACAAAGGTAGCAATAGCAGTGATAACTAGAGAACAAAACAAAAAAAAAGAAGAAAAAAAAAACAGGTAACAATGCAGCTGGATAATCAATATGACTGAAATGAATGGAAGTTCCAGGAGGGATAAGGGGGGGGAGGAGGGGTAGGAAAGAAGGAAGAGGAGGGGGTAGGAAAGAGGGGAGAGGAGGGGTAGGAAAGAGGGGAGAGAAGGGGTAGGAAAGAGGGAAGAGGAGGGGTGGGAAAGATAGGAAAGAGGGGGAGAGGAGGAGTAGGAAAGATGGGAGAGGAGGTGTAGGAAAGAAGGGAGAGGAAGTGTAGGAAATAGGGGAGAGGAGGGGTGGGAAAGAGGGGAGAGGAGGGGTAGGAAAGAGGGGAGAGGAGGGGTAGGAAAGAGGGGAGAGGAGGGGTGGGAAAGAGGGGAGAGGAGGGGTAGGAAAGAG
>NW_028234415.1:5764062-5766562 GCF_977035675.1 Penaeus japonicus | reverse complement strand
GAGAGAGAGAAGGAGGGAAGAAAAGAGGAAGAGAGAAGAAAATAAGAGAGAGAGAGAAAGGGAAGGGAAAAAAAAAGAGAGAGAGAGAGAAAGGAAGAGATATAATAATAGAGAGAGAAAGGGAAGTGTAAGAATAAGAGAGAGAGAGAATGAGAAGGGAAGGAAGAAGGAAGAAGAGAGAAAGAGAAGGAAAGGAAGAAGGAGGAAGAGAGAAAGAAAAAGAGAGAGAGAAAGGGAAGAAAAAAAAAAGAGAGAGAGAGAAAGGGAAGGGAAAGAATAAGAGAGAGAGAGAGAAAGGGAAGGGAAAGAATAAGAGAGAGAGAGAAAGGGAAGGGAAAGAATAAGAGAGAGAGAGAAAGGGAAGGGAAAGAATAAGAGAGAGAGAGAAAGGGAAGGGAAAGAATAAGAGAGAGAGAAAGGGAAGGGAAAGAATAAGAGAGAGAGAGAAAGGGAAGGGAAAGAATAAGAGAGAGAGAGAGAAAGGGAAGGGAAAGAATAAGAGAGAGAGAGAAAGGGAAGGGAAAGAATAAGAGAGAGAGAGAAAGGGAAGGGAAAGAATAAGAGAGAGAGAGAAAGGGAAGGGAAAGAATAAGAGAGAGAGAGAAAGGGAAGGGAAAGAAAAAGAGAGAGAGAGAAAGGGAAGGGAAAGAAAAAGAGAGAGAGAGAAAGGGAAGGGAAAGAATAAGAGAGAGAGAGAAAGGGAAGGGAAAGAATAAGAGAGAGAGAGAAAGGGAAGGGAAAGAATAAGAGAGAGAGAGAGAAAGGGAAGGGAGAGAATAAGAGAGAGAGAAAGAAAGGGAAGGGAAAGAATAAGAGAGAGAGAGGAAGGGAAGGGAGAGAATAAGAGAGAGAGAGAAAGGGAAGGGAAAGAATAAGAGAGAGAGAGAGAAAGGGAAGGGAGAGAATAAGAGAGACAGAGAAAGGGAAGGGAAAGAAAAAGAGAGAGAGAAAAGAAGGGGAAAGAAAAAGAGAGAGAGAAAGGGAAGGGAAAGAATAAGAGAGAGAGAGAGAGAAAGGGAAGGGAAAGAATAAGAGAGAGAGAGAAAGGGAAGGGAAAGAATAAGAGAGAGAGAGAAAGGGAAGGGAAAGAATAAGAGAGAGAGAGAAAGGGAAGGGAAAGAATAAGAGAGAGAGAGAAAGGGAAGGGAAAGAACAAGAGAGAGAGAGAAAGGGAAGGGAAAGAATAAGAGAGAGAGAGAAAGGGAAGGGAAAGAATAAGAGAGAGAGAGAAAGGGAAGGGAAAGAATAAGAGAGAGAGAGAAAGGGAAGGGAAAGAATAAGAGAGAGAGAGAAAGGGAAGGGAGAGAATAAGAGAGAGAGAGAAAGGGAAGGGAAAGAATAAGAGAGAGAGAGAAAGGGAAGGGAAAGAATAAGAGAGAGAGAGAAAGGGAAGGGAGAGAATAAGAGAGAAAGGGAAGGGAAAGAATAAGAGAGAGAGAGAGAAAGGGAAGGGAAAGAATAAGAGAGAGAGAGAGAAAGGGAATGGAAAGCCTTAAGGATTCTCAAAGGCAGATCGAGAGGAGAGGAGGGTCGGCTGGAAGGGTAGACGAGAGTGGGAGATTTAGCCTGACATATTTGCTTGAGGTGGAGTGCTTTCATCTGTGTTTGTTATTGTTTTTTATTGTTGTTTTTAGCATATTTCCTTCTTCGAGTTTTCTTCTTTTCTTTTTTTTCTCGTACATTTCTTTGGTACAGTTATTATATTTAGTTGTTATTGTTGTTTTTTAGCATATTTCCTTCGAGTTTTTTTGTTGTTGTTTTTTTTCTTCTTTTCATTTCTTGGGTACGATTAGTATATTTAGTTGTTATTGTTGTTGTTGTTTTTTAATCGAGGAAGATACATTTGATGATTGATGACAGGTTGACAGGCGGATGGTATTAAATATCTAATGATTGACAAGATGGTGATGATAATTATTTGATGATTGGCAGGTTTTCGATAATGATGATTGTTGCATTTAGCCAATCGTCATCAACCAATCGTCTCTCCGATAAGGAAAAAAATAGAGCAGAAAAAGAGAGTGCAACACCATTGCATATATCATGTGCATATCATATCCATGTATAATTGTAAGTAGTGAAGTGTTATTAAATGAATGAATGGATGTGTGTGTCTGTGTGTGTGTGTGTGTGTGTGTGTGTGTGTGTGTGTGTATGTTTGTATGTGTATGAGTGTTGTGTGTGTCTACTTGTGTGTTTGTGTGTTTTTGTTGTTGTTGTTGTTGTTGTGTTTGTGTTGTTGTTGTTGTTGTGTGTGTGTTGTTGTTGGTGTTGTTGTTGTTGTTATGTGTGTGTGTGTTGCTGTTGTTATTGCTGTTGTTGTCGTTTTGTGTTTGTGTGTGTGTGTATGCAGGAATTACTGACTAAATGCAATACGCATTACATCTAAAGGCTAAAGAACAATGCAACCTTGGCCGAACAGACTCTCGCACAAGCGGATGCAATCTAAACATGGAATAACAAGCTAATAAGATGCAGGTTATTGCAGAGTGAATGCCAG
>NW_028234415.1:5731562-5734062 GCF_977035675.1 Penaeus japonicus | reverse complement strand
AACTATAATCAGCAACAATATCAAAGACAATAACTATAATAACAACAGTGATAATGCTAACAACGCTAATAATAACGATAAGAGTAGTGATAATGAAAATAACTGATAATGATAATGGCAAGAACAAAAAGCATGCAAGAGAACAATATCAACATTTCTGCAGCATGAACAACACAAAAATAAAGACAATTATGGGAAGAGGGGCGGAGCCGGCGAGGCAGGGATGGAAACATCGGTAATTGATTGATATTGCATTATTATCATACGGGAGAGAGAGGGAGAGAGGGGGGGAGAGGGAGAGAGAGGGAGAGGGGAGAGGGGGGAGAGGGAGAGAGAGAGAGAGAGAGAGAGAGAGAGAGAGAGAGAGAGAGAGAGAGAGAGAGAGAGAGAGAGAGAGAGAGAGAGAGAGAGAGAGAGAGAGAGAGAGAGAGAGAGAGAGAGAGGAGCAGACAAGCAGAAAGAGAGTTACATAGACAGAGAGACACACACAGGAAGAGAGAAAGAGAGAAAGAGAGAGAGATGAGCAGATAAACAGAAAGAGAGATACAGAGACAGAGAGAGACACACAAAGGGAGAGAAACAGACAGAGGCAGAGAGAGAGAGAGAGAGAGAGAGAGAGAGAGAGAGAGAGAGAGAGAGAGAGAGAGAGAGAGAGAGAGAGAGAGAGAGAGAAATACCAAAAGAAAGTTCTGCTCGTTTTTATTCTTCCTGCTTCACCACACGCAAAATCAGTTAATAACGCTTATTGTTACAGGATATTCCAGTTTGTGTTTAACGTTATACTGTATCATTACAGGAATGTTAACGTAATGATGTTTTACATAATAATGTATTTTATAGAAATATAACAAGAAAATACTCGCCGCATTTTCTTTTTTCTGTTTTATCATCATGCTCAAGTAATAATGTCTGTTATTAAAGAATGTTTTTGTTTGATAGAGATTCCTGATATACTATTTTATGCAATTTCATCTTTAGGATCATCATTGTGCACAAATGATAATGCCTTCTCTTGAAGGATAATACTGCGCAATATTCAACACAAATATAGTTTTTTTTATTGTAATAATGCCTGTTACTAAGAGCTATGTCTGTTCAAATGGCAATCTTAATATCCCTGTTTATATCTTAGTTTATTGATGCTTCGTTTCTCTCCATCTACCATCCTCTATCATCTATTATTATTCAAAACAATCCCTTTTCAGTAAATGAATTTATCACCTTTAGAATTGTTCTGTCATCGTACAGAGTCTCGGACAATAATATGTATTATTGAGAGAAATTTTCTGCTAACAAGACAGCTTTAATATCCGAGTTTATAACCTAGTTTCTCGTTTCATTATTGCATGATTGCTCAATTGATGAAGCCAATCACCCAAAGAATTCTCCTGTGCATAAACGAGTTGATCATCTTAATAGCTAATTAGCTAGTCAAAAAAAATAATCAATAATTAGTTCATCATCTAAGTAATTAAAACAAAAAAACATATCTAAATTAATGTACAGCCTTGCACATTGTTCCGTCATCGTACAGTCTCGGACAATGATATGTATTATTAAGGGAAATTTCCAAGTAACAGACAAGCAACCAAGTGGTCTTTCCTCACCCGTAGCTCATAAATAGGATGGAATTAATCACAAGTAAAGCCGACCTGTGAGAGAGTTGTCTAGACGCGGAATGTAATGTGGGTTGACTTCATATTTTGCAACGAAATGAAAAGGTGTGATCGTGTCTTCGTTATTCGCGGTCGGTCGGTGCTGTTCATATTGTTCTAAGGTCATTGAGAGACAGAGAGAGAGAGAAAAGAAAAAAAAAAGATAATTATTTTTATTCAATTTGATATGACGTTCATCTTATTATTCATGAACTTATCTTGTATTTAGAGCTCAGTTAAGATTTCGAAGTAGACGAAAAAGAAGAAAAATCAACGACATATCCCCTCCGAAGATTATAAATTTTTCATCCCCGAGACACACAAAAAAATACCAAGATTAGAACTTCTTTTCTTCTTCTTCTTCTATTTCTTCTTCGTTTTGCTTCCTATTTATTATTCACAAGTTTAAGACACTGTTCGGCAGCGTTGACTGATGAACAGTTCTCAAGCGCACGAAGTAAAAATCTTTCTCCCATGCGATAAAAAGCCATTTCCGTGTTACTTGTTTTATGCAAATGGACGAGGTCAGAGGGGTATAATCGAGGTCAAGGGGGGGGAGTAGACGAGGTCAAGTGGGAGGATAGACGCGGTTAAGGGGGAGGATAGACGAGGTCAGAGGGAGTATAAACGAGGTCAAGGGGGGATTGACGCGATTAAGGGGGAGGTTAGACGAGGTCAGAGGGATATAAACGAGGTCAAGTGGGGGAGGGGGGTAGAGGAGGTCAAGGGGGGTAGACGCGGTTAAAGGAGAGGATAGAAGAGATCAGAGTGGTATAAACGAGGTCAAGGGGGGTAGACGAGGTCAAAGAGGTACAAACGAGGTCAAGGGGGGTAGACGAGGTCAG
>NW_028234415.1:5724062-5726562 GCF_977035675.1 Penaeus japonicus | reverse complement strand
TGATGGTCCAATTATGGCCGATTATGTGTGGAGGTGATAAATGTGTATTAGTATGAAATATGAAGCGTGAAATTTCAAATGGATAAGATTCCTGATTTACTCTTTAGTATATGATCTCAGTATATTGTTTCTTCACTAATACTGCATTCATAATAGTTTTATAAGAATTATTTATAATTATTTATAAAGAAATATGATATATTTGGACTTGCTTTTGATATTGCAAACCTCTTTTGTCGTATATTGTAGTATATGCAATGATTTGCGTGTCTTTTTTCCTGACCAACACATGTTAATTAATTTTCAAGTTTTATTCGGAAACACGTCACATTATTTCTATAGACAATTCATATTCAAAATGTCTATGCTTACTTATAATCTTTATGAAAGATAAAGTGTAGCTTTATGACACCAAATACCAAATTTGCAATAGACAGACCATCTTGCATTAAAGCCAAAAGCCAGTAATATCTTTAGGTCACAGACGTCTATGAACAAGACTAAATAATGCATTTGTTTTTACATTTTTAAGTGTTCTTTTTTCTAGCAATTTCCCTTTATTATTTTCATCATTTGCTGTTGTTGTTTGTGTGTTTCTTTGTATATTCCAATCCATTTTTCGGGAAATTAGATCAATGAATGTCGGCAATTTTCTATTGTTGTTGTTTTTTTTATCTAATCATTACTGTTATTCTCAAACTCGACCTGCCTTTTACCTTATGAAATGAGCTATCTAGTGTCCCTCAAACTATGGTGTTAGAGGTAGACTTTCAATATTCCTAACCACGTCGAACGAAATATGATACTCATCCATTTCATGCCCAGGTATCTCAGTGCCACATGGAGAGCAAGCGTTTACAGTGCCATTGAGCAGTGCCATTAAGCAGTGCCAAAAGTCTAATTTGAGTCGCAACTTACGTAACCATGGCGCAATGGACCGTGTGATGTTAAGCCTTCCAATCGCCTATAAACTCCATCCAGCAGTTAATCTGATCAGCTGATAGTGCTGGATCCTCTATCCATCATGCCTCAGCGTTGCCAGTTCTGGAAACTCAAATATGGGGCGGAAAATGGGTCCCTTTGTAATTGTTTATTTGTTTATGTATCTATTTATGTTTGAAGTGTTCAGATTACGAAATCTAAGAGAAAATGTGTCTTGAGCGTTATTGTGTGAACTGATTTCTTCCCAGTAAATAGGATATTTGTATTGCTGTTCCATACCACTACCAAACAAGTGCCACAACTTCTTTGGAGTGTCAGGATACCATTCATTCATAGATTGTGGTAATTTTGACCTACCATTCTACCGTATCAACGCCCATCTGTTGTTGAACATCCGCTTTTATTAATGATGCGTGAACTTTCCCCAAAAAAAGGATCCATCAACATTTTTTTTTTAAATACAACAGACCGTAAAGCGGGAGATAAATGTATTCATTTGCCTAAGAAATGTGTGTGTGTGCGTGTGTGTGTGTGTGTGTTTGAGTGTTCGCCTGTCAGTGTGTGTG
This sequence comes from Penaeus japonicus, assembly GCF_977035675.1. NCBI lineage: Eukaryota > Metazoa > Arthropoda > Malacostraca > Decapoda > Penaeidae > Penaeus > Penaeus japonicus. The sequence continues at coordinate 5,725,054 of NW_028234415.1, read as the reverse complement.
TGTGTGTGTGTGTGTGTGTGTGTGTGTGTTTTTGAGCGTTTGCCTGTCAGTGTGTATGTGTGTGTGTGTTTGTGTGTACAAGTGCGTGTGCATCTTAATGTATCTGTCTGTATGAAAGAGTCGATATATCAGTATATGTACGTATATATGTGAACGTACGTGTCTGTTTCTCTCTGTATACAAGCGTGTCTCTGCGCAGTGTGTCCGTATGTTTTTTTTTATAGCCCCTCCGCCCCCCCCCCCCCCGCCACCCTCCCTCGTCTGGCTTCGTTGTTTCTTTGTTTCTTTATCTTATTAGACTTCCTTCGTCCTACTACAACTTGGAACCAGAAATCAAACAACTCTTTGGATTCCGCCATTTTCTTTTTTTTTTTTGTTTTCTTACTTTTTTTTTTTCATTTTGAGACATTTCTGATTCTCTCTCGAGCGTTCATCGTTTCCCTTCATGAACTGCCAGAACTTTCTCGTCTGTTCGAGAATATCATTTTTTTTTTTCTGTACCTCATCCTCATTTCTCTTTTTTTTTCTCTTATGTCTTGTTTCGCTTCAGATCGCTGTTTTTTTTTTTTTTTCTTCTTCTTCTTCTTCTTCTTCTTCTTCTTCTTCTCCTCTAGACCTCCTTTTACCTCAATTCGAAGTCTCACACCTTCTTATGAAAGAGAGAAAGGGGGGAGGAAGGGAAGAAGAGAGACAGAGACAGAGACAGAGATGGGGAGAGGGAGGAAGAGAGAGAGATAGACAGAGACAGTGAGAGAAAGGGGGAAATGGAGGGAGGAAGAGAAAGAGAGGCAAAAAGAGAGGGTGGAGGGAGGGAGAGAGAGACAGAGAGAGAGAAAGAGATAGAGAGAGAGAGAGTGATAAAGAGGAAGAGAAGGAGACAGACAGGCAAACAGAGACAAAAACAAAGAAAAAGACAGAAACAATATGCTCCACCTCGTGCCACTCAACCCCCCCTCCACCACCCTACAGGACACCCCCCCCCACCCCCCTCC
>NW_028234415.1:5696562-5699062 GCF_977035675.1 Penaeus japonicus | reverse complement strand
AAGAGGAAGTGTGGAGGGAGGAAGTGAGGAGGGAGGAATGGGGAGGATGCGGTGAGGAAAAATAGGGAGGGAGTGAGGAGGATATGGATATAAGATATTAGAGAGATGAAAGAATAGAAAGAGTGTAAGAAGCAAATCGGGTGTTAGTGAGGAAGGAGTGTTGGAGAGAGAGGGAAAGGAGGATGAAGTTATTGGGGGACGGAATCGAAAGGGAGTAAGGAGAGAAGAGAAAGGGGGGAGAATCTAAGAGAGACAAGGTAAAAACTAACAAAAGACGATTCATTCTGGTTATCATATAACTCACTTTTATTTTTATCTTTTATTTTTTCGTCATTTCTACTACCAAAACATCACTCGAAAAGCAGCAGCGTAACCTTAACTTCCTGCATAACAGAGCAAAAGTCCTACCAGGCGACCGCGACAGCTTTAGGTCCTTGGGGTGTGTTCAGGACCGGCCGCAGCGGCGATAAGGTCGGCCCAGAGGTAGAAAATGGGCGTGGCCGAGATATAGACGTCGTAAGTTGTAATAAATGTGGGCGTGGTTCGTAGCCAAGGCGGAGGATTTGTCTCGAAGATGAGCTCCTGTTGATGCGGCGGCAGTTGGGAAAAGGCAGTCGTACAAATAACCACACGGGAAGCGAAGGTACCCGCGTCGCAATATATTACGAGGGGAGATGGAACGGACGGATATAAATTCTCGGGAGGGAGGTTTGTGTGTGTGTGTGTGTGTTTATATATATATATATATATATATATATATATATATGTTTATATATATATATATATATATATATATATATATATATATATATATATATATATATATATATATATGCATGTATATATATGTATACATATAGATATATGTATATATATATATATATATATATATATATATATATATATATATATATATATATATATATATATATATATTACATATAGATAGATAGATTGATAGATATATAGACAAATAGATAGATAGATAGATAGATAGATGGATGGATAGATAGATATGAACATGAATAAATGAATAAAATGAATAAATAAATATATAAATATATATAAATATATATATATATATATATATATATATATATATATATATAATATATATATATATATATATATATATATATACATACATTTCATATATATTTCAACCTCCTCCTCCTCTTCTTCATCATCATCATCATCATCCTACTCTCCTTCTTCTGCTTCTTCTACTTCTACTTCTTCTTCGTCCTCCTCCTCCTCACACTCTCCTCCTCCTCTCATTCCTCTTCCTCCTCTTCTTCCAACTTCTCCTCCTCTTCTTCTTCCTCCACCTCCTTCTTTTCCTCTTCCTCCTCCTCTTCCTTCGCCTCCTCCTCCTCCTCTTCCTCCCCCTCCTCCTCCTCCTCCTTCTACTTCTCTCTCCCCGGGTTCTGTCTCCATCACCATGAAAAGTAGAGCCAAAAAAAGGAAACAGAAGGAGAAAATAGAGAAAGAGAAAAAAAAGAAGCAGAAGGATAAAAAAGAGAGAGAAAAAAAAGGGAAGCAGAAGGATAAAAAAGAGAGAGAAAAAAAGGGGGTAGAAGGAGAAAATCAAGAGAAAATGCATCCGCTGTTCAACTTGCAATGAAACATTTCTGGCGAGGAGTTCCAACACGAAGGGGGAGCCTTTCGAGGTGGTTTAAGTGGGGGAGGGAGGGGGGTAGGGAGGGGGGGTTGGAGAGGGAGGGTGGGAAAGGGAGAAGGAGGGGGATGGGAGAGCGGGAAAGGAATGGGGGAGGAAGAGAGGGGAGAAGGAAGGGGATGGTTGAGGGCGCGGGTGGATGGGAAAGGGAGAAGGGAGTGGAGGGGGTAGGGAGGAGGATGGAAGGATGGTAAAGGGGGGGGGGGAGGGAAAAGGGAAAGGAAGGGATAGGGAGGAAAAAGTGAGGATGGGAAAGGGAGAGGGATAGGGAGAGAGGAGTGGAGGATAGGAAAGGGAGAGAGAAAGGGGAGAGGCCAGGATGGGAAAGAAAGAGGAGTTAAAAGGGGAAGAGAGAGGGAGCAGGGGGAGGAGTGGAAAGGGAAGATGGAAACGGGAAAGGGAGGAGGGGGGAGGGACGAGAGGCCAGGGAGGGGGGGAGAGAATGGAAGGAGGTCTCCAGGGAGAGAGAGAGAGAGAGAGAGAGAGAGAGAGAGAGAAGGAGTAAGGGGGTTAAGATGAAAAGGCTTAGAGGTAGGAGGGGGGTTGGGGAGGGGAAGTTGAGAGGGGGGGAGAGGGGGGAGAGTAAGATGAGGGAAGAGGAGGGAAGTGGAGGTGGAGGAGTACAGGGAACAGTGTTAGGACGGAGAAACGGGGGGGGGTAAGGGGAGTAGGGTTAAGACGGAGAGGCGCGGGGGGGGCTAAAGGGGGGTAAGGGTGGGGGGGCTAAAGGGGGGGTAAGGGGGGAGCAGGATGAAGGCGGCTCCCCTGTGCTTCCCGCCATGCTCGTTGCTGCCTCTCCGAGACTCACTAATTTTACGCACG
>NW_028234415.1:5679062-5684062 GCF_977035675.1 Penaeus japonicus | reverse complement strand
TATGAATTCGGTCAGTCGCAGATTATACCATGGGCGTATTTCTGTGTGATCAGAAACGCATATTTTGTAAAGCAGTGTCGGAGATTTCTGCAGAATGATGTTCGAGCAGAACTAATAATGACATTTGTGTCCAGGAATATGAGTTTTATTAGTATGGCTATATTCTTTTAGGGATTTTGTAACTTTCCCATTGGCTTTTACGGCTAGACCCTCTATTTTTTTCCCCTCAGTCTCAACCGATTTTCAACTATCTTTCTAAAAACGTAGAAATATTCCAAAAGTGAAGTAATGCAGTAAAAGATATTTCAAATATAGAGGCAAAATACGTTTTTGTTTGTGAGGAGAGCTCTTAACGTCCCAAAGGCTAAACTCGTTCTTATATTCTTTGGTTACGCTGGAGGTCAGGTCAGGGTCAGGTCAGGCGTCTAGCTCGCGTGACTGAAGACGCTACCCAAGATGCTAGCTTGGGAGACGTGTTTCCCCGGCGAGGTCACGTGATCCCAGATACTTGCGTGGGGACTGAAGGTGCTACCCAAAATGTGCGCCCTGGGGGATGAGGGGGAGGGGGGGGGAAGGGGCTTTTTGTTACCCAGTGATGCTTTGCCACGCTTGGGGTGGGAGATCCAGCTTCTATATTTCTCGTTATATATATTCTATTCCCTCTCGCTCTCACATTCTCGCCATCTCTCTTTCTTCCTCCAATTCTTCCTATCCCTCTTTCTTTCCCACCGCTCTCTCTCTCTCTCCTTCTTTCTTTTCATCTCCATCTCACTTTCCTTCTGCTTCTCTCACCTTCCCTATCTTTCTCCTTCTTCTTTTTCCTTTCCATCTTCCTCTCCTTTTCCCACTCCTCCTCCCTCTTCATCTTCCTCTCCTCCAACTCCTTCTCCCCTCTCCTCTCCTTTCAACATTTTCCTATCCAACTGCCTCTCCCTCTTCCCCTCCTCCCACTCTATATATCTTTCTCTCTGTCTTCTTCTCCCTCTCCCTCTTCCTCTCCCTCTCCCTCACACTTTCCTTTTCCCTCTTCTTCTCCTTCTCCCTCTCTTTCACCCTCCTTTTCTCCATCTCCCCCCTTTTCTTCTCCTTCTCCCTCTTCCTCACTCTCTCCTCCCTTTTCTTCTCCCTCTCCTTCTCCATCTCCTTCTTCCTCTCCCTCTCCCTCCCCCTCCCCCCCCTCCCCCCCCTCCCCCTCCCTCTCCCCCATCTCCCTCCCCATCCCCCTCTCCCTCTTCTTCTCCCTCTCCTTCCCCTTTCTCTCTTTCTCCTTGTCCCCCTTCTCTCTCTCTTTTCCCTCTCCTCACTCTCCCTCTCCCTCCTTCTCTCTCTCTCTCTCTCTCCTTCTCTCTCTCTCTCTCCTTCTCTCTCTCTCTCTCTCTCCTTCTCTCTCTCTCTCTCTCTCTCTCTCTCCTTCTCTCTCTCTCTCTCTCCTTCTCTCTCTCTTTCAAACAAGTGAGTGCAACCACGTATGCCAGACCTGCTTACCTGAGCGCCGAGAGTATATCAAGCCCTCTCTTGACCCATTTATAATCAAAATCCTCTAATTAAACTATTTCGCGTCATTGCCTACCTTACTTCATTACCTCTCGTAGATTAGTCCCTTCCCAAAATGGTTTTTGTTGTTGTTTTTATTTATTTAATGCAGTATGCCCCGTTGATGTTATCATTATTATTATTATTATCGTTATTATTATTGTTATCATTATCATCATTAACATTATCGTTATCATTACAATCATTATTATCAGCTGTATCATTATCTTTATCATTATCATCACCTTCCTCATTACTATAATCATCATTATAATTACCATCATTGTTATGATTATCCTTTATTGTTATTATTCTCATTATCATTATTATTGTTGTTATTATCATTATCATTATTATTTTTGTTATTATCATTATAATCATTATCACTATTGTTTGCTTTGCTAGTCAGCCAAATCATTATAATGAACCAAGTCAGCATCCTTCTACAATAAGCTGAGCGAATTCTCCTGAGCTGCTGAGAAAAAAGGCAAAAATGGTAATCTACCACAGTCGCTTGTAAAGTCTGAAGTATCAGCCAAAGTCTTGTGTTGCAATCAAAGTCTTGTGTTGCAGCCAAAGTCTCAAGGTTCAGCTAAAGTCTTGAACTGTAGCCAAAGTCCTGGGGTGTAGCCAAAGTCTTAAGTGTCAGCCATGATTTTGAGTTGCAACCAAAGACTTGAGTTGCAGCTAAAGTCTTGAGTTGCAAAAATCCTCTTCTGTGTGATTTATATACGCACTCCTCTGTACATTTTCCCGCATGTTATTAATAAGACTTCAGAAACATCTTAGCTTAAAGTTGAATGTGATGTTGTCATCCTTTAAATCGAACGAGTCTTTTTCTATAGATCTTGATAGTGTGCATTTGATCCTTCTATTGATGATTGTGATCCTATTTGAGGGGTTGGTTATCTTTAGTGAGTTATCTTAGCGACTCCCCAAAGCATCTTTTATTCATCTTTTCCCCCGGGGGTCTTAGATAAAGGGATAAGATAGTTGTTTCGATTCTAAGTTATAGTTACTCTAGAAAGAATTTAATCTTTTTAGTATCTCTATAAGGATGCCTTGCAGTAAGACCAAAGGGTTAAAATTCCTCTTCTAACTTTTAATGACTAGTTGTTTTTTTCCTATCCATCCCCTGTTATTCTTCTTCTCTTGCTGTTTTTGCTTTCACTGTCCCATCCTGCCCTGTTAACGTTCTTTCATTTACAAGTCTTTGTCTTTAGTTCTATCATCAAGCTTCAAGCATCACTGACCGCCTTGCCTTTTCATTCTCGTTCTCCCCCTTAGTAGTTATGGCAGAGACAATGGGATACTTAACGGAACAAGAGAAAAACAGGGACAAAGCGAACGTAAAGAGAAAGAGGCTTTTAAAGAATAAAAGATTGTATCGAATTTAAACAGGAAACTAATGTCTTGTTTACAGAGTGGACCAACCCAGTCAGCCATTTTATTTGTCTTTTTCGTTCTATCCTTTCCTGTATTCTCGTTTTGTATTTCCACACTTTCCTTTCTTTTTCTCTCTCTGGAGCTTTTGGGTTTATCGCACTTTTCTTTTGTATTTGGGGTTTGATAATAGTACCAAAAATAATAAAAACGAGCAAACAATACGCAAAAGTTAAACGAAAAAAATAAATGACATACCTGCAACAAAGATTGCATCAAACAAGAACATACAAGCTTAATGAACGAAGTCTAAAACATATAGCCAATACGAAGTAAAACTAAAAAATAAAATAGAAGAGCAGTTCAGTTAATAACCCCACGACGCTAATCGCTCGTGGGGTTGTTTTAGGCTCATCCAGTTGTGCGAAACAAAACCAAACAGAAAATCCCAGTTGAGAGTGTTTTCCTTGTTGATACAACCCCGTCACGACTCTGGACTTTATACTAAAGATATTTGTGATATTGGTATAACCTGTGTTGTTTTTGTTATCTGCGATTGTGTTGGTGTTGTTTTATTCTACTGTGTGTCGTTCATATACGTTGATATCATTAAGAAATTGCTGTTCTCGTTCAGTTTGTTTGTTTATGTGTTTGTGTGTGTGTGTGTGTGTGCGTGTGTGTGTGTGTGTGTGTGTGTGTGTGTGTGTTTGTGTTTGTGTGTGTCGTTGGGTGGGTGTGTAAATGCGTACATGTCTACATGTGTTTGTGAATATGAATAACCGTTTGGTAATAATGGATAAGCATTTTATTCCGTATATGTTATAATATATTAAATGCATTTTGAAAATAAAACGCCAATACTGGTATTTCATTTTCAAATACAACATAATTTCGTTCGGACTCTGATAGACTCATATTTCCACAAGATCTTCGTAAAATGCATTTTATCTTCGTCTCGACGCCATAAAACGAAACAGGAATCTGTAATTACAGAATTGGTTGCGTTGAAAACTCAAATTTTTTTTTGAAACATTCCATCGTATATTTCTTTCATTTTTTTCCCTTCTAACGAAAGTAAAGTAAGTCGTGCTCCACCTTGTTAAAAATGCATAGTTGTTTCGTAATGATTAATGATACAAAAACAAATATAGCGTAAGTGATATTTGATCAGCAAGAGTCGTGAGACCCTTTGTAAGAAAGAATGTGTGTATGAGTTTGTGTGTGTGTGTGTGTGTGTGTGTGTGTGTGTGTGTGTGTGTGTGTGTGTGTGTGTGTGTGCTTACATACATACATACAAACATAAACACACACACACACTTTCTGACGATGGTCTCACATATTGCTAATCAATAAGACCCCTTATGCTAAAATTATTGTTTTTTATCGAAAGAAACAGATAGATAGATAGATATAGATATATACAGATGTATAGTAAATATCACCAGCCTGCATTTCAATACACTACAGGTAAAAGCGCCGCTCCCACCAACCTCAATCCTCTTACTTTCACAGATTTGGGGGGATGTGGCCATTTTCTCTTTATCGTGTATCTCCCTTTTCTGATTATTTATCTATTTGTTTTCAGCTTTCCGAATACACTCTGATAATGTTTTAGTTGATATCTTATAAAAATATATATATATATATATATATATTGCAGTTCGATGAAAGAAAAAAAAGTTACCACAAAGCCATATTTCAATCGCCACTTCCTTTCCATGATATAAACACTTTCTGCCTAGCTATTGCTTAGCTTGCTATACTATACGCCTTGCTATGCCATGTCTTGCCATACACGTTGTCTGTTCGCGATCCAATCCGTTATATATTTCTTTCCTCTGAAGCTTACTAAGGCTATTTCTGCTTCGCCATTGCCTGCTAAAACGCTACGGTTCGCCATTGCCTGAACACTATCTCTGGCTCCGGTTCTAACTCAGTTTACAGACGCCAGTATGTTTAGCCTTTTCTTTCTACGGCACACTACGTCTTGACATATATAGCGGCGCATTTGAGTTTCGTGGCGTTGCTGTGTCTCGATCACCCAATCCAGTGGTTTATTGTCAGTCCTTCGTGCATGGTTTAGC
>NW_028234415.1:5644062-5646562 GCF_977035675.1 Penaeus japonicus | reverse complement strand
CCCCTCTCATCCCACCCCTCCTCCTTCCCTCCCTTCTCCCCTCCCTCTCTCTCTATCCCTCCCTCCCGCTCCCTCTAACGCCTTCCTCGCCTCCCTTCCTCTCTCCATCTCCTCCGTCACTCCCTCCCTCCCTCCCATTCCTCCCACCCTCTCCCTCAAATGACTCCCCTCCCCTCCTACCCTTCCCTCCCTCCCTCCCTCCCTCTCTCCCTCCCTCTCTCCCTCCCTCCCTCCCTCCCTCCCTCCCACTCTCCCTCCCACTCTCCCTCCCTCCCTCCCACTCTCCCTCCTTCCCTTCCTCCCACTCTCCCTCCCTCCCTTCCTCCCTCTCTCTCTCCCCCTCCTCGAATAACAATTACATAAAGAAATCTCCCTTTGTTCCTTCCCTCCCTCCCTCCCTCCCTCCCTTCCTCCCTCTCTTCAAGAGGCTCTGATCTATCCTCCCTCCCGCCTCCCTCTCTCCCTCCCTCTCTCCCTCCCACTCTCCCTCCCTTCCCTCCCTCCGCTCACCTCCCTCCCCCATCGCTCCCTCTTCTCCCTTCCCTCCCTCCCTCCCTCCCTCCCGCCTACCATCCTTCCACCTCCTTCCCTCCCTCCCATATATACTTAAAAATACTCCCTCCTCCCTCCATCCCGTCCTCCCTCCCTCCCTCATCTCCCTCCTTCTCTTCCCTCCCTCCCTCCCACTCTCCCTCCCTCCCCCTTCACGCTCCCTCGCTACCTCTCCTCATACATCCTAAATAATCCCTCCCGTCTCTTCTCCCTTCCTCCTCCTTCTCTCCCTCTCTCCCTCCCTCCCTCTCCTCCCTCCCTCCCTCTCGCCCGCCCTCCCCAACCTCCCTCCCCGCACCCTTCCTCCATACCCTTACCGCCCTCCCTCCCTCCCTCTCTCCCTCTCTCCCTCCCTCCCTCCCTCCCTCTCTCCCTCCCTCCTTCCCTCCCTCCCTTCCCTCCCTTCCCCTCACTCTGGATATCCTGTCCACGCTCTTCCCAAGCCCTGCCCACTACAAGTATGCTTTGTACTACCAACACTCACGGATCAGCTGTTTCTCTCTGGTGTTGGCGGAGGAGTTCGACAGAGAATTTTTTTTTTCCATTAAAAAGATATTTCTCGTGGTATGGTTTCTCTCCTTAGTTGAATATTTTCATAGGAAAATATTCATTCAATAATTGTGTTCAGAGGTAAAGGTTTCTATACTGCCACTACCTCTAGGTAAGATAGATACTATAGCTTAGAGTAGCCGAAGTATATATGCTTGTTATATACGTACACACGTTTATATACAAATACAAGTATTAGTTTATGAATATAGATATATACATATATGTATGTGTATATATATATATGTATATGTGTACATATGTGTGTGTGTGTGTGTGTGTGTGTGTGTGTGTGTGTGTATGTGTGTGTGTGTGTGTGTGTGTGTGTGTGTATGTGTGTGTGTGTGTGTGTGTGTGTGTGTGAGTGAGTGAGTGTAAATATAAACCTTTTTATGCGTATGTATGAATCTGTGTGCTTTCCTTATTATCAATCCATCTAATCTGACGATGAAGGAGTAGACCCTGACAACAGTACATCATCGTACCTGGCATAATCATAGATGTTTTGTTCCAGCTGATTTTAAGGTCAAGAACATTTTACCAATCGTGTAATTCTTTTACTGAAAAAATAAGACTGGAGCAAACAGTTTCCGTGTTTCTCTGCGTTAGAATGATCCTGACTGTTTCAAAGATACTGCATTTTACTATTTCTATAAGCCTTTTTTTTATTTTAAGACTTTTTATCTTGTTCAATGTTTATTTTTCTTATTTCGAAGGGTTATCCTCAATGCCCAGGACCAGCGTTTTGCAGTCTGTCTGTATGCAATATAAGGCTCGTAGTCATAAGCAATATATAGTGTTCCTGTATTTCTTCTTTGTCTAGTTACCGATGTTTTTCCTCAGTGATTTACCGTTGTTATTTGGAATTTTGTATTACTGATAATAATGGGGTTGGTAATAACGATAATAATGATGATAATGATGAAAGTAATAATGATATTATTAACGATAATGATTGCAACAATAACCATTTATTTGGAATTTTATATTACTGATAATAATGGGGTTGGTAAGAATGATAATAATGATGATAATGATGAAAGTAATAATGATATTATTAACGATAATGATTGCAACAATAACCATTTATTTGGAATTTTATATTACTGATAATAATGGGGTTGGTAAGAATGATAATAATGATGATAATGATGAAAGTAATAATGATATTAATAATGATAATGATTGCAACAATAACCATTTATTTGGAATTTTATATTACTGATAATAATGGGGTTGGTAAGAATGATAATAATGATGATAATGATGAAAGTAATAATGATATTAATAATGATAATGATTGCAACAATGACCTCTCCCTCTGAAGCAGAACCAACTGCTCTCTTCGTTGAAAAATGGATACGAATATATTAATGGCTCAAAAAAAAAAAAAAAAAAA
>NW_028234415.1:5631562-5634062 GCF_977035675.1 Penaeus japonicus | reverse complement strand
TTTCCTCCATTTCCCTGTGTCATAACTGGCTCTCCGATTGCAGCTTATGATCGTCATTATGCAATATGTGCCCCAGTTACAACCAAGTAAGGTGTGCCCAGATGGCTCTCTCTCTTATACGTTTTATTTATATTCATTTGCAGATTGGAAGTAAAAATAGTGACTGCTCTCAAATATTAACCTTATACACAGTGGCATGGCTGATATTCCGGGAACCTGGTTCACTAGCAATGCCGAACCCTTGTTGGCCTGAAAGTGTTTCAGAAGACTGCAATATGTATCAAACACAATTTTTTTTTAATTTCTACAAGTGGTAACCGAGATGTTTTAATCATATAAAACTATAATCATAGGATCTAACGAAATCTACGTTCCCGTGCTTTGATGATAGCAAAATGCTTCAGAATTCCCTTTCGCTCTAGCTCGCAGAAAAGCTCTCGCTCAGTGCTAAGGCTTGGTGTGACGTCATAAGTGATGAAACCGCGTGCAAAGCTTCTGCAATGGACGGGTTCACCCCTACAGTTTCTGATTCTGTTGCGAGACGGAACTAGTGCAGTAACATCTGTGATTCTTAACAGATGATCCTTACTTAACCTGACCTGTCTTCACTCTTCCTTGGAGCTTTTAATTATTCTTTTATCCTCAATTTCATAAACGACATTCTGCGGCCTCAGTTTTACTTTTTCTTGTCTTATTAGAGGACATTTAAAGTGCCATTTTGCTTTTTCCATATATTTAAAGTAGTTTTGGAATGAGACAAACGAAGTATTCTAAACAAGTCATGTTGCGAATCCTGCTCTTGGGTCGTTTGTCTGTAATGGTCGTGTCACGGAGCCTCCGCCTGGCCGTACTAGACACCTCCGAGGTCGTTTTGTTTCTTTGGCGCTGCGTTTTGGGGAAAGAGAGAAGTTAAGTATAGTGTCATCCTTTTGTTAGAGGGCTGTTGGGATGTGCTGGCTTATACTTTTCTTGAACATACGGTGTATGGAATCGGAGGGATTTGTTGGATTTTTATTTTTTATCTTGTTTTTTTGTCTTGTTCTTGGTTTCGTTTTATCCTTGGTTTGCTCATTTACTTTGCTTTCTTTTATTTTATATAATCTAACAAGTATGGATATGAAAAAATATCAAGAAGAATTGTAAATGAAAATGAATATCAGACGTATACTTGATTAATAATGAAATGATTAACAATGGACATAGACATAAAACTTCCGTGAATAGAGAAGATCTTCAGAGTATTGATAAATGGACAAAGCCGTAGTTACCAAACCATTCAATAAACGGCTCGCCCATTCAGGGGCCATGTTCTGAAAGGTCTGCGTTGCAGTAATATGGCAGAGAAACACTCGTTCCCTCCACAAAGGCGGGTTAATTCGAGGTTTCTCCATTACTGACGGCACATCGAACAAACTTCGGGGTCTTTGAATTAGCCAGGTTGGATAATCTACCTTGATCCATTGAAACCCACAAACAGCTGTTGAGCTACTTGAGTTTCAAAAAAAAAAAACTCATTTCACTGCCGGTAACAGTCAAAGATGCCATATATTGTAAAAAAAAAAAAAAAAAGATCCGGGGGGAAAAAATAATTCAGTTCAGATTCCTGATAGCACTGAACGCTTCTTTTGGGTCGCTACATTTCCAGATAAATGATTCTGTAAAGCTTTGAAAGCTTTTTAATGAAGCAAATCATTAGAAACATCTGTGAATTGGTTGTCGCCTATTGACGAGTCCGTTTCAGTTAGGTTCAGAAGTTCATATCCTATAAAGCTGCTAAAATTAGTGGCCAAAACTAACTGAAAATAGTCTATATCTAAAATCGGACCCATCAAACTCAGGACCCGACGACTCTGAATCTTATTCGTTCGTTTATCATGCACAGTTTTGTTAGAAGTTTTTGTACATCCAGCATTATTGGTTTATTTTCTGGTATCAAAGTCAATCCATATAGTCTACCAATGACTCGCACACCCGGCAGGCGGAAGCCATTCGCTAATGCAAGATTTTCCAGCCCTCCGGTACACCATGGCAATTTGGCTCATGTGCCTATGGTCTTCTCGGAAAGCTATGCCGGTTACACAATAGCAAGCAAAACTGAGCTTAAAATATTGTGTTCATGTACTTTCGAGCTAAGGACGTACATGTGAAACTGAAAATTCGGTATCCAATTCCGATCTGAAATCATAGTTTTTATGTTGTTTTTTTCTGGAGATTAGATAATCACCCTGTGTCCAATATTTCAGTACAGACACTCCCTTGTTGGAAATTGAATTTTGCTTGTATCGAATCATGGTACGATTGCATGTTCATTATTGTATAACTATTATTCTATTACAGTGATGTACAGAAATCCTCAAGCCAATCCCTCCTTCAGCTTTGACATTTCGTATCATGCATGTTTCGATGTTGAACGAATAAGTATCTTTTTTTATAAAACCAAAAAGCGCCTCGTGTCTAGAAAAGAAATCGATCTAATCGTACTTGGCATAATCACCCATGC
>NW_028234415.1:5616562-5626562 GCF_977035675.1 Penaeus japonicus | reverse complement strand
TTTGGAATAAGATTATTTTCCTTCATTCCTTTCTTCTATATCCAAATCCAATGAAAAGTGTCCCCAATTGTTACACAAACACTCAAATAATGATAATAAAAATGTAACTATGTAAATACACCTCAGACATTTGTAAACAGCAACCAAATATCCTTTGGTCCTGCATCTACTACCTTCACTATGTTTTTCAGGATTTTGACTGATTACAGAATAAAAACATTTACTAATGCTGAATGTTTCCAGTAGTATCACTATTTGATATCAATATCATGAGAAAGAACAGTATGCCGTCTATCTAAATCTAAGGATATCATGGGGCATGTTATCAAAATCGCACAAAAAAGGAAAAGAATCTTGAATGGAAACGTGAATTTACAGATCACTTTGTTTTACTTTTCTCCATTTGCCATGTACAAATGAGGCACTTCCTAGATTAGTTAATGATCAAGGACATTGCAAATCTCTGGGGAAAGATTACATTTTTATGTGGACAAGGTTGATAACATGTAAAGATCATTAGACGACTGTTGGGGCTTAAAGCTAAGTATAACCCTGATGTCCTTGTAGTGGTAGTAATAAAACTCTAAAATAAGATGCCACAACCATGAGCCTTCATGAATGTGATGATTCCTCCCCTGTTTTCTTTTTTGGAAAGCTCATGATTTTCTCTAAAAATTTACACAGCCATTGACCAAAGCCATAAAACGACTCCGAGTATGGAAGTAATTTATTTGTGCAAAAGTGTTCCTCAGGAAATTCAGGTTATGCAGCTGGAGATAAATAAAAGGGGACGGACTGAATAACCTTTTATTTACACTATCTATTCCACTGTATCTGATGCCGATGCTTCATTTTAATGCATCAACACCACCAAACTTTTGATTCTAAATTCATCAGTGTCTTATTCAGTTGCTCTTATTTAGCTTCAAATCTTTCCTTTACAAAGTAGAAGATATGGCAGAAATGGAATTTCTTTCAACACTTGACCAGAAATGAGTTGATGACTTGAATGCAAGGAAAATATTTTGTACATATTAGATTTCCATCTTTTCCATCTGAATGCTGCCATCAGTCCTTTCTGATTATTTCCACAATGCTCATTGAATCATCAATGATATATTGGATGGCTAACCTTTTAAGGATACTATGCAAAAAGGCACTGCTTTCAAAGGAAAATTTGTTTTTAAATGAGGTGTATATACTGAATGAGAATTATATCACATGTGGCTGATTTTTATTCTGGACATCAAGAAATGAATTTAGTTTCAAGCCCCAATACAAGCTCTGTAAACTTATTCTGCTTTGATATCCCTGTCTGCTTTTTAAAAATTGAACTGCACTTGACTAGCTGCTTACAAATCCTAGTCTTAACCCTATGACGACGGTGCGTCACACCCGTGTGACACAGCCAAACTCCCGATGCCGGGGCGTCAAGCCAGTATGACGATTTTAATGCAATATTGCAATCGCCCGGCATTGGGGTCTTCGCGTAGCGAGTGCCCCGTCGGGAAAGGGTTAATGATCATTACCCATATATGCAATATTATTACTGAACTTTTTTTGAAATGTAAAAGAATCATGCATGGCAGGTAAAATCAGAAAAAAATCTGAATGAATACTAAACTAATCTATGTTTGTCTTTTTATGATACAGCACAGGTTTAAAGAAACAATATTTGTTGAACAAACATATAAAAACCTGACAGACAAAAAAAAAAATCTTTCTTGTAGACAGAAGAAAAAAAAAATATATGTTCATATACTGTTTCTATTAAAATGAAACAATATTTACAAATAATTCAAATGTACAAAGAGGTGATATATAAAATATGTTAAATATACATTCTCCAAGTAGGTTTGGTTCAGACTAGGTCATCACTGATACATGGATATTGCTCCTCTGGCTCCCTCCACAAACATCACCATATTTTTTGTTTTCCTTCACTAAATACAAGTTCCTTTTGGCTCTAGAAATAACCATAAATGAAATATATATTGGTACTCCAGTAATGAGTTGTGACAATTGAACATGCTAAATAAGGGAGTAATATTCGTCCACTATCAAACTGACAATGCAACCTTTCATACTTCGTAGATTTCATGTCCATCTGAATAAGCACACCCTGTCACAGCACACTCTTGACGCATGTTGTATTCTTCCCTGCACGTAACTCACTTGACTGGAGTTGGGAGCTAGTTCTATACTAAAAAAAAATATATATCAATCAGTCTGAGAACTGGATATGGCTTAAGATTCCCTTCTGCAGCTCATGATAAGGAGCTTTCATTATGGCAGTACCTAAGGCCAAAAGTATATTCTCTAAAAGGCAATGCTCTATCCCTGCAGGTAGTACAACACTGCAAGCACAGCATTTTACCTTATGCACACGCATACGCACATACACACATATTATTGGTCAACAATATGCATTATGTCACCCTGGTATAACATAAGACACACTACAGTTTCAAAGATATGAAGCCTAAGTTAATACATCCACTTCATATCTACTAAATTATGAATGTTTCTCTTAGATTTACACATCTGTGTTTCTCTGGGATAGAAGCCGTGGAGGTTTATCATCTACTGCTTCTACATAGTTTTCAGGAACAAGACCAGTGCGGCCATTGAGGGTTCCTTCGAGCCAGCCTGGTTCTCGGGATGGCCGAACTGCAAGGAAAAAGGAAGAACCTAATAAAATAAATTCATTTTATAATTCAATATTAATTTGACAAAAAAAAAAAAAAAATTGAAAGGTAAGTCAGTCAGTCTCCTAGTCTCTCTTTCTCTCTTGCTTTTTCTCTTTCTCTTTAGATCAAGCTATTGAAAATGAGTCTATGCATCTTTGTGTCAGTAAATAGTTTACAGGAATTAGTGAATAACAGTCTTCGAGAACTGATCCTCTCTTGAACATTATACTTAATACTGAGGCTGGATTTTTTGTATTTGAGTTCAAATGGCAGCCATAACCTCATATAACCCATTCTACATCCATCTGCCCATTTGTTACCTTTACAACTTATCATTTTAAGAGGTCCATTAAAAATTTTGTACATTCATAATAAATATTAATTGTATCTATTTATATGCCATGAAAACTTTTTTTTCTGAGAAACCTACATTTTAGTGAATTACTTTATATGTAAATATGTATTAGCAATACTTACCATTGCATAAGATTTGATTGGGCTCAAAGGAAAGCTCAGACTCATTTTCTCCTACACATGCATACAGCGTTCTCACACGTCTGGAAGAGTAATGGCTATTAGTTTTATCCTACATGCTTTTTCATCCCCACTCATGCAATCCTCATTTATACAGTCTGCACTTTTCAAATGTACTAGTCAAGTGAAAGTGCTGCATATCACAAAGAATGCTAGTAATATATTTTGCAATGGAAAACTAATTTCACATACTTCATTACCTTACTGCTAATCACAATTACTTTCTCAAAGACCTTTCCCATAATGCTTTACCTTGGAGGAGAACTGGCTGTCCCATTAGAAGTAGCAGAGGGCGGTGGAGAGGAGCTGGTCGAAGCTAGCAGACTTGATGTTGACTGTGACCCACTGATTGAATTCCTGTATACATTGAGAAAAACTATTATGTTTGCTTGAGAATGTATACATAGATAAGAAAAATCCTCATGTGGATTAATAATATAATAAATAATATAATCCATAAAAAGGATGACAAGCATTAAGCTTTACCAAAATACAGTACAGACTTTCATAGGCTAAATCAATCACTCATCCTTGTCTATGAGGACAGGTGAATAGTGTTCACTTTAATCACTACTGCAGTTCTGTACAGTGATCACAAAAAATGAATAGCATAAATAAAAACTGACAAGACAATTTCTTAATTGTTATAAACATTTATTATATATGTGCTACAAGTGAATGCAATTCTTTTTTAATAATGCCAATAAAATACTTAAACTTAATTAGATTCACTTTCTGAGGCATGCGAACAGCAAGTCATTCACATACAATAAAATATAGCATAGGCAGTTTTAATAAGGCTTTAAAGGATCAACTGATTTTTTTTTTTTTTTTTTTTTTTTTTTTTTTTTCATATTTCAGTGATCAAGTTATTTGAAAGATTTATATTGATTAAACCTGAAGCTTTCATGCAAAAGCCCCAGCAGAGAAGAACAGGTGAAAGTTTAGCTTAAGGCTTCTGATACGGACTGATATTTGGATGTACTTCAAAAGTAACTAGATTATGAACTACTCATTTTTTGTACTTGAGTATTCGCTCTTCCAAGTCACCTATTTTCTCGTGGCATTAGAAGACTGATCTAATTACCTCTGACGAAAGAAAAATCTTCAAGTCCAGATTTACAAGACTACCAACTCTATTTGATCCTCAATCTAACTATACAAACATAAAAGAACATCAAGAAGCACTGAAATGCACTAAAGAATTTTCAGACAATGCTCATAAAGACACAAATGCTCTGAGTAAAGAATATGACTTCAGAGTACACTTCAACTAAACAAACTACCAAAGAGTGTATTTACTTTCCAAAGAACAGAGTCTCTCCTTGGGACCATAGATTACTGGCTAACTGAACTAAATCAGCTTAACCAGTCAGATCCAAAGCAAAAACCCAGCCTCCCTCCAGAGAACTCTAAAACACCTCGGAAATGCACTGGATGTCACTAGTTGCACATACAAGTCAAAAGAGACAATGGGTTAAGTTGAAGATTGAGGCTATGCACCACCACATGCTAGAGCGAGTCACTACACTTACATAGATGAGTAGAGGTACTCCAGAGATTGTCTCTTGCACAGACTAGTGGGCATAATGGGGAATGAGAGCATACCATTATTAAGGGGGGGAAAATCTGTAAAACCTACTAGTATTTTGTTATATGTAATAATAAAAGTACATGTTTATGTACATTTCATAAACTTTGACTTTAGCGAATAAAGTACATCCTCGATTATTTGTTCACAGTAATTTACATAAGAACAAAATCAAATTATTATTACAAGTTAAGATACTCTACTTCTATTATATATGACTTTGTCAAGTAAATGCCATGCATAATCTGAGAGATAGGCCATCTGTTAACCAAAGAAAGCAGCTGTGTGCTATGTTATTTCTATGCATGAACAGATCCAAGTTAGGTTTTGTTTTCACACTGAATTAGTTTTCTATCAATTTCATTTACATATTCACTACTTTGAAATTATTGATATTTGTCCATTTTTTTCTGCAAATACTTTTGATGACTGTCAAAATCTTTGTTTTTGAAATTTAGAATTGTTAAAGCCAATTAAAATACCACCACCCTTTCTCAACTAATACAAATATCCGAGGATGCACAGCAATATGTACAGGCTATTGTAAATTGGCAGTGGCAACCATATAATGTCTTCAAAGACAAGGATACTTTGGAAAAAAATATACATATATTCAAACCTAACAAGGACCAATGGTTAACATAATGTACCATTTGCAAGAGAAACTAGATTATTAGGCTCTGCAGTTTAAAATTCAATCTTTATGATAAAAAAAAATCTTATAAAAGCACACTTCAAAAATTCTAAATTTGTATATTCATTATCTCCTCCTAACTACATGAACACCGATCTGCTTTGTGTACTTACGTTTCCATGTGTTGCCGGTACGTGGGCGGGTATGCTGTCCCCAGTCGCGCACCTGAAAGTGGTACATACCAAGCTATTTTCATTTATTTGGTACATTCTACTCTACATATAAAAAACTGGCAAACAGCTCACTTTGCAGGGTCTCAAAGTACATCTTTTCACAAAAAAAAGACAAACACCCATGCAACCTTTTGGTGCTTTTAACAAAAATAAATATCAACATTCATACAAAATGCTATAGAATAAACAAACAAGTAAAAAATAAACTTATCAAAATCAAATAAGCAAAACAAATTCCTTTATCTGACTTCTTGATATTATCAATTGTAAATAAACAAACACTTCCTTTTGTCAAAAGCTACTTCTGTTAAAAAAAACAAAAGGAATCATCACATTAAAATCAAATACTCTTGCTTTATCATTAACTGATAAAAACAATATTTCTCTTACTTATTTATCATTCTATCTTGTATTATACGGCAAAAGGTGAAAGATTTCAAATATAAGACACTACATCAGTTTAAGACAAAATTAGAAGACTTGAAAAGTGCCCTTCCAACAGAGAATAGAGAACAGGACTAATGAATGACTAGGGTGACATGATAATATTTTGTAAAGAAAGGAAAAAGAAAGAATGTGTGACGAAAAGATATGAAATGGAAAGCATGTGTGACGAAAAGATATCAAATGGATAGCATGTGTGACGAAAAGATATGAAATGGAAAGCATGTGTGACGAAAAGATATGAAATGGAAAGCATGTGTGGAAAAATATGAGATGGAATTCAGTAAGTTAAGTGGATAGGGTTATGAAACAAGTATGAAAGAGACATAGTTGGAAAAGTAGACTGAGGATATCTCATAAACAAAGGCAAGTGACCAAACACTTTGAAGAACAAAAGAAAGTGTGCCTGGTTGTAAAGTGAAGCTTAGTTATATAAATAGGGGATGGGGGGAGATTTTTAAGAATGACTGATCTGAAAATGTAGTGGTAGAAAAGGTAAGATAAAAGGTATACTGTGGAAGCATTATGTTTTTTTTTATGAAGCAAGGTAGATGATTGCAGCTATGTGCAAGATGAAATAATTCAGAATGGATCTTGTGCATAAATATAGGCATCTATACAATTACATAAATTAAAATATTCATTAAATCTATAAAGAGATGCAGCTAGAATCAAAACATGCAAATTAGGGACTTCTATTAACATGCAACACACAAAATACCCAAACTTTACATAAACAATGCGAATACCAAGCTCAAAGCCAAAGCATACATTTAATTGGACAAAGACATACATAGTAAAAATATTCATACTTACTTCTGAGGCAAACAACTATGAATTTTAATGTTAGAGCAAGTCTACAAATATAGGTACAAAACCAATTTTCCGACACCCTTTGTACTGGATTATCCATTCTGCTGGAACAAAAATTGAAGAATACTTCTTTGACACCCTCATTATGAACCACCTGGACCATCATGGACCACTACTGACACTTTGCATGAAGGCTATATCTAAGGGTGTATGTATAAACAAAATAGGCTAGAAATTGCACAAAATCAATGGAGCTGCACCATACATTGCCAAAAATCAGTGGTGTACCTGTACTTGGTTTTGTTGCTTTACTCACTCCATCCAGTAAATTTGGTACAGAATTTACAGCTACATAAGAAATGTACTAAAGAACTACTCTAAAATTGTAGGAAAACATACAATAAATTATGAAGCACCATGTACTGACTCATGGTGAATGCATTATCAAATAAATATGTTTATATAAGCTTTACCACCTAAAGAGTCACATTTAAGAGGCCAAATTGCACACAATTAAAATAAAAAATTGAAAATAACGAACAGAAAAGTGAACAACTATCCTTGTGAAGTTTATTCTCCTTATTGACAAATATTTCATTGTTGTTCCAGCATTTGCACATTCTTTTAAAAGAATCTTTGAAGAGAAGTAAACAAGGATGTCACATCAGCAATGAAAAAAGTTTATCAGTAGAAATGCCTCTTCACAAAGATAATGAGACAAAGAAAAATAAATATTTGTATTTTCTTGGTCAATTACCAAAAATGCACTTGCTCTTTCAATAAAATCTAACTTGCAACATTATTTCTATAACTCCTTCTCCCTTGCATAATAAGAGTTGTTCTACTCTTGAAAGGAAAAAGAAAGAATGTGTGACGAAAAAATGATATGAAATGGAAAGCCATGTGTGACGAAAAGGATATCAAATGGAATGGAAAAGCATTGTGTGGACGAAAAAGATATGAAATGGAAGCTTGTGTGGGAAAAATATGAGATGGAATTCAGTTGAGGATATCTCTATAAAAAAGGCAAGTGGACCAAACACCTTTGAAGAACTAAATGAAAGTGAGAATTGAGAAAAGGGTAAAGATAAAGGTATACTGTGGAAGCCATTATGTTTTTTTTTTTATTGAAGAATAATTCAGAATGGAATCTTGTGCATAAATATAGAATTCAAAACATGCAATTTGGGGACCTTCTATTAAAATGCAACACAACAATAATACCCAAACTTTAATTACAATGCGAATACCAAGACTCAAAGCCAAAGCATACATTTAATTGGACAAAGTGACATACATAGTAAAAATATTTATACTTACTTCTGAGGCAAACAATCTATGAAAAGTCTACAAATATAGGTACAAAACCAAATGTTCTGACACCCTTTGTACAGGATTATCCATTCTAGAATACTGCTTTGACACCCTCATTATGCAACCACCTGGGACCATCATGGACCAATCATACATTGCCAAATATCAGTGGTGTACCTGTACTTGGTTTTTGTTTGCTTTACTCACTCCATCCAGTAAATTAGGTACAGAATTTACAGAAACATACCAATAAATTATGAAGCACCCTGTACTGACTCATGTGTGAATGCTTATCAAATAAAATATCGTTTATATAAGCTTTACCGCTGTAAAGAGTACACACTTTAAGGCAGGCCAACAAAAATTGCACACAATTATAAACATAGCAACAAATTGAAAATAACGAACAAGAAAAGTGGAACACGCTATCCTTGTGACAGGTTTTAATTCGTCCTTATTGGGACAAATATTTCATTGTTGTGTCGCAGCATTTGGCACCTTCTTTTCTAAAATAAATCTTTGAACGAGAAAGGTAAAATCAAGGATGTCACACGTCAGCAATGAAAAAAGTTTATCTGCGTAGAAATGCCTTCTTCAAGCAAAGATAATGGACGACAAAGCAAAAATAAATATTTGTATTTTCTTGGGTCAATTACCAAAAAGCGTGGCAACCGTTGCTCTTGACCTTATGTAAATCTAACTTGCAATCTGATATATTTCGATAACTCCTCTTCGTCCCTTGCATTAATGCGAGAGTTGTTCTACTCTTATAAGATATGATCCTCAAATTAATTTCAAAGTACTCAAGTATTCAAGCAGTTGTGTTATTAGTACTTCATGAACAAAATATGTGACCCTTCTCAAGTTACCTGGTAAAACATCATACTTTAAGTAATTCATCCTGGCTATTTACAGATAATACTTCTATGAACCATTTGATAATAGGTATGAGCAATAATATAGTTTATGCATTTACTAACAGAGACACTTTCAAGGGCATGTTTACCTTTTCCTCCTGAAAGATTAATTCAGTCTGAGGTTAAATGAGTCTTTAAAAAAGGCATCAAATAGGATTATTTTGATCTAAAGATTCTTTACTGCAGACAGGATTACCTTTCCCTTTTTTGTAGTAATGGTCAGTTAAACTATTTTAGATTCATCTTGAAAAATCAATCTAAAAATCAAGTTATTAAAATTAAGAATCAACCTAAGAGATATTAATGAAGTTCTTGGTTAGAATAACATAAAATAATATAGACATTAGTTTTTACAAAAAAAAAAGAACACACAAACAAAACAGTCAAAGCATTACTACAATATTAATATAAAGCCATGCAACAGCAGTCAAGCAGTTGTTGTAAAAGTTATAAGTGCACAGAATATGGTATCGATGAACTATTGCATCCGACTCCGCTATCTTGTACATCCTATGAACAGTATTTTACAACATCAAACTGCACTAATAGAGTGAAAACTTCAATAATGGACAGCTATATTTCTCTTTATTCTATTCTTAACACAAATTGAACTACATTTTTCACATCTATGAGTGCAGCCATAACTTGACAGAAGCAGCCACCACTTTAGGGTTCCCACTTGTCTCCATCACAAACGCTGTCGTCATGATAGAACCCTACATCTCATTTGGCGATACTGGTATTGGAAGGGGTTTGCAGGTGGCCCATGTTATTTTGTGGGTGTTAATATATCTTTTAACATTCTCTTTTCAAACTTTCTAATTTACCAT
>NW_028234415.1:5609062-5611562 GCF_977035675.1 Penaeus japonicus | reverse complement strand
GAGCAAAAGGAATATGTAGCCATCAGGTATCCATACAATTGCCTATATTGTAAAATTATAAACATATATAATCCTTTATACCAAAATCTAGATCTCATGCCCATCAAAATATACCAAAACAGATACCTTCATGTAGAGAAAATGGCATACTCATTCATATTTCCTATCTATCCACTTTTGGCAAACAATGCATCACAATCTTAGAGAGTTCTATTTTTACTTTCATATAAACTAGAAGGGATTTCATCAATTCAATTCAATCTTCCTCATATCTTATATCAAACTATTTAACATGCCATCATCTTGGACATGAATAAATATATATTACCTTGAAACATATGCATTCTACTCAAAAAAGCATTGGCCTCCATGCAAGGATATACAAATCAAGAAAAAATTATATTCCTCTTTCAACGCAACTATCTGTGCTTTCATTTAACTATTGAAACAATTACTCAAAGTGCAGTTATAACTACATTTTTCCATGCTTTTTGCTGTACCTTTATACAAAGTGAAAATACACTGAATGAAATGTAACTTTAATTAATATGAAAGCAGATATTACATGAGACTATCAATTATAAAGGGTTTAAGAGGTATATGACTTGGTGATAGGTCCTCCTAGAAAATGCACACAGATTATATGATGCATGTTGTATACTATAAATCAAAATGCAGACCTGTATTTGGATGTGCAGAGAGGAGACAGTATGATAGACTGAATGACAGATGATGTTGGATGAAATCAGTGAAGAAATTGAAAAAGGATAGGAAGGAGCAAAAAATGACACCTTTCAAGTCATTTAAGTCATGAGAGTGACATAGTGACAAATCAGGTGTCTGAAATGGGTATCTGAATATGAGGATATAAATTATCTTAGCCTAAAGACTGTTTTATAACAAAGGAACAAAATTTGAAATTTAGAAGAAGCAAGAGCATAAAATCCATTTATTATGTGAAAGATGTCCCTAAAACAAGGAGAAAGACATTAAATCAAGAAAAACATACCAGAGTTAAGACTAGACAAAGAGGGGGAGTTGCTCCAGTGATGTGTAGCAGAAGGTGGTGGCGGGACATTTGCATACACACTTGGTACATGTGTGTGGAGACCTGACCCAACCCCAGAGGGCGTTGTCTGAGTCTTGAGATTGGATGATGCATCTGAACGTTGTAAGTGTGGGGGAAGACTTGATGGTGCACCAAAATGCACTGTCTGGGGTTCACTTGTTGTAAAAGATGTCACAACCTTCTGTCAAACAAAAATATAGCATTAAAGTTATCTCTACTTCTTGATATCGAAACTGCTGTCTCGAATACACATAATGATGAAAATAAACATACAAATTTGCTATGCACGCACTAAATATTCCTTTCCTGTATCATCAGCAGCATACAAGTGTACACAATTCACTAGACCAAACTCACCTGTAAGACTGGCATATGTTTTGGAGCACTAGAGGATGAGTACGTGTGTGAAGAAGACTGGGAAGCACTGGTGTGGTTATTTGAAGGAGGAGGAGATGATTTGGGTGAGGTCTTTCCCTCTGTCACTCTGTTCACATCCACAAGAGGCTCCGGGACAGTATTAAATATCTAGAAGCAAGATCCAAACTTATTAGAGTCAATATATATATATATATATACTTTTTAATTCTCATTCATTTTGTATTCTAGAATGTATAACCAAAACCTCAAAAACAGTATATATCAACTTTTCCTTTCTTATAAATATAAAGCACTTCTTAAGTTTCATTGTATGTGCACAAAATAATCATTCAAAATCAATTCCAAAATCCCCCACACTTAACCTAACAAAAGTGCCTCTCATAATAATACCTATATGAAAACCATAAATTCACATTCTTCAGATGAAAGAACTTTCAACTAGCATACAGTTTAGTTACCTTATCATAGTGCTCAATGAGGATTTCAACAACAATATTGCAGAATTTGATATCCATAATGGCAGCTACAGTCTCCTCTTCTGGTCGCAGTAATGTTGGCCCAAAGCACACACCAAGATTACTAACAGTCATCAAATTCTTTTCGCTCTTACTGGACACACTGTAGTAAAAAAAAATGTCAAATAAGTCCTTTTCAATTAATAACATCCAATACTAAAACAGATAATCCATTATGAAAGAAAAGAGCCTAATTACCACAGAACATTAGGAACATATAAAAATGCAAAGAAACACTGGATTCTGCTGCTTACTTTACTAAATGCTGAACGAGGGTCTTAAGAACAGTGAAGTTTGTCTTAGGTAGTTTATGAACCAAACTGTGGATCTCATTTACACGCTGAAACAACCGATCTTGCTCTGCAATAAAGAGTATAAAGATAGTAAGGTCTTGACCTTTATATTTATTTCTTATACAAAACCTGATGTTCATTTTTACATTAGCAGTGCTTATATGTATATGTCAAATATAAACAATAATAATTCTAATAATAAATTATGTCATAAACTTTAAAAAAAAAAGCTATCCTCATATCTT
>NW_028234415.1:5589062-5599062 GCF_977035675.1 Penaeus japonicus | reverse complement strand
TTACCTGAAAAACAAGCTGGAAAGGGGCAAGACCATTAATTAATTTATGCAGGTTGACACTACAATATTAAAAGCACTGATGATCAAAAGTAACCTCATATAAATAAATCAGCAACCAAAGGTAAACTAAAGTTAGGATTAAATGTTAAGGAGTTTTATGATAAGTAAAAAATCAAAGATTAATCAATATTAGATAAAAAAAAAAAGGATATATTATGTTAAATTCTGCTATGATCAAACAAAATATCAGACCAAAACCACTACTAATACAAGACAGCTCAATGCAGTTACCATACAACAATAACAGTAAAATACACAGGCTACATAGCAACAAGCCCCACTGATACCGAGGCATACACTCTGGCTGGTATATCATTTCCACATTAATTTTGAATCTGATTTTTTTACACAAAAATAATTGTATCCATGTACAAGAAACAAATCCTGTTTCCTCATACAAGTTCTTTTTCTAGACTATCATTATATATCATGATGTTGAAAATATTCTCTTTGGTGTATCCAATCAATCAAGTCGATTTCTATACTCTTTTAAATCTATATCCATAAAAATATCAAAATGAGAAGAAAACTATTAAAAACATATATACATACATTCTCCTTTCTTTAATACAATGCATTAAAGATATTTCTAAAAAAAAATCTATATCATGGCAAAAACTTATATCAGCAATGCATCACGGTCTTTATAAATATCAATATACTTTTAAGTCATTATAATACCAGGTACAGAGTGCGTGCTAAGGCAGATGTGAGTTAGTGAGAAGCAGCGGAGACACATTACCGTCTTACGCACCTCCAGCATCTTGTTCTTCAGGGACACCGACTCTTGGCGGGTTGCTAAGAAGTTCTCTCGGGTCTGATGGGCAGAAGGTATGTCCACAGGCAGGTCGGAGGGGGATTTAAAGAAAATTTTAAAAAGAATCAAACAAGGAGAATTTAAGGTTTATGATATATTTCCTATGCAGGCTTGCTTTACATATAAATATTAAGTGAAAGATATGAAACCACAATGATTTATTATTCAATATCTGGCAAATACGCTATATACAAATGAAATCTTTAAAGCAATATAGATATACCATAACTTCAAATCTAAAACTTAAAAATCAAATAATGCTCTTTTCCGGACTAACCCTTTGTACTCGAACTTGTAGATCACGCATGTAAGGGTTACAGTCATTGAACACTTCGTGGCCTTGATGATAGAACGTCAACCAACCATACATGTAACTCAACAACTGTGGGGGAAAAGAGTGTATGAATAAGTAAAAAAAAAAATGTTGGAATGGCTATATAACTATTTTAGTTAACAAAGAACAGGTTAAAAACTTGGTATTCTTAACCCTATCAAAATCTTTTTGATATATCAACTTTGAGGAAATAAATAGTTATTGTAATTTATCAAAACAATATCTTCAGCATTCATTTCATATTTTGTTCTTCTTTCTTTACTTTTCCTCTCTCTCTTTTCTGAAATGAGGTTTTGAGTCACTGAATCAAGACATTGGTAAGGGACAGGAACTAAATTCTTTTCAACAGATTTACCCTCATCCCAAATGAAATTCTTGCTGAAAAGCTGAAATCAACAGGAATGATTATAACCAACAATAGTAGTAAGAGGCAGGAAGCAAGTAAAGAAGTAAAAGAAAAAGAAAAAAATATATCGCAAAAACAGTACCCTCTTGAAACCACGTAAGCATAAAAGACATGGGAATGTAACTATTCAAGTAACCTCCTTTTCCCTAGAACAATCTGATATAAAATCTCGTAACGAGTGAAGCTTGTTCAAAGCACTAAATACAGAATGAATACAAAAAAATTACCGTTTCCACAAACTCAAACTTCTTCCTCTCCTGGACCTCCTGCAGCAAAAATACGTAATCAAGTGAGGCGTGCACAAAGTGCCGCTGTTCCATCTCCACTGATGCATCAGCCTGGAAAGGAAAATGTACATTGTAATTATGACATCAAAGAAACAATACAATATCAATCTTTAAGAAAGAAGTAAACATGTCTTGTTTATTAGTATACTTAAAAAACGTTTTCTTATGAGGTCATATGATCTCTCATAATCTTTTTGCAAGCAATGACACCATCATCTTTAAATGGAATTATCTAGTAAAGAGACATGAAAAATATTAGCTATGATAGAAGATCACAGGAAAAGGGAGCAACCATCATTTAAGGTAAATTGTCTTCATATAAATACTTTTACAACTGACTATGAATAAAGGAAGTGCCGACACATTTTTTTGTGAGAAATACAAAAATAAATATATAAATACAAATACAAATCATTCATCATCTATAGACACAACAATACACAGTAATAAAAATTGACAAAAGAGAGAGAGAAATGGCATTACGCCATATAATAACCATTGCCCCAAGGCTAAAAATACATATCAGTTGATGGTGGAAAATGTCAGACATTAGTAGTATGGATGGGATGGGGGGGGGGGGGAAGGGACAGAAAAGCAGGCACCAGTGGGGCAAAACTTGACGGTGTTACTAATGTAAAGATACTGGCCATGGTGATACTATCAATTTATCTAGTTAATGACGGTAGAAGTTTCAGTGTTGGTAAACCCATAACGAAATAAATCTAAGATATAAAAGGTATGAAAGTTGCAGAGGAGCTTCTTGAAAGAGGAATGGCCATCGTAAACCTGAATAATGACAAAAATGCCCATCGAACCATTCAGGAGAGCATTTAATAAAAGCAGCTATTAAAAGAAAAGGATTATGGCTACACAGGCAACCCATGGGCGATGGTAGTTGAACTGTGTGTGGACAGGGAGAGGGAGGGGGAGGGGGAGGGGGTAGGGAGTGTAGTTTCAGTAATGGCGGCGGCAGCGAGAATCTGGGAACGCAACACCTGAACTGAAAGGAGGTTGCAGCCTCCATTCTCTCGCTGGGATTTCCTCTTTGTTGGTCTCGGCCACGAGGGAGAAGGCTCGTCTTTCTTTCCCTGTTGCCAAAGCCAACTCTCTCCTTTTCTTCCTCCGCCCGGACGCGCCCGCTTCTCATCAACGCCTGCACTTTATTCTCCTCGCTTTCCTTTTCTTCGCGGCATCTTCAATGTACTTTCCCTGAACGGTTTCGAGCTCTCAGCCCACTTTCCCCGCCCTTGAACGTTCCGGTTCTCATAAGAAACGCTTCCCAGGAGATATTTAATTTGATATAATGATATCATTGGACACGGCACAGTATCTCTGGCCATAAAAATTGTATAAGCATTAGCATTTTACGACACATTTGGCTCTGCAATATAAACACCGTAAAAGTTCCCCCGAGTGGCATCTCCTACACACAACCCCAACGCCCCTCACCGTGAACTCGCATTTCCTCGGGAACTCCAAAAGTTAAGAAATAGTGCAGGTATTAAATTGCATTTATTTGTTTTGTATGGCATGGAACAGTCTTTTTGTTTGTTTCGACATTCTCAAGTGATATCAAGAGCAAAACTACAAACTTGTATCTTATACAATATTATTCCTAGCAATTCTGAATAGAAATGTGTGAAAATAGTAGCTTTGCTAATTAAATGCATTATTGAAGTTGCTGTGAAGCTTCCGTTAAAGTGAGTTATTTCGATCAAAATATCCTGTGGTTATATACGAAATATGATGAAATTCCACATAAAAAATGGTGGAAATTTAACGTCAACTCAGTCTTTCTCTGTCTCTGTCTCTCTCAAAGAAATTATCAATAATCTAGGTTTCCAAATTGCATACAATTTCACGACAAATGTCTACAAAAAAAATATAACTACTCGTCTAGCATTATTGTCATCACATTTTTTTTCTACCCTCTTATACGGTCACACACGCAGCTTATTCTGAGCAATTAATCCAATTGAGAACATTACAACAAGTTTATACTATAGGACGCCTTTTGATTGAATATCACAACGGTCATATCTATCAGCTGAGTCACATAAGTATGAATAACAATATAACACGACATCTAGTGTATAACGTTAAGTACTGACTTACTTTCATCTTTCTTTCATATAATTACAATACAGGAATAATAAGCAAATTGCGCAAATACATCTTTCTAAGTTCCAATAATCTTTCTTCGTCCATCGAGCGAACAAACGGGAATTAATACGAAAACCTAAAAATAAGTCTTTCCTGCTGTAAATCCTTCGAATTTCCATTTCTTTACTGCTCTTTCGTTTCCTTCATTTCTTTCTGTATGCTTAACCCTTTTCTTTGTTCTTTTCTTTCATTATTCTTCTTCACCGTTTTTCCCTCGGTACCTCTGAGTTAATGACCTTCATGCCACCAGTATCCCTGTACAGTCCGACTTTTATCAGTATTTCCGATCAAACGTCACACTCACCCATAACTACCCCTACTCCTACTCCTACTCCCACCCACACCCACACCCACGCCCACGCCCCCACCCCCCCGGCCACACCCACACCCCCACCTCACCCCGTAACTCTGTAACATCAAGATCCACACCGACCCTCGCTACCGCCCCTTACTAAGCCCTTTTCTGGCCTGTACATGGCTTCCAGACCTCCCCTCCTCCCTTTTCTCACCCCCCCGCCCTTCCCCCACCGACGCTCCTCTGGCCACCCTTACTACCCCCTATAAAGTCGGGAGCGAAATGTCAACCTGCAGTAAAAGCGCAATAATGCCCCATTGACCGCTAGTTTGCTCCGTTCCTCCGTTCCTCGTGGCACTGGAAGGGCAAGAGCGGGCGACGGGGGAGACGACCAAGCGGACCGCACAACGAAGAGACACGCTCGCACATATAAGGAGAGAGAAAGAGAGAGAAAGAGAAAGAGAAAGAGAAAGAGAGAGAGAGAGAGAGAGAGAGAGAGAGAGAGAGAGAGAGAGAGAGAGAGAGAGAGAGAGAGAGAGAGAGAGAGAGAGAGAGAGAGAGAGAGAGAAAAGAGAAGGAGAGAGAGAAGAGAGAGAGAGAGAGAGAGGAGAGAGAGGAGAGAGAGAGAGAAGAGAGAGAGAGAGAGAGAGAGAGAGAGAGAGAGAGAGAGAGAGAGAAAAGAGAGAGAGAGAGAGAAGAGAAGAGAGAGAGAGAGAGAAAGAGAGAGAGAGAGAGAGAGAGAGAGAGAGAGAGAGAGAGAGAGAGAGAGAGAGAGAGAGAGAGAGAGAGAGGGAGGGAGGGAGGGAAGGAGAGGGGGGAGAGAAACTAGGAAGACATTTCGAAAGCCTCCTTAGGACAATACGAAAGACTTATCACTGAGTCTTGAAAACTCAAGTAATCTAACGAAAAGAAACTCGAGAGTCCGAAGCTGTATCTGTCAGGGAGAAAAGAAAGAGGGTGAGAGGGAGAGGAGGCTATGAGGATGGGGATTGGGAGGAGAAGGGGGAAGGAAGTATGGGGATAGGGGGGAGGGGAAAAGGAGATATGGGGATAGGGAGGAGAAGCAGGAAAGGAGGAGGAGAAGAAGAAGAAGAAGAAGAAGAAGAAGAAGAAGAAGAAGAAGAAGAAGAAGAAGAAGAAGAAGAAGAAGAAGAAGAAGAAGAAGAAGAAGAAGAAGAAGAAGAAGAAGAAGAAGAAGAAGAAGAAGAAGAAGAAGAAGAAGAAGAAGAAGAAGAAGAAGAAGAAGAAGAAGAAGAAGAAGAAGAAGAAGGAGGAGAAGAAGAAGAAGAAGAAGAAGAAGAAGAAGAAGAAAGGGGAAGGGGAAGGGGAAGGGGAAGGAGGAGAAGAAGAAGGAGAAAGAGAAAAGAGAGAGAAAAGAAAGGAGAGAGGGAGAGGGAGAGGGAGAGGGAGAGGGAGAGGGAGAGGGAGAGGGAGAAGGAGAAGGAGAGGGAGGGAGGGAGAGGGAGAGGGGGAGAGGGAGAGGGAGAGGGAGAGGGAGAGGGAGAGGGAGAGGGAGAGAGAGAGAGAGAGAGAGAGAGAGAGAGAGAGAGAGAGAGAGAGAGAGAGAGAGAGAGAGAGAGAGAGAGAGAGAGAGAGAGAGAGAGAGAGAGAGAGAGAGAGAGTAGATAAAGGCCGTTATGATTGTCTTCCCCTCGGCGAGCAGGGAGGGGAGAGCGCGAGGAGGCCTAGCTAGCGTTGTTTTGGATGGGTTGTCATGGCCACCTCCGGGACGGCGCGGCGCGGCGGAGCGCTCTCTTTCGCCGAGATTATCAATTACCATGGTCAGCCAAGGGTGAACTTATTGGAAGGGAGAAAAGGGAGAAGGGAGGGATAAATAAGGAGGGGATGGATGGAGCACGACGGAATCTCTCCCGGACGCCGTCGTCTTCGCCAAACCAATTTCGCCCCCTTGACACGGGGTGTATATACATCCATCCATGATCGTGCTCTGCCCCACGCCAAAACTATCCGGTCTTTCCTCGTTGATCATGTTAATGATATCTCATATGTCTCGACACTCCATTACTAATTTCCCCCCATTAACCTTTATTCTACGCTGGCTGCGTCGTATGTCTTCTCTCATCATTACCGGTGTCGCGTGGTCTGTTTGTCTCCCTCCTTGTTTTGTTTGTTTTGTTTGTTTTGTGCACTCCGTCAACAAACATTTTTTGCACCATTATACCATTTTTACTATAACGCCACTTTCTCCTTACAAAATACCATTCTTTTTCCCCTCAACAACACGTTCTCCGGTCCTAAGTATGGGCGACGAAGCGTCACGGACAGCCCAGGAGTGAGTGTGCGTCTCCGCCCACGCTCACATAACCTTCCTTCCAGCCAGACGACCCGCCCGCCTGGCCACCCCTCCCTGATCCGACCACACCCGATCTCTTCCATTTTTTCCCCTATTCTACATATCTCATTCCCTTTCTAATCCACCATCTTGCCGCCATTTAAACTTTAGTAATTCCTAAAATGTTTAGTGCAAATGTTGTAGCATTATTGTCGCTGCTTTCCTTCTCTCTCTTTCACAGGCCTACTTATTATTCCATTCGTCTATTCCCTAAAACTCCTCCTCGCTTTCCCTGCCCTTCCTCAACCCCTCGCCCAGCTCCGCCCGGCCCTCGCCCGCGCCGCCCCCTCAAATTACCATCTAATCTGCATGTTCATTTCCTCTCGTGACAACTTCTAGGTTAATGGAATTATTGATCATTACTTAATAGCCTCTGCAGCAGCCGCGATTACCGAGTCCACATTATACTAGCGCCGCGTGCCCAGTTTTGAAGCAGCCATTAGCTCTATGACCTATCATAAAACGGCAATGTTACAGGTAACCAATAGCAGAGTGAGAATTTGATTATCGATCAAATTACTCATTATTAGGTCACCACCCTAATATCAGGCATTGGCCCCACACCGCTACCATAGCGTAAGCTTGGGGACATATGTTTTGAAAGGACGCATAAACTCTAAGGTCCAGCGCACCAAGTTTCACTTCCTTCACCTATAGACATCAATGCACAGATTTAACTTCGTAAATGCGTTATTATAAGTTCTGTCTGGTCACATTTGATCTAAAGGTATGAACACTGAAGAAATACACGGAAATTTTCTTAAAGGAGAAAAAAAATAAACCAAGCACGCGGGCATTATTCCGTTGCCTCAGGAGACACATTACACGTAAAGGGCTGAACACCCTTCTCCAGTAGTGGATCCCTACTGGAAATATATATTTTACATTCTCTCTGCAGCCAGATATCTTTGATTACTACCACATGGTTGGCTAAACCAACTTGGAGTTATGAAGTGCAACATAATAACAACTAAACATAGTAAGACCTGCTGCAGTGAGTCAAGGTTAATGGGGTTTAGGTGGTGGGTGAATTGGATAGACAGGTGAGGTGGGCACGGGTTCGGCTCAGGTGGCATGTTAAACAGCAACGCAGGGGGAGGGGGAGAGGACCCCTCCCGCTCCGCCTATGCTGACCTACTTCCTCCTCGCCCTATCCTGTCTCCCTGCACTCCATACACTTCCCATTCCGGCCCTGTTCTCTAGTTCAGGTCTCCCTCGCGGAACTACCACACACCTTTGCGTTACCTTTGTTGTCCTAACAGATACATGACTCTGCCGCCCAAAAGCCCTCCTTCATAGCACAGGATATGGGTAGCAGTTAGCAATCACGGTGTTGGGTGTTGGCGGCCAAGGGAGGAAATATGAAGATATTATCCCCACGCGACCACCGCACAGCCATCCGCCCGTGGCGCGGCCGCCTTTACGCCCTCAACTTCTATTCCCTCGTCCTATGTATCTCTCCCTCTCTCTCTCTCCCTTACCCACACCCTCTCCCTCTCTTCCCTCTTTCCATTGCCACTGTCTCTGTCTCGGCTCTGGCTCTGGCTCTGGCTCTGGCTCTGGCTCTGGCTCTGGCTCTGGCTCTGGCTTTGGCTCTGTCACTGTCACTGTCACTGTCACTGCCACTGTCACTGTCACTGTCACTGTCACTGCCACTGTCACTGTCTCTGATTCTTATATTTCAGTGTGTTAGCGCGACATTCTCATCCTTCCGTTTCCTCTGTAATTTCCCCGCTATCCATCCCTTCCCTTTCACGAACATGCACACGTATATTTTTCATGATCAATCAATACATCCTCAAGTTCGTCAGACTATTCTATCCCCCCTCCCTCATCTCTCTAATTATCGGATACTTCCTCTGCCCTCCTCTACTTATGTTCTCATTCCTTTTTTTTTTCTCTTTTTCTCTTTTCCCCTCGATGTGCCTGCCTGCCTCCCTCCCTCCCTCCCTCTCTTTCTTATCTACTTGTATCTCCTTTTCCCCTTCGCTCTCCCTGCTTTCTTTTATTTCGTCTCTTCATTTGAATTGTTTCGATGGTCGCATCCCTGACTCACCTCGTAAAGTTTCGTATCTCTTGCCTCATCTTTTATGTTCTCTTTACTTGTTTTTTTTATGTTCGTTAGTCTTCTTTTTCTCCTGATAATTCACTTATATTTTACTATTTTCTCCATTCTGATCTCTCAGAGAAAACATAGCTCTTCCATATCTCTTCTCTTTTTTTTTCTCTTTTTCAGTGTAAGATCATTATGATACCGAAATCCATATCTAACCACTCCAGCCCCCTTTACCCTCTCCGACCTTCCTCCTTCTCACAGTCCCTCAATCTTTTCATGGAGCTCTGCCTCTGTCCCTGTTCCAGATTCTAACCTCTGTCCCAGCCTCTGCTTCTATCCCTGCCCTTGCTCCTGTTCGTGCCCTTGACCCTGTCTCTATCCCTGCCCCTTCCCTGGTTACTGTTGCTCTTTCTTTTCCCTTGTTTTCGTTAAATTCTCGTTCTCTTATAGTACCTTCTTGTCTATTGCCCATGCGCTTGAGTCTAGCCTAACCCCTACTACTATTCTCGTCCCTATCCCGCTAATGGTGCGCACCTGTTATGTCTGTCGCCCATGCCTTATATTTGAACTTGCAACTCAGCCCTAACCCAGCCCTAGTCCTTAGCCCTAACCCTAGCTCTAGCTCTAGCCTAGCCTTTACCCTTGCCTAGCTCTAACCCTAGCTTTGGGCCTTGCTCTAGCCTTGGCTCTGTCCCTAACCCTAGCCTGCTCTGCCGCATCCCATGTTCGTAGCGTGACACTTCCCACGCCCCCGCCGCCCCACGCCTCCTCCTCCTCCGTTATCATCGGCGGAAGCGACACGAGAGGCTGGATGCTGTCCAGGGATCGCTGTCGCAGCAGCAGCAGCAGCAGCACCCTCCCGCGGGTGGGAGGCTTTGCCGCAGCACGTTCACCCGCCCTGCATGCTTCTCGTCCTCCTTCCTCAACGATGCAAAGACACCTGCGAACTACCGGTCTTAGCTGTCAGGGATGCTGACGAAGTGCACGGATTTGGCGGCGAGATTTCTGTTCATACGGATGCCAACAACTCGAGGCCTAATTTCCTTGATTAATAGCTGATCATGATCGTGCATACCATAACGATACAATTACGTAAGCGGTAATATATTGCAATTTACCGACAACGTAATTATTAACAACCGATTTTTAAAATAACAATTTGCCAATTACTTATCTTAAAAAATAAGTTTCATTAATCAAAAACGCATATGGTAAAGTGTTCGGCGTTA
>NW_028234415.1:5571562-5579062 GCF_977035675.1 Penaeus japonicus | reverse complement strand
GCATGTTCCGATTGCAATCCATGTAACAGTCGTCGTCTTTGAGTGATTGCTACGTAAATCTTATCGCGACTCTCGACTTGGTCTTCTCTTCTTATCTGCAGTTGTTTTTACTCATTTCAAAACGGCTTTACACGGATATGTTCTCGCACTACCAGAATACCCTAGATTGTCACTAGATATTATTTTTAATCCGAGAACATTTCTTTTCTTAGTATATAATTAATTCTGAATCTAAATCTTCTCTCGTTTCTAAACCCAAAGCTTTTACATTTTTGTGTTCCCTATCGCTGCACTTGAAATCTCGAATGTATACTAACTGCCAAAATGATTTAAGAATTTGACTCTTTACCCTAGGCACTCAATTTAGTGCCCTCCCCGCTCCCTCGAGCAGCATCCGGCGCCCTGGGGTAAGGTGTCACCCGCAACATAATGGTGGGCGTTACCTGGGTACCACACAACACCGCCGGACGCCAGCCCTGCAACGCTACACGACCGGATCTCGCACAATCGCCGCCCGACACTCGCCTGCCCCACATTCCCTTTCGTCCCGATTCATGCCATTACCCGATTACTCTGTATGCATTTGCTCTCGCTCTCTCTCTCTCTCTCTCTCTCTCTCTCTCTCTCTCTCTCTCTCTCTCTCTCTCTCTCTCTCTCTCTCTCTCTCTCTCTCTCTCGTCTTGTTACTCATCAGCAAGACTCGTACATTACACCATCAGCCAGGACTATTTCCTTGCTCCTTTTCGTCATAGTTATTAGTATTACTTGGTCATCTCTGCATCCCACACCCAGGGCCCTTCTATCGCATATTAATTCACGCGGTCTTCGTGGCACCGAGTTCGCCATTCTCATCCATATCCATTGGCCTCATTGCAGTCCTCGACAGACAGTCCTGCAGCCTTTATTGTCCCTGTGCCACCGTCTTCCTGCCCGCCGCCCCGCCGCCCCGCCCCTTCCCCGTTCTCCCCTCCCCTCCCCTCCCCTCCCCTCGCCCCCGACCGACCCAGACACCGACACGGACGGACACCCCAATCCCAGACACCGCCACCTCAACCCGACACCTGCGCTGGCCTTGACACACTTACCGTGCGTGATGCTATCGTGAGTCTGGAACTGTTATCTCCCCCGCCCCCTCCCTCTCCCCCTCTCCCCCTCCCCCCGTCCCGCTGCCAATCCATCAACCTTTCAGCGCCAACAAAAATCATCCTCTACCGTTACCCTCCCTTTTTTTGGGGGGAGGGCATTTCTAACCTTTCTATATTTCGTTTTCAGTGCAATTCGCTGAGGTTCGAGGTAGATGCCCCATCGGCTACATTCTCTCTGCAATGGCACCTGTGCCATCACTCGAGGCACCTCCAGCAGCAGTGGCAGCGTCATGCGACCCTCAACCCTCTCCCCCAACCCCCTCCTGCCCTTTAACAATAAGGGCCAAGCAACACAAATTAGCATACCATCCATCGTCTACATAGGCAATATTTTGATCCGCCCTATCATTACAATCATCCACTGATGTTCCCACCCACACGTAACCTATTATAATACCAGCACCCCTCCCAACCCCCAACCCCCTCCCCCCTCACCCTGGCTGGAACGAGATTAACATAAGCACACACCCGGGGTATAGAAGGGCAGGTGGCCCCCGTTACTACATTGATGCTGTCAGGTTGTCATTGTTCAAAGGTTAAGTGTGTGCAATCTTCACGTGTCCAATTCTTATTACAACATCTCCTGAATTCCACTACGCTGAATATCGAGAACAGAAGCTATTTTTAGAGCTGGAAATCCAATAACGGCAAAATCCAAGACCAGCAAGTCTAGATACGGTGAAATACCAGCGTTCATTCCTCTTACCTCCGCTCCATTGCGTGGCGTGGTGTTGGTGTACCATGCTGTACCCTTTCATGGTACGGACCTGAACAGTGTCTATGTTTCTCGCATTACACGGGTTCACGTAGTCCAATCAGCGACAATGCGGGAATAATGGCACCGCAGATTCAGAGCGGCTTCCCCGTGTGATCCGTGCCGCCAGTAACGCTACACATCTCGCATATCAAGTTTTTCGATTTCGGGGGAAGACACTAAAGGTGTCCGTCTTTTGGAATCTTTATCTACAACTCAGACCGTTTTCTTTTTTTTTTAATCAAAATACAACACTGAATTCTGTAATAAAAAAAATATTTATAAACAAGCGTGATGTTAACAGTTCACAGTTGGATAAACAAGCGCACTCCACGCTCATGAATATTAAGTAGCTCGACTACTGTGAGGGACATTTGTGGTCATCATCCTAAAACTCAATTTCCAACCTGCACCGCCCGCCTCGCTTTTGGATTTCCAATTTGCACTTGCGCTCTTTAGTGCAGAATGACACTCGATCCCAGAGATTTGTTTCCAATTCGGGGATAAAATGGAACGAACTGAGCTAATCTTCACAAGCAGAAAAGTAAAGCACGACACAATTTCTGGTAAAAAGGAAGGCGAGGAACAGACGGGAAGTAACCCCAGGAGCACTGTGGTGTCGCGGGGTGGAGACCAGAACGACCTTACACAGTCCTCGCTAATCCAACATACGAGCACGACACTGAGCAGTTGGGGACGCAAGACATGTGGTAAGTTTCATGTCCTGGTGAGTGTCCCTGTGTGGCGTCATGGGCGCTAGCGCTGGGCTGGGGGCGAGAGATGGTCCAGAGCGAGGAAGCTGCTGCTGCTGCTGCCACCATCACAACAGCAGGGGGCGGCGTTCCCGCTCTCTGCCAACCACCGGCCGCCCAGGACC
The DNA here is from genome assembly GCF_977035675.1 of Penaeus japonicus. NCBI lineage: Eukaryota > Metazoa > Arthropoda > Malacostraca > Decapoda > Penaeidae > Penaeus > Penaeus japonicus. The sequence goes on along the minus strand of NW_028234415.1, from coordinate 5,576,286 downwards.
ACCTCGCCACAATCAGCGCCACTCAATTCGTTCAACATGACAATTTCACGAATTCACTCGCACACGGCATGGCAACATGCTTCATTTGCTCTCAAACTGCAACGAACCAAAGGTCGAGGACGTCAAAGGGCCAGCCACGGCATCATCGACGTCCTCCACGGCGCTGGGCCTCGTTCCAAGCTAGGCCTATGTGGTAGGTGTGGTCCTCCCTCGCGCGCATTTGCCACTTTGCCTCACAATCCACAGTGGGATTGAACCAAATGCCGCATTGTTACATCCCTCCGAGCGTTTCGGATTTTTCTCTCTTTTGTGGCAGCGCCGACAAGATTACGTCACAAGCACGTCAAGAGGGATGTAGGTGGAGAGTGACAGCGGCGACACCTCGTTGGGCCTCCAAGCGCTGGGACCACGCCAGGCCCTCTCCTTCAACTGCGTGACAGGGGGCGCGACCCGAGAGAGACAACGCACTAAACACGCACGCACTCACGGGCGGGACGGACGAGTCTGGGTGCGCTCGTGGAGACAGCCCGCGCGGCACTGACGACTACGATCGGCTGAACTCGCGATGACTCCGTCCAGCGAAGAGCGAGGGAGGCGCTATACAGAGCGGTCGACCCGAGCGCTCCCCTCACGTCAGGCGCCGAGGGGAAAGGGATGGACCCGAGGGGAATACTACACTTACTTCGCTAGCTACTCGATACTACCAACACGTAAGCGTCTGAGGAAAAAAAGATGCACATGCATGCATTGATTTTCCCGGGCGCGACACTCGCGGCGCAGCCCGATCTTTATGCCATTCTCGCGTGTCGAAAACCTTCCATCATGACACCACTGCTGCCATCACCACTTTCCAGGCATTAGTAAACCCTCAATCACTATAGAAACACAGGTGCGCATGCATGCGCATACCTACATTTATCAGCCCGCACAAAAGCGCGCGCGCGTGCGTGCACGCACACGCACACATACACATACATATACACATACATACACACACACACACACACACACACACACACACACACACACACACACACACACACACACACACACACACACACACACACACACACACACACACACACACACACACACACACACACACACACACACACACACACACACACACGCACACGCACACGCACACGCACACGCACACGCACACGCACACGCACACGCACACGCACACGCACACGCACACGCACACACATACATATTGCACATATACACGTCACGGCACATGCAAAAGCGCCGTCTACTCGGCCTACAGTTCATATCAGTTCATTGGATATTAAGGCAATTTCCAGCGCCTACTTCACGGTCAGTCGGACTTGCTCTTTTCATTTTACTTTTAATCGGTCTTGTTTTTTTCCCTTTTCCTTCTCCTGCTTTTCACCCTTACTTTCCCCAACCCAATGCGTTTCCCCTTCCTCCTTTCCACTCCCTACACTTTCTTTCCTCCCCTCCTTCCTCATCTACTCCTCCCATGCATTTCCCCCTTTCCAGACCCTCTACCCTCTACCATTTCCTACCCTTCCCTCCCTCCTTCTCTCCTTTCCCATTTCCCTCCATGGGGGGAGGGGGAGGTAGATGAGAAAAAAGGAAGGAGGGGTGGGGGAGGAGGAGGAGGAGGAGGAGGAGGAGGAGGAGGAGGAGGAGGAGGAGGAGGAGGAGGAGGAGGAGGAGGAGGAGGAGGAGAAGGAGGAGGAGGAAGGAGAAGGAGGAGGAGAAGGAGGAGGAGGAGGAGGAGGAGGAGGAGGAGAGGAGAGGAGAGGAGGAGGAGGAGAGGAGAAGAACAAGGAGGAGGAGAAGGAGAAGAAGAGAAGAAGAAGAAGAAGAAGAAGAAGAAGAAGAAGGAGAAGAGAAGAGAAGAGAAGAGAAGGAGAAGGAGAAGGAGAAGGAGAAGGAGAAGGAGAAGGAGAAGGAGAAGGAGAAGGAGAAGGAGGAGAAGGAGGAGGAGTACATGAAGGAGGAGGAGGAGTAAATGAAGGAGGAGGAGGAGTAAATGAAGGAGGAGGAGGAGTAAGAGAAGGAGGATACAATGCCCGGCCGACATTCCTCCTTATGATTCATCACCGGCTCGGTGGTTGAGTGAGTGTGAGGCTGAGTAGAGTTGGTGAGTGAGTGAGTCACCTACCCGACAATCCTGCACTGCGTCCACCTCCCTCCTTCCCTCCTTCCCTCCCTCCCACTCTACAATGCCCTCCCGCGGCCGGACAACCTTCGAACGTGAGAACACCTCCTGCGGCACGGTTTTGTTCGCCGCAAATGCAAACCAATTAGGATTTTCTCTCCCCCACGTCCTCCTTTGCCCCTCCCCCCCCTCTCCCTGCTCCTCTCGTCTTCTCCCCACCCGCTTCTCCTCCTCCTACCCCCTCCCTCTTTTCTCCCCAGCGGTAGCGCCTCCCTCCCTTGCTTTCCCCCTGAAACACACCCTGCTGTTCCCCCTCCCCCCACCCTCCCCAACCTTCCCAGGCCATTATCCTATGCCCTCAAGCACCATTCCCTTTTTAAGTGCGCAAAGGCCCTCGAGTGAGAGAGAGAGAAAAAAATAAATGTATAAAATGTTTTTCGCCGTCCTAGTAACACTTCCTGCAGTGCGTGTTCTCTTGACAAGATCTTGATATGTTCCCTTTCCCTCACGATCGTCGTTGCTTTCCACCCTCACTCACACTCTCACTCATGACTTCCAATCTCATGTTCAACGCTCATTCAGCCACATTATCTATAATTCATCACTCATCTATTTTTCTTTCACCGGAGGCCTTGTGTTTCCGAGCCCTTCCAGTTGGCGACGCTACCGGCAAGCGTGCAGTCACGGCGGCGACGAGGAAGGCCAATTCAGAGAAATCATCAACAGGTTCTCAGGCTGGACCGGACCTCGGCAATGCATGACCCGCAGCATTTCCTTCTCTGCTCTTTGAAGGAGGAAACCGGCCCATCGCGATCAGTCTCATCTTTTGGTTTGTTTTGCTCCTCATTGTCTCGGTTGTTGCCAACTCATGGGCTACAAGTTCCCTTCCATTTGTATTCTCAAGCCAGGGACGCTAACACAGGGAAATGCACGAGCAGGAGGGAGTCCTACAACCTTAGAGGGACTCGCGCCGCATTCCACCGAAGCCGCAATGAACAGCAAAGCAAACACAGCTATCGCCGTCGGGGACTGCACAAAGCCTCGCTAATCCCCAATATCCTCGCCCGCTCCGCCTCCGTCCGGCCACCTGCCCGCCCGCCCGCTCGCACGCCCGCTCGCAACGCCACCACGGCATCCTCGAAATCTCCACTTCCACTCACGCCCACGCTCGCCGCCGCCTCCTCCTGACTCCCCGTGAGTCTGGACTGCACAACAGCGCCGCCCGTACTTAGCATTTCGCCAAGCCCAACGACGTGGCCACGGCGACGGTCCCGCAGCACCCGGCCAGCATGACGCCTAAATTCTCATTCCACATCGGTTTCCGTGACTGCAGTGCCGCGATATGGCACAGCGGCGACAACGGAGCAGCCGACGGCGAGCGAGGAACACAGGGGAGACTCGCAAGAGCGGAGAGGCGAGTCGGGCATTCTCTCGAGAGAACGGTATCGACAGGTACGCGAGGCTGAATTAGTGGTCCCCGGCGGGAAGTCACCCGGAACTGCATCGCCTCTCTTCCCTCGGCATCTTCTTTCCTTAGATTCCTATTTCCTTTCCCTAATTTTTCCCACCAGAATTCAATTTCCTTCGCCCACACAAGACAGCGACACAGTTCCTACACGCTGACATATTCCATTCACATTCGCTCTTACTGCACATCAAAATCGCAGGCATTTCTCAGCATCACTGTGAAATGTCGAAGGCCAACGTCGCGTCTATCCTACATCCACACTTATTATATCCTCTCAACCACACTGCGACCAAACACTTATTCCATTACTGACTGCTACATGTACCCCTCCCCCCCCCCTCTCCTACCTCTGCACCCCAACCCCCAACCTTCACACAGCAATATCACACGACACAAACCCCACTTCACCCACCCATCTCCCGTCCACCTCTCACCAGACCTCCCACCCACCTCCCATCCACCCACAACTTCACCTCGGAATCGGGCCAAAGAGCCTCCCCCCCTCCTCCCCTCCCCCCCCCCCCCCTCTCCCCCCTCCCCCCTCCCCCCTCCTCGCCTCCCCTCCCCTCCCCTCCCCCGATCGAGTCCCCTGTGAGTGGGAGAACCGACTCGAAACGGATCGAAGTCCTTAATAATGAAGAGACGTTGGCTTTGGCGGCGGCGGCAGCACGACCACAGAACACGACATGTGTGCTGCCACTCGCCTCAGTTTTTAAGGACACTTTAAACTCTCATTTGCCCCCCCCCCTCCTCCCCCCATCCCCCCCTTTTTAAAAAGTTATCCACCACGCCAAGTGCTGGTGCTAGTGCAGTGGTTTATTCCAACAGAGCAAATAGCACGCGGGGGTAAATAATGCACTGTGGGAACCAACCTTCTGGCTCCCCCCCGCACAAATTCCATCAAAAATAGTAATAAAAAAGAAAACGGCATGGGTCAGTCCATAAAATATCGCCCCTCCTCTTCCTCCTCCTCCTCCTCCTCCTCCCTATTCCCATTCCCATAGCCCCCTCCCTCCCTCCTCACTCACCTCCTTTCCCCGCTTTCTGTCGCCCGCCAACTAATAACAACGACGTGATTTATGGGTGTGACGGCCAGAATATTTCGGCCTGATAATGATCCTC
>NW_028234415.1:5551562-5556562 GCF_977035675.1 Penaeus japonicus | reverse complement strand
CAAAAAAAAAAAAAAAAAAAAAAAAAAAAAAAAAAAAAAAAAAAAAAAAAAAAAACAGAACTCTAATCATGCATCCCTCGCCCCCTCTCTCTCAAAAGCGAATGACTTCCTGTACTCCGCCGTCCTTCGGGTTCCTCGGGTTCCTCGGGTTCCTCGGGCTACCCACCTCACCACCCATCCGCTCAAGTGTGACGTCAACGTCAACCCGAGCAAAAATGCACAAGTTTCCAACCACACGGGAATTGCAGGGGAAGGGAAGGGAGGTAAGGGAAGGGGAAGGGGCAGGGATGGGAAGGTGGGAAGGGAAGGGAAGGGAAGGAGGGAAGGGAAGGAGGAAAGGAAGAGGAGTGTGTCTTCTGAAGATTTATTATGCGTAATTTTCATCACGAAAGAGAATTCCAAATTTACTTTAAATGTAAGAAGGTAATAAATGAGGCATTTATCTAAGAAAAGGGAAAATTATGATACTCAGTCATAAAATAGTGCAAATCTTACTAATTTTCAAAGAATGATTCTAAAAATCAAAGGGTAAGGGGATCTATGCCGATACATTTAGGGGAGAAATCTTGACTATACAATGGGGCATAATAAGGGATCGTGTAAAATCTTGACACAAAAAGAGATAAGCTTATAATATTAGTTGGTTACGATTCTCTAATCCCACGCTCCAACGCTATGACCATACTACATGTTCTTTATTCTCTTTCTTCTCAATGCTCAAGGTGATCAAAATAATGATAGCCGCTCAACGAGTGTCACCGTATTTGAAGAAAGGGAAAAAGGGGCGGGAACTTTATTAAGGGGACCCCCCACTTGACAAACAATAATGAAGATGCTATTTATGGGGAAAGGGAAGGAAGGGAAGGGGAGGGAAGGGTAAGGAAGGGGAGGGAAGGAAGGGAAGGGAAGGAAGGAGAAGGAAACGGAATGGAAAGGGAAGAAGGGGAAGGAAGGGACGGAAGAAAGAGAAGGAAGGGAAGGAAGGGAGGGAAGGAAAAGGAAGGAAGGAAAGGGAAGGAAGGGGAAGGGAAGGAACGGAAGGGCAAGGGAAGGGAAGGGACGACAGGGAAGGGAGGGAAGGAAAGTGAGGAAAGGAAAGGAAGGGAAGGAAGGGGAAGGGAAGGGAAGGGAAGGAAGGGGAAGGAAGGGAAGGCGAGGGAAGGAAGGGAAGGGAAGGATGGAAGGGGAAGGGAAGGGAAGGAAGGAAGGAAAGGGGAGTGAAGGGTAGGATAGGAAAGGGAAGGAGGGAGGGAAGGAAGGAAAGGCGAAGGAAAGGCGGGAAAGGGAAGGGGAAGGAGATGGGAAGGGAAGGGAAGGAAGGATGGGGATGGGATGCGGAAGGGAAGGAAGGAAGGGAAACCGAGGGAAGGAAGGGAAACCGAGGGAAGGAAGGGGAAGGGAAAGGAAGAGGGGAAGGGGAAGGGGAAGGGAGGGTAGGGAAGGGAAAGGGAGAGGGGAAGGGAAGGGAAGGAAGGGAAAGGGAAGGGGGTAGGGAAGGGAAAGAAGGGTAGCGGAAGGAAGGGAAGGGAAGGGAAGGAAGGGAAGGAAGGGGAAGGGGAAGGGAAGGAAGGGGAGGAGGGAAGGTAATGGAAGGGACGGACAGGGAAGGGAAGGAAAGGAAAGGGAAGGAAGGAAGGGGAAGGGAGGGAAGGGAAGGGATGTGAAGAAGGGGAAGGGAGGGGGAAGGGAAGGGGAAGGGAAGGGAAGGAAGGAAGGGGAAGGGAAGGGAAGGGAGGGGAAGGGAAAAGGTGAGGAAGAGAAGGGAAGGAAGGCAGGAAAGGAAATGAAAGGAAGGGAAGGAAAGGGAAGGAGAGGGGGAAGAGAAGGGCAGGGGGAAGGAAGGGGCAGGGTAAGGGAAGGGAAGGGAAGGGGAAGGGAAGGGAAGGAAGGGAGGGTAAAACAACAAACCCCCACACCCCACCTGCGGGCAAGGGAAGGGAAGGAAAGGGGAAGGGGGATAAGGAAGGGAGGAAGGAAAGGGGAAGGGAATGAGCGAAGAATAAAGGGAACAAAACGAAAAAAAAAAGAAAAAAAAAGAAAGAAGCAGAAGAAAAATAAAAAAAAAGGGGAAGGAAGGAGGAAAAAGGATAAAAAATGATTAAAAAGAGACAATAAAAAAAAAAAATAAAAAAAAAGAAGAAAAAAAAAAAAAAAAAAGAAAAAAAGGAAAGAGAAAGAGAAAATAACAAAAAAAAAAACAAAAGAAGGAAAAAGAAGGAAAAGAAAAAAAATAAAGAGAAAAAAAAGATGAAGGGAAAAATACTATAATAGAAGAAAGAAAAAAAAGAAGAAAAAGAAAAGAAGAGAAAAATAAAATATGAAGAAAAAGGGATAAAAAAAGAGGCGCTAATAATATATAAACATAAAAAAATAAAAAATAAAAAAAAGAAAAAAAAAAAAAAAAAAAAGGGATAAAGATAAAAAAAGAAAAAAAAGGGAAAATATAACAAAAAAAAGAAACAAAAAAAAAAAAAAAAAAAGGGAAAGATGATAAAAAAATAAAAAAAAAGCGGAAGGAAGGGGAGCGGGGGAGGGGATGGGAAGTAGACAGGACTAAAAATACAAGGACAGGAAAGAAGAGGGAAGGTAATAAATAAAAAAATAAAGGGTGAGAGGAAAGGGAAGCGGAAGGTAAGGAAAGGGAGGGAAAGGGAAGGGAAGGGAATGTGGAGGGTAAAGGGGGAGGGAGAGGGAAGGGAAGGAAGGGAAGGGAGGGAAGGGGAAGGGGAAGGGAAAGGGAAGGGAAGGGAAGGGGAAGGGAAGGGAAGGAAGGGAAGGGAAGGGAGGGAAGAGAAGGGAAGGGTAAGGGAAGGGAAGGGAAGGGAAGGGGAAGGAAGGGGAAGGGATAAGGGAAAGGGAAGGGAAGGAAAAGGGAAGGAAGGAAGTGGGTAAGGGAAGGGAAGGGAAGGTTGGGAGGAAGGAGAAAGAGAGGAGAGAGAGGGAAGGGAATAAAAAGGATAAGATAGGCTTGGAAGGGGAAGGGAAGGAAGGAGGGGAAGGAAGGAAGGGGAAGGATGGGATGGGACAGGGAGGGAAGGAAAGGGGGAGGAAAGGGGAAGGAAAGGAAAGGAAGGAAAGGGATGGAAGGGAAGGGGAAGGGAAGGGAGGGAAGGGGAGGGAAGGGAAGGGACGGAAGGGGAAGGGAAGGAAGGGGAAGAGAAAGGAAGGGAAGGAAAGAAAGGGAGGGAAGGGCAAGGGAAGGGAAGGAAAGGGTGGCAGGGAGGAGGGAAGGGGAAGGGAAGGGAAGGGAAGGGAAGGAAAGGGAAAGAGAAGGGAAGGGCGGGAAGGGGAAGGTGAAGGGGAAGGGAAGGGAGAGACGGGAAGGGAAGGAGGGAGGGAAGGAAGGGGAAGGGTAAGGTCAGCTACAAAGAGCAAAAGGACGGAGGCTCAGAGACCAGTGAGGATCAGCGCCGGTGGACTCACAAAATCACTTCGGATTTTATAAAAAAAAAAAAAAAAGCAAATCATCTAGTTTGGAGGTATGTAGGGCGGTAACTCCACCTAATATCCTTACTTTCGATCATGCACACTCTTACTAAATGTAGAACAAGTGGGGAGTTGAAGGATGAGCTTCAGCTAGGTTTGAGGAGCAGATGCGCCGCCGGGCTTATATGCCTTAAATTCATAGTTTCAATTTGCATATATCCTTGCGTTTGTAAACTAATTTTCAGAATGGTAGATCTCCAATCAAATGAATATACATCGTTTCTATATTATTAAGTTTCTAAAGCATTAAGAGGGTTGTTTATGCCTGCGTTACAGGAATATGTTTCTGGCATAGTTACCGCTCTACAATGTCAAACAACCATTTTCTGTGCGTGCATTCTCAAGCTTATATTAGAAAACGTATATAACCCGCGTTTTAGTGTAGACTTAAGAATAAATTTCCGATTTGTTCTGGTCACTATTATGATACTTAAAATGAATTATTGATATTGTGATATTATACATAATACATTTAGAAATTTCAGATGTCCGACTATAGCCAAATCTCATGGACAGAAGAAACATAAACCAATAAATAAGAACAATAATAACTTCATTGTTTTCGTAGTCATAGGAATTTACATTTCTTTTCATTAAAAATAACAATGATAATGATAATATAATAATAACAACAACAATAATAATAATAACAATAACAATAACAATAACAATAATAATAATAATAATAATAATAATAATAATAATAATAATAATAATATTAATAACAATAATAACAATAATAACAATAATAATAATAATAATAATAAAAATAATAATAATAATAATAATAATAATAATAATAATAATAATAATAATAATAATAATAACGACAGCAACAATGATGATAGTAATAACAACAAAAACAACAATAATGCACATCTCTGAATTCAGAATTACGTCCATCCTAATTAAGAGTCAAACTTGTTCCCACATTATCTCAAAGAAGCTCACATGGATATATGGAGGCAATATATCCTGGATAAGATGACCCCAAAGAAGCGGTCCACCATCACGCCGGCCATTGGCTAAGAGATAACGAGACCTGGGAATTATGCGACACGTGTGACCTAAATGCCGGAATTCCCCTGACCTCAAGACGCCACTCGGCCGGAGAGCTAATAATTCCACTCGCGCCTTCGTTAAAAGCTGTGCACCCCGCGTTAAAACCATTGCTTTCGGAAATGTAGAGAAAACGTTTACGAAAGATGGGGGAAAATTTGTTGTAGTTAACAAGTCGAAAACGTACGTCTTTTTTTTTAATTATTGACATACTGTGATTCTCCTTCGGTGTCCCCCCCACCCCTTCTTCCCGCCCCGAGCATCCAATGAGCAGGAAGAACCTACAACACATCACTTTGAAGTGCTACCTCTTGGGCATTTAAAAAAAAATCCATAAACTGTGACCAGTCCAAGTAACGCACCGCATAGGCGTCACAAAGGGGAGGGGGGTCATCTGGCAGAGAAACTGCAACGTTGAGCGCAGTAGCGAGTAACACCAAGGCACATGATGAGCC